>NW_004955414.1:15971197-15996271 GCF_000276665.1 Chinchilla lanigera
CAGCCATTGATATTTTCCTACTAATCTATCCATAACTGTGTAAAGTTTGTAATGTTCCTATCCTATTTCATAAATGGATGTATGTTTATTAAAAATAAATAAATAAATAAATAAAATAAAATAAAATAAAATAATATGAAGTGCCAAACTAAAACAGACAAATAGGTTTCATTACTTCATCCAAAAAGAACTATGGCTTTTAAAGAAACTGTTTCTGCCATGGAAGATTACAGAGAGGGTTCCTGCTGGACACAGTGGCACACACCTGCAATCCCAGCTACTCAAGGAGCCCAAGTAAGAGGATCACAAATTCAAATTCAGCCTGAGAGAGGGGAAAGGGGAGAGGGAGGAGAAGGAGGGAGAGGGACACAGAGAGAGGGGCGGGTTCAGGTGGAAAATAAGGACTACCAGAACAGAGTACCTGAGAAACATCTCACATGCTCACTCCCATGCTCATTAGTGACAGAACAGTTCACATAATCTTCAAAAGACCCAGATCACTATGTGCATGTAAGAGGACACACTGAAGGGTTACACAGTTGGTGTTGTTATTAATACAAAGTTCTAAGCAGTTACACTAAACACAAGAATGTCTCCCATCACATATAAGTTAGGACGCTACAGGACACATGTAAGAAATATTTACAAGGTCTCCACAAATTTGCACCCTGAATAAAGCTATTTCCAAACTCCTTTGTGTCTCTGTCATCAAAATCCAAGTCAAGATCAGCTTGGTTCATGACTTCTGGGGAAACATCCTGATAAATTCAAGAGGCTATTCAGGAAATGAGTTTTGTGGGTTTTTTTTTTTTTTTTTTCCGGTACTGGGAATTGAACTCAGGGCCTAGCACTTGTCAGGCAGGTGCCGTGCTGCTGAGCTACAACCTGGTCCTTGAGTATTGCATTTGTAGCTCTGGTATGAGTGTGTGTAGCATCACTCAGGACCCTACTTTCCACAAATAAAAATAAAGGGGATAGATTATGCTCTGTTATGTCACATTCTGTGTCTATCCGCATGTCTTTACTTCTCTGGCTAATTCCAACATATCATTCAAAATTTACTCAACGGCAATATAACTTCATGAAATTATGAAACAGTCTATTCAGCTGAGTGTGGGAGCACCTCCCTATAATCCCAACATTCTGGGAAGCTGAGGCAGGAAGATCAAAAGTTTGAGCCCATACAGGCAATTTAGTGACTTAGTGAGGCCCTGTCTCAAAATAAAAAATAAAATAAAATAAAAAGGACTGCATATGCAGCTCAATTGCAGAGGTCCTAGGTCCAATTCCCAGTACCACCACCACAAAAAAAAACTTTTTAAAATTCCATTCAATAACAGCAGAATATACATGGCATGTACATGGAACATTCAGTAAGGTAAATGGACCAAGTAGTTATTTTCAGAATATATCTGAAAAAATTAAAAGGATGAAATCATATAAATGACTTCCCCTAAACTCTACAGTATTAAAATACAAATCAACAACAGAGAACTTGAAAAATCTACAAATGTTTAAAAGTTAAACAGCATGCTTCTAATCCATAGCTCAAAAAAATGTAAATGAGAAACCATTTAGAATTGAATGACAACACTGCATGAAATTTTGTGGGATACAATACAGTGCTAAGAGGAAAATTTATTAAATGCTTACTTTAAAAAAAAAAGAAAAGTCTCAAATCTGTAAGTCAGTCTCCTTCCTAAGAAACTAGCAAACAGGGGCAAATTATACCAACATCAAGCAAAAGAAAGAAAATAATAAAGATAAAAGTAGAAACCAAAAAGAATTACAAATTTAACACAATAACAATAATCAATAAAACCAAACCTTAGAATTTTTTTTTGAAAAGTAAATAAAATTGATGAATCTCTGTTCAAGGTGCTCAAGAAAAAAATACAGAAAATATCAATAGCAAAAATGAAAGAGGAAACACTCATTACAGACCTCATATATATTAAAAGGACACAGTAATACTGCAGAAAATGTTATACTAATGTCCAATAAATACAAAATCTCCAAAGAAATAAACAACTTCCCTGGAAGAAAAATCATCAAAATTCACTTAAGAAAACATACATAGCCTGAAAAGCTCCATTTCTAGTACAGTAAGTAAAGTCATACTTTCAAACTTTCCCATAAAGAAATCTTAACATCCACAAGGCTTGGGTAAAGAATTCTGTGAAACATCTGTGGAATAAACGGTAACAACTATGTAAAATTTCCTCCAGAAAACAGAAATAAACACTTTCTAATCCATTTTACAAGACCAGTATTACTCTAATACAAAACAAGAAAAACACAGATATTGCAAGAAAAGTACAGTCAACTCTGATGAATACAGACATAAAAACCCTTAACAAAATATTAGCAAATCAAATCAAACAATAGATACAAATCCAACATGTTTATATAAAAAACTATAGAATATCTATAAAGCACACTGTATCGTAACCAAGGGGTTTATATCAGGTATGGGAAAAACAAAAAAACACTTGACAAAGCTCAACATCTCTTCAGGATAAAACTTATCAACATACTAAGCATAAAAAGAAACTTCCTCAGACTGAGAAAGTATTTACAAAATTATAGCTAATATGAACTTAATAGAGAATGACTAAATATCGTATTCCAAGCTCAAAAAAACAAAACAAAACAAAAAAAAAAAGAATGCCCATTCTATCTGCTTGCATTCAATACTGTACTCAAGGTCTTAGCCTGCAAAATAAGACAAGAAAAAGAACTAAAAGGATAACATTTTAGAAAAGAAGAAATGAAACTGTTTTCAGACAACATGACTGATAACCTAACAATCTACAAAAGAAACCACCATCTGAGATGGACAGACAGACACAGAAAGAGACAAAGACAGAGGAACCAGATCTATAAATTTAATAAGATCAGAGAATATAAGCTCAATACAGAAACATATTTCTTTATATTAGCAACAAATACTAGAAATAGTCACATTTAAAAGGAATACACTTAAATTAGCATAAAAAATATGGAATCCATAGATATAAACCTAACAGCACAATTTATAATAACTAAATCTTAGAAGCAGGCTATATGCTCATAAAAGGATAGCTGAATAAAGAAAATGTATTTATATGCAATGGAGTACTACTGTGTCATAAAAAATGATAAAACAGAGGCATTTATAGGTAAATGGATGTACCTTGAGACCATAATGTTAAGTTAAATAAGTCAGACACAAATTTCAATATCACATGGTTTCTCTTATATGAGAAATCCAAAATATAAATAAAAGCAAAATTAAAGATAGATAATAGGAAGTAGAAACACAGATCTTTTTCAAATAGGAAGGGGAATAAGAGATAGAATGGGGGGGCGGAGGGCTAGAAAATAAAATTGAAGAAAAAATAAAAATAGAGCTTTTGCAAACGAGAATGGGAAACAGAATTGGCAGAGGCATGGAGGGTGGGGAGAGGAAGGGGACAGAAAAGAATTATGATGCGTTATGCACATGTACAAACTCCTCCAAGATGCATGTAGACATGATGTACTGCAGACATGTACTAATTTTTTTCAAAATCTCAACAAGATTTTTATAGAAATTAATAAACTGATCCTAAGGTATATATGCAAAAAACCTAAAACAGTCAGAAGAATTTTGCTTTTATTTTTATTTTTTTAAATTAGATGTTCAACTGGGCATGGTGGTGCATGCCCATAATCCCAGCAATTAGGAAGCTGAGGCAGGAAGATTGCTGCATGTTTGAGGACATTCAGGGCTACAAAGTGAATTCAAGGCCACCTTAAACTACACTGTGAGATCCTGTCTCAAAAAGACCAAAAATATTTTTTTTAATAATTAATTAACTAAATTTTCACCTGACACATATCCTGAATAACCAGAATAATTCTACGGGGAAAAAAAGCTGGAGGATTCATATTATCTGAATTCAAGGCACACTATAAAGTTACATTAATCAAAACAATTTGGTATTACTTCAAGACAGACAAGCAGATCAAAACTAAAGAATCCAGGAAAAGACCCACACAAGTAACCTTTAACAACTGATTTTCAACAAAGATAACAAAGTAATTCAATACAGAAATAATAGCTTTTACAACAGAATATAGAAACAATTTTATCCATCTGGAAAATAATTAATATACATACATACATATATATCCAAAAACTATTAAAACATATAGAAGAAAACTTCTAAAAACTTTAAAAACCATTACTGGGCTTGGGTTGAGCAAAAATATCTGAAACAATACACGAAAAGCATGAATACAAAAGAAAAAACTGATAATAAACTTCACCAATATTTATAAACACAAGTTCTTTGAATGGCGCTGCTAAAAAAATGCAAAGACTGAGAGAAAATACTTAGAAAATGTATACCCTATAGAGGGCTGACGTATCTAGAGCACATAAAGAACCTTTACAACTCAGTAAGAATTCAAACAGCACAATATAAAAATGGGCAAAGGATCTGAACAACCACTACACACTTACACACATATACAAGGGAGGGAAATCACAACTTTTTTAGAAGGGAGGAGAGGGTGTTCAACATCCTTGTGCTATTAGGGAAAACAAGAACGAGCCGGATATGGTAATGCACGCCTGTGATCCCAGTACTCAGGAGGCTGAGGCAGGAATATTGCGAGCCAGCTTGGGCTACTTAGCATGTTGAAGGCGGCCCTGGACTACATAGGGAGACTGTCTCAAAAAACAAAGAAGCAAAAAAAGAGCCCACAATGAGATACTACTTCAAGGCCATCAAAATAGCCAAAATTAAAATGACCAACAATAAAAAGTGTTAGCAAAGTCATACAACAAAGGAACTATTATACATTACTGATATAAATGCAAAATGTTACACTTACTTTGGAAAACCATTTGAATTTCAGTATATGCTTACCAGCTGACTTAGCAAATCCATTCCTGGATATTTACCCAGAAGAAATGACAACAGGTGTCAATGCAAACAACTATATTTAAATAGTTTATTCATTATGGCAGAGATGGTGGTATTTATTCAACTCTACATATTTATCAAATTCACTGAACTGCACTCTTTAAAAGACGGAGTTTACTGTACGTACACTATACCACAATAAAAAAAAATTTCATTCTGAAGTCATATTTCCCTGGGTTTAACCAGGCTGGTCTAAATGCTTCCTCCACGTACTCGCACGCTTTCTATGAAGATATTCAATAATCAAGTTTCCTGGGTCTAAAATTCCTGTCTTCCACATCTCTGGATGCCTAACATCAAGAACAATGTCTGATAGAAAGCATATGATCAGTTAATGAATTTAACTAATTCTGGCCCTTATACTAATATAGCTTAGTCTCACTTTCCTCCAAAAATTGATGATTCTATTTTATCTGATTTTTAGTAGTATGTTGTTACACTTATTTCATAGATAAAAATTTGACTTTCTATAATGATGCTAAGTTTCTAGTTGCTTAAAAAGCAAAGCTTTTTCCTTCTTTGGTTCTCTGTATGCTAGTATGCTTCCTTCCATAGTCAACTGCCTAACAAGATATCTGAACTCTGACTCTCTGAAATTAGGGCAACTTAGATGTAAGCATAGAAGTCCGCCACCTAAAGAATGTGTAACTTGCATAATATGGTGAAAGCTATCCACAGGCCTACAGCCCTGTGGCCACAATGTTAAGAAGCACCATCTTTCAGGAAATGTACATGCTTTTAGGCTAAAGATAAATATTAAATTTCATAGTCTATCCACAGGGAGCAAATGGGAAGATAATCAGGATATGGGCCTCAGTGCCACAGTCTAATTAAGCAGTCTGAAGGCAACAAGTGTCTCGTACCAAGAAAGAAGAGAAAGGCCCTAAACTAAATGTCATCACAATATCTTTCAAATTTTAATTAAGACCAGCCCTAGCTCAGTGGTAAAATATATGCTTAGTAGACAGAAGGCCCTGGTTCAGTTCACCAGCACCAGTCACCAGTCCCTCACCCAATTTTTTAAAACCAGCCCTAAAACAAGAAAAAAATTAAAAACAATTTAAAAATTATAGTTGATTAGAGTTTAGTGAAGGAAGAAACATAAATATGCAATGTATTGCTCTGGTCACTACAAAAAGGCAAGATAAAAATATGACTTCATTTGAATATGTAATTTTTAAAAGCTGTATTTGGAAGTAGAGAGCAGAATGGTGATTAATGGGCTACGGTGAGGGGAAATGTTGGTCAAAAGATATAAAATTTCAGTTAGAAAGTTCAAGAGATCTACTATAGGGCTGGGGGTATAGCTCAGTGGTAGAGTGATTACCTAGTGTCTTACCTACTTACTCTTCTCTCATTGCTGAGCCAAAATACCCACTGCCCAAAATTAAGGAAGGAAAAGTTTATTTAGCTTGCAGTTTATGGAGGTTTCAGACTATAATCAGCTGGCTCCAAGGCAGGGTGGCACATGATGGGAGGGCAACAGTTCATGGCAGCAGAAAACAGCAAAAGCAGCAACAGCAAAAAAGGTGGGAGAGGCAGCAAGCAGCCTCTTTCTCTCCCTCACACTGTATGCAAATTACCTGCCCCGGGGGCGGGTATAGCACTCACACCCATAATCCCAACATTGGACCATGAATCCATCATAAACTCTAGAAGCCCGTCCCATGACTACATGAGGCTTTGGGGGGACATCCAGACACAAACCATAACAACTAGCACGTGCAAAATCCCCAACAATGGAAAAAAATTAATATTTAAAAAATTAAAATACACCAGGTGTGGTGACATATGCCTATAATCCTAGCATGACGGAGACTGAGGCAGGACAATCACAAATTACAAGACAGCCTGGACTGCAAAATGGGGCCTTATCTAAAAGGAAAAAAATTAAAACATGATAAGTAAAATGAGGGCAGAGATTTCTTTTAATCTGAAAAAAATTAAATTATTCCTTTAAAAACAAAAACAGAATGTGTGTATTAAATAAATAATAGAAAAATATCAATGATATTTGTAAATAATCTATGACTAACATTTATAGGTTACCTGTAGGAACAGTACCATGGGTATCACAAAATAGAAATAGCATTCACTCTAAGGTGGACTGGAGGGTTACCAAAGACCACATGTACATGCCAGTGTGGCACAACACAAACAGAAAGATTTAAGTCAGCCATGCTAGGGTTTAAATCCTGACCCAACCCAACTGTGTGATCTTGAGCACATTCTTAAACCAAATAAGGCTCAATTGTCCTTTATGGAAAATAAGGGCAATAACATCAACCTTCACCAAGACTGCTATGAACATTAATTACAATAACCTATATCTTGAGATGGCATATAGGTTTCATTTCATATACAATTCTCGTAGATGCTGGTGTCCTGGAACACTGTCAGAAAGGATCATGCAGCCACCTTTGAGCTCAGCTAGGACAGCTCTGTGATCCATGAACTACATCAGTTATATGGACTCAGGAAAGACAGACAACAAAAGATAGTATATAAACCAGACATTTGTCACCCCTAGGCTCAACAAACATAGCTCTTTTTATTCCTGGAATAACCTGACTCTCTGGTCTAAAGAAAGGTATGTTCTGTATTTCCACTTAACTTTTAGATTCTTGGGGGGAACATTCAACAAGACAGAAGAAGCAGAATGACGTAAGAAAGCATATCCTCTCTCACACACGTACAAAATAAATTAGCACCTTAGGTTTCTTCAGCTCAAGGTGTGTTTTTAAGCCCAAACATAGGTAACATAAGCAAATAATCATAAAGGTCTCTCCTTATAATCGAAAATGCACAGACAGAATCAATAGAAAGCTTAGGCAGGTTAATTTGGAGATGACAACCACTTGAAATCACAATCTAAAAATTACCTGCTGACCCAAATATTTCAGCCCATCCAAACAGACTTTCCACTCAATCAGCAGCTGGTAGACGTTCTCCTTTCCACCCCATATCTTCACTACAAAGCAGGACACAGATGTATCAAGATTATCTGGCATTATCCCAAAATCAAGACTCCGCCACGTTGGATTCTGTTGATAGAAACAAAAACATGCTTCAGAAAGACTTAACTTATTTACAATCATTTCAATTAAGTAGAAAACAGTTTTGTTTCTAACCAAAGACCTCATAAATATATTAGACTGTAAACTTAAATGAACCAAAAAGACATTCCAATTAGCACAAAGAGGGTGATAATGGTACTTCTAAATTTATCTGCTTGCTTATTATAGCCATTAAAAGGAGCACATGTTGCAATCTCTCACTGACAAGGTTTCACACAGTAATTCATTCATTTATTCAATACTTAATACATGACTAATAAAAGCCAATACATAAACAATGTCCCTAAAGGGCCTCCAATTTCTAGTTGGGTTTAAATTTTTATTTAAAATAATTACATTGCTGGGGACATAGCTCAATGGTAGAGCACCTCCCAAGCATGCACAAAGTCTAGGTTTGATCCCAGCAACACAAAGAGTAGATAAAAATAATTACATTGTTCCATGAAGAGTATAATCATAACTAGAAGAAATAATAAACTGAAGGAACAGGAAAAATATCAGAAGCTGTGAAACATGGCTCTTAAAGGACAAGTAGGATCATACCAGATTAAAACAAGGAATTCCAGGCAAAAGAAACATGATCTTTCAGGGATCAGAGTTGTGAAATAGCAAAGCACAGGCAGAGAACTAAGAACAACTGCTGACAGGAGACGCAGGACACAAAGCTGGAAAGCGAGTCCAGGACTCAATAAGCTGGAAGGTCTTTGATGCCTTGCCAAGGAGATGACACTTGACTATGTACAAGATGTGAGACGGCTGAAAGGCTTTAAAGTTAAGAATGACAGGATCAGCTTTATGCTTCTAAAAGAACATTCTTTTTCATCTTTATAGTTGAAATTCTCTGAAAAGTCAAACTGTTAAGGAGTTTTAATAACTTCAATAGAAAAGAACTATAATGTATCACCTAATGTCACTCATTTCTCCTATTAACAATTAGGGCATTCATTGCTGAATTTAAACATAATTATTATTATTAAACCAGCAATTTTCATATTATATTAATCAGTAAAGCCAAAGTTCTTCATATAGGATAACTGCTGTTAGCCTTGTGCCAGTTTTTTTTTTTTTCTGAACAAAAAGAGCTAGAGAAAGATGTCTGAGGATCCAGAAGAAGAAAATGAATAAATATTATCATGATAACGTAGTTAAGCACATTTATGCAATTACTTTTACATTGGATTGAATAAAAACTCAATCCCTGCCATCCAAGTATTTTATCTATAATCAACAGAATTGAAAACAACTGAAAATGCTGGCTAAAATATTTTTAATTAATAATAATCACCACTGGACCAGGGATACAGCTCAATGGCACAGTGTCTGCCTCGCAAGTGAGAGGTCCTGAGTTTGATTCCCAGTACCAAATAATAATAATAATCACCATCATCATCGAAGTATTTTTAAATCCTGAAGAAAAGAACATAGAGAAATTATATGGCGGTTGGAAAGCTTTGCCTTGAAGCCATTACTGACTTATACAAATACAGGGCCTTGGTTCTGGTGATCTTCAAGGGAGACAAAGATATAATTCAAGACCCAAGCGTAAGCCCCATCCACATTTTAAAGTCCATCTCCTCATTGAGTTGGGACCAGAAAAGGGCGACATATCACAGTGCATGAGTAAAGCAAACCCAAGTCCTCCCAAACCCCTAGCCATGAACGTCTACAGGAGATCTGCCAAAAGGAGTAGGGAGACAACTTCCCCTATAGGAAGTAATTACAAAGAATGCAGCACAGAGCCATAAGAAGAAAATTATATCTTTTTTTCGTTTTTGTACCGGGAATCGAACTCATAACCTCAGGCTTGCCAGGCAAGTGCTTACACTGCTGAGCTATATCCCCAGTGATAAGAAGAAAATTATAGAGAAAGGGTTTAAAACCAAGCATGACAGAGTGAAAAGATCTGATATGCATTTAATAAGCAATCCAAAGGAAGAAAACAGATAAAAGAAAAGGCAAAAACATGATTTGGAAAAAGTGGCAATATCTGAAAGTGATTTAAAAAGAAAAAAAAAAAAATTAAATCACAGTTACAAAATCTCCAGCAGGTCCCAAGCAAGGCAAATAAAAGAAAGAAATCAAAACACATAAAAATGAAATGTGGAATTACAGAACACCAAAACAAAGACAGGGTCCTAAGTGCTGCATGAGTAAGTGTATTTTCAAAGGAATCATAGAAGACTTACAAATACAAGCCAGGAAGCAATGAGATTTTACTTTCCTTTTCCTGACAATAAGATATAATTAACAACTTAGAATGCTACACTCAGTGGAACGCTTTTCTCAAGCAGAGTAAAATACAGTTTCAGACAAGAAAACTCATATGACATCAGCATATGATCATTAAAGAAAATTTGAAAGAGTGTACTTTATGCACCCAAAAAGTAAACCCAGATAGAACATCTGTGCAGCAAGAATGAATGAACAACGAAATGGTAACTATGAATAAGTCTAAAGGAGGGGTGAGATTTCTTACACTGCAGAGTGAGTAGCTCAGAAAACTTTCCTCCAAAAAAGCAACAATGAAACTGGACAACATTGTTAAAAACAACAGTCTCAAACCTCTGGAAATCAACCAAAGGCATATATCAGCCAGGCTTGGTGGCATGTGCCTTGTAATTCCAGCTAGTCAGAAGGCTGAGGCAGGAAGATCTCAAGCTCAAGGCCAGCCTGTGCAAATTAGTGAGAACCTTTCTAAAGTAAAAATAAAAAGACAAGGTAGGTAGCTCAGTAGTAAAGCACCCTGGGTCTGATCCTCAGTACCACAAAAACAAAGGCACAGGTCAATTTTAGGAGCAGTTATTCTATTAAAATCTACTAACTTCAGGTTAAGAAAAGGAGACTGTACAGCATTCTTGTCTGAGGCTGCTTTTATTCCTAACCCCAGTTTGATCTGCAAAGCTGTTCTATTTGAGAGAAGAGGACAAGCCGGAATGGAGCACAGAAAAACCCTAAGCCTAGCAATTATAGGGAGTTCAATGGCCTATGATGGGGAAGCTGAGAATACAGTTCTGGCTAGGACAAGCAATGGACTGGCAAACTAGCCACAAATTTAATAGGAAGGTCTGGCGAATGAGACAGCAATCGGGAGCCTTGCTCATGCATCCACACAGGAGAGTCCAAAGAGGGTCCAAACAAACCCCCATATCCCTGACTGACCATGAGCTGGCATGCAAGCACAGAAGAGACTCAAGAAGGCCAGGCATGGGGGCATACACATGTAATCCGAGCATTTGGGAGGCTGAAATAAAAGGATCACCATGAATTTGACAATAGCCTGGACTACACAGTGAGACCCTGTCTCAAAAAAAAAAAGAGAGAGAGAAAGAGAGACTTGAGAAGGCTCAGTGGAACACAAAAGCTGTGGAAGACTTAAAAACTGCCTCAACTTGAGGAATTTGAGCAATTACTGGCTGACCACTAAACTATGTAGATACAGGAGTAATTACTAGAAGTATGGACAGATTAGGTATAGTAGCGATCACTGGACAGAACCACTGGCTTAAACAACAGTGATAAGAGTCATTTAACTTGAGCTTTCCTGTCAGTGAAGAGAGCTGTGAAACAATGCAGTAGAAGAAATGCTGAAACTAACCTACACTGTAAGTTATGTAATCCCCTTTGCCTTAGATCTTCAGTTACAACTGAAACTACTATCACTCAGAGTTTCATGAAGTTTAAATAGAATAGCAACAATTATAACAAAAGCTAAAATCTTCACACTTATTAGTGATAGGTACTACATAAAGGCAGATAGCACATGAAAAGGAAATATAAAAATGCCTCATCTGGCACAAAGAAGCAGCCAACAGGTGGGATAAATTAGCCTTGCTGACCCAACAGTAAGGCAACTCGTTAACCTCGAGTGTTAAAGAAGATAAAACACTGTATTTCATCATATCCAAGATACCATCAACTGCAAATTGTACCTTTTCTGTACAATTAAAAAGAATTGGTTTTAGGATTCATTGAGATTTCAGAGATGCTAAATGGTGGAAGTGTGTATCTTAGAAACAATGAAACACAGCAGCTGAGTGTCTTGTCTAGATTGCCTAGAAAGACAGTTCTCAATTTTGAAGCTGGGTCTCTAGAATTTGTCTCATGTTCTTTTCTGTGTGTTTGATTTTTGTTTTCTCCCAAGTCACAGATGTCAGAATTTAATACAATAGAGACCTTAAGAGATTATCAACAGTTCACCTTAGGCCCCATGGTCAGAGACAACAGCAGAGAGAATCCTGGCCTCTACCTGGCCTGTTCCCTCAGACAGAAAGGAAGTGGGGTGATTTCACAGAACTCAAACTTGCTCTTGCTGCTCCATTACGCACTGTAACTGACTAGGGCAACACACAAATAAGTGACTGAACAAGTAAGGCCAGACCATCACTACAAGAATGAAGCACGCATCACAGATTAGCCAGGAAAGACCTGGCTAATGTTCACCAGTTCACTGGGCTCACCATCTACACCTGAGAAACTTGAGGCCACGAGTTCTGGGACAAGCCCTCCGGTTCTGGGGCTTGGGGAGACGCCTGCTCCACTGCTCTGGGTCTCTTTCACCAACCCAACCTTATGGAGTAACAGGTTTCATGCAAGACAAAGGGCACATACAGCGTTCACTATTCTTCCTCCACTTTTTTTTGCTGGTGCTGAGGGTTGAACCCAGGGCTGTGCACATGGTAGGTAAGTGGTCGATCGGCACTGAGCCACATCCCCAATGCCCTTTCTTATAATAGCTACACCATAGTAAAAATTAATAAAATGGTTTGTATTCTCTATTTATAAAGCATGATTCATATTTGGTAAGAAGCTGAATCATGTTTTCCAAAGGAATTTAAGCCATGTTTTCTGGTCTGGAGCTTTAACTTTTAGTATTTTTGACCTCAAAACTAGGATGCCAGGAATAGGGTGTTTTTTCTATGCTTATTCAGGAAATATCTGAGTACTGACTGTGTCTCCAGAGCACTGTATTATCTAGTTGAGAAAACAATGGGAAAAATGACCCAGTCTCAGAGGGTCTGACAGTGGAATGAAGTTCAGGAAGGCTTCTCTGAGGAAGAAATGCTTAAACTGAAACCTAGCGGTCAGAGAAACGTTACCAGGAAAAGAATGGGTCCAGATAGAGACAGGGAAGGGCTCTAGCCAGAGGCCTCAACTTCCTCCTTTGAGAACTTGAGTGGGATTGACAAGTTTGAAGTTTCCTTTTAGCACCAATGCTTTTAGAATATGTAAACTAGAAGACAACCTTATTTTCTCACTTTCTCTAGAACAGGCAGCTTCCTCATCTGTTCTGTATTCTACGTAAAGTGAAGTGCAGTGCTTGGCACGTGGTCAGTGGCCTACAACTGACTGCTGTAACCTTGGTAGGGTACCTGATAAATCACCATGATTTTCTTATCTATCTTCCCCTGCTCAAAGGCAGAGATTTCTACAAGCATACTTAGTCTCTACAGTATCCAGCACTCTGTTACTAAAAATTCAGTGGCCAGGCACCATACTACCTATGTAACTATATATTTTTAAGTCGCCCATGGGGCATAACACCAATTTTGTCACAACAGTGCACTACTGTGAATGTATAATTCCTATGTTTATTCTTTAGGACATTTCTATTGATAAGTTATTAATTTTATGAGTTGTATTACACTAAAATGAGTGTGTAACAGGAAAAACTACCAAAAAAATGAAGTACTGAATTGTTCTTATTGCATGTGTCTAAAAAAAAGCATCAAAATTTTCAATATCAACTGGTTTTTGGTGTACAGTCTAAAAAATAACAACAGAAATAAATCTATATATGAACTACAATGAAAATACTTATTGAACTCTACCAAAAAATTAATCTTTATTTCAGTTATCACACGTAAGGCAGCCTTCACACATGACAACAGCACATCCATACACATGTATCACATTGACAGCACATGTGTTTTGCTTTCCTGAGCTTTTCATAGGACATACTTGACATCTTGCTGATCTTGCTGTTTTGTCAGGAGGTTCTTATTATATTATACAATGTGTACTTGACAGGAACATAAAATATCAATAAAGTATGAAATGCTTCGTATGTACCGGGTGTTTAGAATAAACATCAACATTTTCACATCAGCTGTGGACCTGCTTAAAAACCTAAAAGATAACATCAGAAATAAATTCTCATATGAACTACAATGAAAATACCAACAGAACTCTGCAACAAAAATAATCTTTGCTTCAATTATCATACCCAAGGCAGTCCTTGCAAATGACAACTGCATGCTCCATGCACACGTCTCACTTACACTGACAGCACATGTGCTTAGCTTTCCTTTCCCATGTGGCAGGCCATTCTTGTCACCTCTCTTGTCTTTGTGTTCTGTCAGAAACTTCCTATTATATTGTACAATGTACATTTAAAAGGAAAATAAGGTATCAATAAAATATCAAATACGTAATGAGTGTATACTTCCTTAGAAAACCTAAAAGATAACATCAGAAATAAAAACCTATGTGAACTACAATGTAAATACAAACAAAAGTCTACCACAGAAATAATCTTTGCTTCAACTGTCACATTCAAGGCAGTCTTCACACATGAAAATTGCAAGTTCCATACACAAGTATCGCATACACTGATAGCACATGTTTTGTTTTCCTGTCCTTTCCTATAGGGCACAGTTAACATCTTTTTGCTTTTCATGTTGTCATAGTAGGTCTTTGTGATGCTGTGCTCACCTGGTTCACTTGTCAGCTCACCAGTGTGCTCCATAATTTTTTTGCATAGTTCCCTGGGCAGAATCATTTTGTTTTTCCTCTGCTGGAAATATCTTATGCATTCCAGTCACAATCTTATAAGAAAATTTCTTTGTGATATTTTGCACTTGTTAACTTCTTTGTGAACTATCAAACTATTTGTGCTTCATATTTAGGATCAAGTAAAACACAACTCGTGGCCAGCACTTTGTGTTTCAAGTGACACAGGTGCTGTGTAACTCATCAACAACATCTATTCTGCTTTTTGTTGTAGAAAGTTACCATCTCGGGCTTTCATTTTGTCAAGGTTTCCCTATCAGTATTTCCATCATGGTACAATGTTGACATCAGCAGTACCACTTTGTTTTTCTTTGTCATATATGAGGTCAATGTTATATCTTTTTGAAATCCAAAGATTGTACCATACAATTCTCTGTTTTGAAATCACAACATTTCATTTGTAATTTCTGTTTTTTTCCTAGACGTAGCTTCTACACTAGTTAACTTGTGCTCTGTTACCAACTGTAACATCAACTGGAAACTGGTGAACCAACTGTCAACTGTCACATTCTGATTGGTTTCAAAGATGGGAACAAGTCTGTTTACAGTATCTTCTGGTTTATTACTATACAAATAAGGACCTGGTGGCTGAGTTCCAAAAAACTAGGATTAGAAGTTCCATTCGACCCAGCTATTCCCCTCCTGGGTATTTTTCCAGAAGAATTGAAAACATCAGACCACAGGGATATATGTGCACCCATGTTTATAGCAGCACAATTTGTAATAGCTAAATCTTAGAATCAACCCAAATGCCCATCAACCAAGGAATGGACAGAAAACATGTGGTATTTTTATACAGTGGAGTACTACTCATCTATAAAGAATAAACTTGAGGCTTTTTTTATTATTTTAAAGATAAAAGAATAAAAACACATTAACAAACACAGGGATATAAACAACACAAAAACAATAAAAACAATACAGAATTTCAGATACAGTGATAGGAAATCAACAATGGTTGTTGTATTACATATTGTTATCTTCAAATTGGTTACTCAGATAAACAAATACAGACATGCAAGATTAATCAAACAAACATTAACTGTTCCAAAGCTTTTATAGGTAAATGGATGCAACTAGAGACCATATTCATAAGTGAAATAAATCAGACTCACGTGTGTAAACATCATATTGTCTCCCTAGTGTAAGAAACTGAAAGAGTAAATAAGATCCAAAAGGTACAATAGATATTACGAAAGGTAAAGAAACTGTTCAAAAGGAAAGAACAACTAGGATGGGGGAAAGGAGAAAAGAAAGAAGGAAAAAAAAGAAAAAAATATATATATACACACATACAACATAGCTAAGATAATTATACTACTAATTTTTATTAGTTCATTGAAAGGAACAGTTAGTGCTTATATTGTTTGATGAATTTTGCATGTCTGTGTCTGGTAATCTGAGCAACTACTTTGAATGTAACAATATATAATATAATAACCATTGTTAGTTTCCTAAAAAGAATAAATTTCTAAATTGAAAGCATAAGAAGTCTTCACATCTACCAGGGCATAAATTTTTATCCCTTTTTTGTTTTTGTTTTCATTTGTTTTGGTTTTTTTGAGACAGGGTCTCACTACATAGCCCAGGCTGGCCTCAAATTTGCAGTGCTCCTCCTGTCTCAGACTCCTAAGTGCTGGGATTACAGGTGTGAGCCACCACATCCAGCCTACGCCCTATTTTGAAGGTTTGTGGGGAATACAATGCCTGTAGCTACAGTGACCATGAAATGCTGTAAGATGTTCACCAATAGTCATGTGTTCAGATGGTATGTAAATTGATTGACAATTACCCACAAATCTCTCAAACCATGAGCAGACAGCAGCCAGATTATCAGTTTTTTTTCTTTCCTGGGGGGTGGTTTTGTCATCAAATCGACAATTTTGAAGAAAACCAAATCTCCTCAGTGTCATCATTCTTCTACAAACCTCAAGCCCACACTCATTATCTTTTACACTGTGACTATCAATAGAAAGGCTGATAGATACCCAGAATCCCAAATTGGCGCCTGCCAGAACACACTTCTTTGTTCTTCTTCAGACCCCAAAATAAATCTCCCGCTTCCTTTTCTCGCTCACGCACCGACCCCATCCAATCCAATTCCACCACAACCCCTTATGTATCTCCCCTTGCTATTACTTAATCCACCTCTATATAAGCCAACACACCCTGCCCCTCCTTTGAAGGTCTCTGCAGTCCTGGCAGCCCTCCTGCACCAGCAATAAAGGCTTGTTTTACCTACCTCTGTCTCGTGCTCTACCTGGTTCCAAACCTAACAAAAGGCCTGCTAAGTACAGCAGACCTATGAATACTTTCAGTTCAGCTAGAAAGGTGTCATAATAAATATATATTTGAGTATGGCTATTGGTGCACACAGAACATTTTATTTGTATTTCAGTATGTTTGTATTTTACAACATCTTGTATCATTCTGTCTGTTACAATTTCCAGTATTAGAATGGCAGTACTGGCACACCACTTAATAGATGTTTCACCCTTGTCAAGATCCTCACTATAGTGCTCACTTTGGCAGCACATACTAAAATTGGAAAGATCCTCACTATATTTTCAGACTTGGTTCTAACACTGGATGGTTCCATTTGGTTGTGTGACTATTCTGCACCATTTCCACTAGTCAAATTGATGGGTTTTCCACCTTAATAAAAAATTCTGCTAAGTCATTATGGCAGCGAGCCAATATGGCAGGGAGCCAATATGGTAGGGGCCACTGGAAGCCATATGGCAGGCTCTGCCATTCTCCTCCCTGGTCATATTACAACTTCCTACTTCCCTTTTACAACTTCCTGTTTCCTTTTTTCCCACCTTTTGCCCAATCACCTTCTGCCACATCAGGTAGATCACTCCCTAAAGCCCACCCACTGCCTGGCTCTATATGGCTTTTGTTCCCCTGGCCAGCCCCTCAGAAGCTCTACATCCCTCCTTTCTGCTGTGGTCTTCTCCATGCCTGCAATAAAGCATTTTTACTTTGTTTTGTTTTTTGTTTGTGCCAAGAAACCTAACACAAATATGTACTCATATTGTTTCTTTCTGTGTCATCTGAATCAAGGAGGTCTGCATTCCCTGTGTCCGTATCTGTAGATTCTTGCTCCATTTCATTGTCACAGGAACTATGGATCACAGAGCCAAAAATCAAAGTCATTATCAACATCATCATCCTTGCATTAATGATATGATGATTCACTTTTGACCTCCAAAACTTGCAAATTTGGTTTTTCCTGTGCCATTATATTGAACTGGGGTACTTCTACCAGAAAAAGCAAAAGAAAACTTTTGGGGAGGACACTGTGAATCGAACTTAGGACCTTGTACTTGCCAGGCAGGCACTATGCTGCTGAGCTATATCCCCAGCCCAAAACGTTGTTTGAAAACAAATCTTCAATGCACAGAAATTTAGCAATGAGCATTTCAAGAGTAAAACTCATGCTGCTGCTTTGGATCACCTATACACACCTTGCCCTTAGTCTGCCAAGTGAGTGAATGCACAGATGGGTTTTTACTTTAACCAGGTGCAGCTATGGGGCCACACTCACATTCCATTATGGTAAAATACGTGTTCACTCAACAGAAGAATTGTGTAGGTGTATTTTACCCCTGTGATGCTCAGGTGAACATATACAAAACCCAAAATCCCAATTTAACACTATACCAAGTGGGTGATTCCTGTATCCCCCAGCTGCAGCTACTGAAAGACACACACCTGGCTACTATTATGCTAAAGTACAAATCTACAGTAGAAAAGTATGGGATGGGTTGTTGTAAGCCAATTAATCTTCACACTACTCTAGACTCCGGAGAAGTCAATAGCCTTACCCCAATATTTCAGAGAAATTGATGCTTAGAAACATTAAGTAACTTGCCTAACATCACAGAGTTTGCTATATCTGCAGAAGGAAGACGGGTCTATGTGTAGCTCTAAAGACATGAAAGCATTAGGTAGCTTCTGTATAGGAAGGAGGCTGGGTTGCTTCATATCCTAGGCAGCATCTATAGGAAGATTTTGGTATATTAATGATGCTCCTCACAGTAACTCTGATTCCTGGAGAAAAAGTTAAATAAGTTTCCCTTATGTAAGCAAGGGGAGAGAAAGGAGACCAAAACAAAGGTGATATTGATATGAAAAATTCAACATTTCACTTAACTGGAATTCAACAGATCACCAACTCCACATATCCTTGAACAATGGAGAACAGAAATCACGAAAAAGGGGTTTCTGAACTATGAAGTTAGAGCAAATCCATTTTATAAACTTCAAAAAATATACTCTCAAATCCTTGCACAAGCCAGGCATGGTGGCACACACCTGTAACACCACCACTCGGGAGGCTGAGGCATGAGGAATGCCACAAGTTAGAAGCCAGCCTGGGCTACATAACAAGACTTTGTCTCAAAAAAAAAAAATTTCTTGCACATGATTTATTTATTCATAATTGGCATTAACGGACATGATTTCCAGAATAGGCAACTCACAAAAACGAGCATCTAAACAGTCAACTGACATCCGAAAAGGAGCTCAACTAGTCTCTGAGGAAATGATGAAGTCACAATCCAATCCAACAATCCAATCAAATGCTTCAAGTTTAAAAGACATAAAATAGCAAGTTTGGGCAAGAATATACAGCAACTCAAATACTTTGGAAAGTATCTGGCAATATCTACTAAAGTTGAACATACCTTATAGCCCAGCCCCTCCTAAATACATACCTCAGAGAAATGCACACATCTGTCCACCAAAGGATGTATTCCTTAAAGTTTATGAACTGCTACATGCAACAATGTGAAGGGCCTCACAAATATGCTAAGCATGAGAGTATGTCACATAAAGGTTCAAAGCAGGCAAGATTCTATGGTAAAAAGTCAGGAGCATAGTTCTCCAGGAAGAGGCAAGCACCTGGAAGGAGAACACAGGAGTGACACTAATCTGGTCCCTTTGAAAGGCATCTGGCTTCTATCTGTGCACTTTACTGTATGTAGGCAGTATCTTGGTAAAAGGTAATGAAGCTTTTTAAAAAGATTCAACAATGAAAAAAATAGATTCTCACAGAGCAAAATCGAGAGAAGTCTTGGAGCTGGAGGACCTTCCCGGCCCTCAAATTATATAACTGAAAAGGTAGCCAGCCATTCACCCATCTACCTGTAAGATTATCTTTTATAAGAATACATGTGCTCTAATCCTCGCAAGCCATGTGATAAAGTACCAGAGAAACAATGACATGCCCACTCCTTTGGGGAGGAGGGGGCTTAAAGTAAACTTATCTGAATCACCATGCACGTTGTATGGTGGAAAGGCATATGTTTCTTGAGAGGGGTTGTATTAAATATTCTTAAATACTTCATTCTAAAATAAATCCAAAAGCCTTTGGAGGACAGGAGAGTGTTTCTAAAAGTTATTTCATATGGTGGAAGAGATGTCTTGAATTTCCTAAGTCAATACAATACTAATACTACAGAGCTATTGTCAATCTTCTTTCTCATCACAATGGCTTCACTTTATCCTTTTACAAAAGTTGCCAGAGAATGAGCAATAATTCCTAAGTTTATACAATCAGATGTAGGCAGATAGAGCCTGCCACACATTCAAAGACTTATTCCCAATATTTTCACAGATCCAGATGATTTTTATTTATATTCTAGATGAAATAAATTATTGAAGTACCAACATCTCGGGACCTATTCCACATTCATTGGAAATACAGCAGATGTCAAAATATGTATAGCTTTGAAAAATTTATTGCCTACTAACTACTGATAAGATCTAAAACCATTACTTATTAACAGTACTTATTACTGTAAAGTTGCTGAATAGTGAATATACAGCCCAAAGAAACACAAGAATTCATAAAAATTATTCCTATGTTCTTAAAACATACAAAATATCTCACTGGGACTGCATGTTTTTATTATTATTAATAGTAATCCAATAAACTCTTTCTTTCCCCCATCTCAATTACCTCTCTTCAGGTCTCTAGAAATTAAGTTATTGTTAGAAACTCTTCCAAATGCCTCCATCAAAAATGAGATAAAGAATACTCCTACATATTTTCATAGCATCCTTTTCTACCCTGATACTATAATGCCATGTGTTGGTTATCTCAGTTGCCCTCCAGGTCATGCAGTTAACCAAGAAGAAACTAGAAAACTTTCAAGGTGATGCAGCTGAACACAGGGCAACACCCTGACATAAGCAGCACATAAACACACATCGGGTGGAGTGTCAAATGCTAATTCACCGAGCCACAATTTAACTGAAACATAAACTTGGTTTGGAAATCACTTAGCCTAATAATTCATAAAAAGTATTTAGATTGTTCAATCAGTTTTCTCCCCAAAGATTTAAAAATGACTTAGTCGTAATTTTAATGTAAGTTTGTTTCTGATAAATTATGTCATATTTTCCCTAAAATTAAACCCTCATGTTTATTCCACTATATGGCTCACTGACCTCTAGTAGATCTCTAGTCAACATTTAATCAGTTGAAGGAAGTGTGATATAAGGCAGGGAGTGACTCGACCAGGACTCTTGAACATGATTTACCTGTCACTGGTTAAATGACTAAGATCATGAACCCCAGCCTGTTTCCCTAACTATAAAATGGAACTCTTCCCTTGCAACATTGTTACCGGCATGAGAAATAATGTATATAACACATCTAACATGCTACTAAATTGTAGATGGGCACTTAGGAATTGATATCTTAAGCTGTACATAGTGACACACTCCTGTAATCCCAGCACTCAGGAGGCTGATGCAGGAAGAGGATCATTGTAAGTTCAAGGCCAACTTGGGCTACATAGTGAATTCAAGGCCAGCCTGAACTGCAGAGCAAGACCCTGTCTCAAAAAAACCAATCAATCAATCAATAAATAACTCTTATTTATTAAATAAACATATACATACAGAGAAATTTCTAAATACACACAAATTAGCTACCACTAAATTCTTACTCCTACTGTGAGATTTTTAACAATCTAACAAAAATAAAAATCTTCCTTTTGGAAAAATATTTAACGATTTTTTTTTTTTGGTTTTTCTCCGGTACCGGGAACCGAACTCACGACCTTGCGCTTGCCAGGCAGGCGCTTTGCGGCTGAGCTAAATCCCCAGCCCCCAAATATTTAAAGATTAACATTGTAATTGTTAAAAACAGTGACATATGGGTTTTTTATACAATTCTTTCTACTTTTGTGTATGCACAAAAACAATTTTAGAAGATCTACCTAGTCCCCTCCATTGTCACTCCTTTAAACATTGTAGTTATTACTAGCAGAAGCAAAAGGGATTGAAGCTGAGTTACACATTCAGCATTATTATCTGCTAAATACACCTAGGAAGAAATTACAACTCTGACAATAACCTAGAGATACATCTCCATGTAACATGCCAAAGGTGGATTATTTTAGTTACTCAGTGCAACAGATACTTACTGTTCTTCTTTGGGTAAAGTATGTTAGGGACTATGCAAAATAGAAAAAATGAGTAAGCTGGGAGTCTTTGTCCACCAGATGCTTCCAATGTTGCCTTGCCTATAACTGTACACTTTCAAAGTCTCATTCTCATGCTATCCAGCCCTTGACTATACTCTCTTCTGCCTCTGGGTCATCTCCTCTGCTGACCTGATCCTCTGTCTCTGTCGTACTTGCATAGCAAAACCTCAAACCACCCCTCCTCACTCCATTCAAACTTCTTAGCCATTTACTGAAAAACCTCGTGGAAACTATTTTTATATTTTCATATTTCTTGACCTGCAATAGTCTTCTCCCAAATAGATACATAACTTATTCCCTCAGTTCTTTAGGCGTCTTGCACAACGTAACTATCACAGGAAACCAGTAACCACTCCTCCCAGGCCCTCCTTTATTCTTTGCTCCACTGTATTTATTACCATCCAACATATGTCCACTTATCATCAATCCTAACACATACTTTCCTTCATATTGTAAGATGAATTCTGACCAGAAAAACAGTAAAATCGGTAAGGTCCTATAATCTTTAACCACCAGGTGGCAGTCTTCAGGAGTCACAGCACCTACACACACTCCCTCAAAAAAGCTGAACTTGTTAGAATTCCTAAATCTGATACAAAGTTGGCACTACATGGGTGAGTTTAATTGCCACTTAAAATATCTCATTAGGTTTCAACTGAAACAAAAAAAAATCTTAACATATAATTCCATCAACACTTTAAATTCAAAAAATTAAAATCAAGCATTCTCAACAATGTAGCATAACCAAACCCCTCAGACTGTAGTAAGAGTATACATGAAACAGTAACTTCAGAATACTATTTGGTAGCTTTCATAATCATATGCATAGTCTCAGCAATTCCACATACCCAGAAAATGCATACTTAAGTTTACCCAGAGACATAGGAGAATGTTTAAAGCAGCATTATTCATATTAACAAAATAACCAAATGTCCTGGCTTATCTGTTATATTCACACAATGGAATACTATACAAACAGACCACCAATACGCTGTGGACTATGAATAAACCTTAAGGATATTGGGGTGAGATGTGGAAGCCATGCACCAAAGAACGCATACTATATGATTTAACTTCAGTACAAAAACAGGTAAAGTTAGCACATGGGGTTAAGTCAAGAGGGCAACAGTAAGCAAAGAGGGCACGAGGGGGATCCTGAGGTACTGAAAACATTGTATTTCCTGACCTTCATGCTGGTTATTCAGTTATGTTCAGTTTAGAAATTTTCATCAAACTATGTAATTATGATCTATAAACTTCTTTATAGCCAGGCATGGTGTCACACACCTGTAATCCCAGCACTCAGGAGGCTAAGGCAGGAGGATCACTGAGTTCGAGGTCAGCCCAGGTAACCTAGTGAGTTCGAGCCCAGCCTAGACTACATAGCAAGGCCCTGTCTCAAAAAGCAAACAAACAAAAAAATTCTGTATATATGTCAATTAAAAATTAAGCTTTTGTTTACATAGAAAGGCACAGAAACAGAGTCATGAGGCATGTATTTGATACTAGAAAAGCAAATATCTGTCAAGGGACAGATATCCAACTTCCTCAAGGAAATTCCCACAAATAGGAAACTAATTTATGTTTTATTGCTGAGACACATAAAAGGATTCCTATCATAGGTCAAGGAAGGAAAGACTGCTAAATATCTTGAAGTGGAAGAAAGAAATTTCATGTAAAAAGAGGTTAGTAAAATTCAATTACAACTCACAAGATGACTGCCCAAGTCCTGCATTTCAGTTTAATTAGAAGTGTAAAAAAAAAAAAAAAAAAAAAGAAGTGTATAACTGCTCTTCTCTTGACAAGCATAGGACAATAGTGAATCTGACAAATAACAATGTAAATTTGGAGATATAGATATATTACGCCATACATATTCTCTTATTTATCTGCCAAGTCCAAGCAAAGTACAATACAATGACTGGAAAATATAGACGATGTAGCACACAAGGCCCTTGCCCTTATGAAGTTCCTTATATATAACAGGGGCTAAAACAAACATGCAACAGCTGTTATACTGATTAAGAATGATCCTGGTGGTCTGAGAAGAGCACACCATATTTTTAAAGAAAAGAAAGAAGAACTTTCTTCTTGCTAATGATCGTAAGAAAGCTCTGGGGAAGTATTTTGAGCTGTGTTGTACAATACAGTATCTACTAGCCACAGGTGGTTATTTAACTCAGAATCTGAAATTCAGTTCCACAGTGAGACTCCATCACATTCACAAGCTTAAGGGCCACATGTGACACGCAGCAACTGTACTGGACAGGGAACTGAACATCACCATACTGTGCGAAGTTCGACCGGACAGTGCTGGAGTGTTCAAGCGTTAGGTATAGGCACAGAATAGGTACACAAGGGACAGTTTAACCTGGGAGGGAAATACTCATTTAAATCTCTCTTTTAATATGCTTGAGTCTTTTTTCCATGTCTCTTTGACATCAGAGTGGCAAAACCAAGTTACCCTGATCTGACAACCTAGCTCCAATTATAAGTGTAGAGAAACAGTCTATGCTTTAACGTTTCTCTGTGCCAAAGAAAACTCTTTTAAGTTAATCAGAATCCAACTGAACTCACTTGAGGGACAATTTACCTAAGCTTTAGCTAGAAATAAAGCGTTTAAATCTTTGTGTAATTCTTTTATACCTGAACATTTGAGATTTCAGGGTATAATATAGAAGTCAGTTGATTAATACATTTATGGAAGAATGTATTTAGTAAAGAAACAGCTGCTAGCCAGGCATGGTGGTG
>NW_004955414.1:15996391-16016622 GCF_000276665.1 Chinchilla lanigera
AAAGAAAAAAAGAAAAAAAAGGAATGAAACATTTGCTGAACATCTTCTATATGCCAAGTACATGCCAAGTAACCTGTAGGGATAAACTAACTCTATCCATCAAATATCACAATAGCTTAAGAATTGCAAAATCCTCAGCAGAGAAGAAACCAACAAATTCTGCCTGTCTATGGGCTTGGCAATGGTTTTTCCGAGACAACAAGGAACCATGCCCTGTCTTTGGCTTATTATAAGGGTTGATGAGTCCTGTGATATCCAATGCCCATTAGTACAAACCAATGAATGATTTAGTACAAAACTAAGAAGGAAGAATAACTATTCCTTTTTTTAACAAAAGTGAATAGACATTTAATACAGGCTATATTAATATACAAAAGAAGCAAAAAATAATTATTGCCCAAAAAATCCTTAAAAGGAATATCAATAAATCAACATTTATTGAATAACTACCCAACAGAAAAGGTGCAGGGGAAACCAAGGGGTTAAGGTTTGCAATCTTGGGCCTCCAAGAGCTTTCACCTACTTTGGTAGACAGAATGAATGGTCAGGAATACTACAATGCAAGCAATGTTGTAAATGGTATATTCAGGAAACATTACTGTACATTACAAACTGAGTTGAAAGGGACATGAACTCTTTTAGCCCAATCCTCTCCCCTTGCACACCATCTTCTGAGACAGTATTTACCCCAAACGCACTAGGCATGAAGGTGTTGCACCCTCTCAGACAGTTCTAGAGCAACTGAAGACAGAAGGCAACAGGAGTTAACAAGCAGAAAGATACTTAGAAATATGGATTTGGAAATAAGCGAGTACCAAGTAAATACAATACTAATAATGTAGAACACATTAAGGTACCACTGTGACGGGCTGTACTATGACATGAATCCTGGTGAAAAACTAATGGGTTACTATAAAACCACTCTTAACTAGAGAAATGTTTAACCATATGTCTTGATTAGTTTTTCTCACTGCTGAGACAAAGTATCCAATGCCTACAATTAAGGAAGGAAAAGTTTACCTAGCTCACAGTTTGTGGAGGTTTTAGTCCATAATCAGCTGGCTCCAAGGCAGGGTGGCATGGTATCGGGCAACAGTACAAGGCCCCAGAAAACAACAAAAGCAGCAACTGCACAAGGTGGTGGGGAGGCCTCTTTTCCTCCCTTATATTGTAAGCAGGCTGCCCCCACCCTGGGCACGTGTAGCACTCACATAATCTGTATGCCCTCCTCTTGCACAGGCTCAGGATGATACAAAGTAAGGACCCCCTCCGCTGCTCAGTCACTTAGTTAACCTTCTAAACTTCTCCAGTTGACACAATGAACAGCATCCTAGAGCAGGAAGGGTGTGTCCTTTCCACCCCAGGATGTAGAACTGCTGAGTTACTTAGTTAAGCCTCTAGACTCCTCAAGATGGCACAATGTATCAACCACAACTATCCACTCCTCCTCAACTTGGCAACCAGAGACATTTCTCTAAACCAGTTTCCAGACACAGACATTATTTTTATTGTTTTACAACTTGAACATTTTAACATAGGTTTAACAATCCTTAAGAACCAGTATTAGGTTTATCAACATTATATTATATAGAACCATAACATTTTACCCACCCCCCAGAGACTCATGCACATCCCTTTATGCAAAAGGCATTTAGTCCACCTGCAAGAGTTGCCAAAATCCTAACAGTTTCAGCATTGCTGAAAAAGTCCAAGTCCCAAGTCTCCTCCCAGTTGTAAGGCAAACTCTTAGCTCCAAGCCCCTGTACAAATGAAACTCCCAACATTTAATGGCACAAAATAAGCATTCATATGCCAAAAGTTACAAACAGGGAACAAAGGAATGGGACCAAAGCAAGTCTAAAATCCAGCAGGGCAAACATTAAGTCCTATAGTTTCACGTCCAGCATCTGAAGCAATCTGTGACACACTGTGAGCTCCAAAGGGCTTGCATGACTCCACCCTTATGGCACTTTTTGTGGTTACAGCTCCCATGGCTTCTCTCATAGGCCCACTTTGCTCTCTCCTTGCAGCTTTTCTCAGACAATCTACATTTTTGGCTTATTCAAACGGCTTCTCACTCACAGCTTCACACATTGCCCTCTCAGGGGCACACTGCCTGGCCTCCCAGGCCTTTTGAAATCAAGGTGGAAGTCTTTTTAACCTCAGAACTCTTGCATTTTGCATGCACCTAAAACCAGCGCCATGTGGATAATGCCAGGGTCTGCTGCCAGCTGGAGCAGTAGCCAGGCTTGTTTTTGTCTTAGCTGTAAGGGTCAAGTGCCTGGATCACTGGGCACTCTGAATCTAATTCTGAGGAACAAATATTTTATGCAGCTACCATTTTGGAACCTGATGCCACTGCCACCACCATTTTGGAATATGGCACTTTGAAACTTTTTTCCCAAAGCAAAGTCTTTCACCTTGCAGTTTTGAGGCTGCGAAGGGCGGAGAGGTGCTGCTATTTGTGATGCCCTCAGGCCACCGTTTTGATTTTCTTGTTTCTCCTCAGTAATCAAGCTCTCCTGAGCTCTGTGTTTGTAGTCCATAGCTTTACTGGGGCTTCCTATCTCGCGAAACTCACATTTTAAATCATCTTGCTGGGCTCTTTGCTCTTGATTTTCAACAAAGACCTGGCTAAAAGCCCCCAACAATAGCCATGCCACCACCTCACCATTAGACTGCCTTCCTCTAGCAGATTAATGAGTGCACCACCCTTAATCTTAGTCTCAGGCAAAGTCTCTGGACATGAGCAAAATGCAGACAAACTTTCTGCCAAGCCATAACACACATCATCTGGACTCCAACAACCAATGCAGTCCTTCTTTCCAGTAGAAACCTCCCAAGCCTGGTTTTTACTGGCAGGATTTCTGTCAGCATTTTGTTTTTTAAGTTCTGACTAGAATCTCCCATACAGAACAGCCTAAGACATTCAAGTGCTACTCTTTTAGGCAAACCTTTTTAAACTCTTCCCACAAGCTAGTCCCAAAGGCTCTTGAACCACAAGATCAGGTGTAGTCACAGAAACAACCCTTCTTCTGGTACCAAATTCTCATTGCTGAAACAAAATACCCAGTGCCATAATTAAGGAAGGAAAGGTCTATTTAGCTCACAGTTTGTGGAGGTTTTAGTCCATAATCAGGTGGCTCCAAGGCAGGGCGGCATGGCACAAGGGCAATACTTTAAGGCAGCAGAAGACAGCAAAAGCAGCAAGAGCACAAGGGGGAAAACAAGCCTCTTTCCCTCCCTTATATTATAAGGAGGGTATCTCCCTCAAAATATCCCCCCCCCCCCACACACACACACACACACACACACACACACACGCACGGAGCATATAGCACTCACATAACCTCCATCCAGTCCTCCTGTACAGGCTCAGGATGATACAAACTAAGGACCCAGTCCCCTGCTCAGTCACTTAGTTAACCTTCTAAACTTCTCAAATTGACACAATGAACAACATCCTAGAGCAGGAAGAGTGTGTCCTTCTCACCCCAGGATGTAGAACTGCCGAGTTACTCAGTTAAGCCTCTAGACTCCTCCAGTTGACACAATGTATCAACCGTAACACCACAGAAAAGGAAAGGGGATAAATGAAGGCAAATTTCTACTCTCTGTTCCCTAATCACTTGTAGCTCTCAACTATGTATAAGACTACTTCTCTTCCAACCTATGCCAGGAGAGGAGGAGAAACTAGTATGTACTCAACAGCTACTCCGTCAGACATGGCAAGAGTCAACTGTCATGTATTATTTAACTTTACTGGCAAGTGGACTTCCCCAGACATGGGGTCAGGAACCTGCCTGCCTAGGATCCAAATTTACTGTGATATCAAGAGATGTTTAGAAGATAGCTTGAGGAGAAAGAAAGAGTAGTAGAGAGTTTTAAAGACATAAATCTGGCCTGGGGTTCTAGTCCTATAATTGTAGGACTCTCCAAACATCATTAGTCCTCTCTGGGTATCAGTTTCTTAACTCTGTCTTATCTACCTGATAGGCTCTTCTAATGATCAAAATGGGAATACGTAAAAAGGTTCTGTAATATAATGTATCATTGATATCCATTTATTCTCTGAACAAGCAGTAACTAAGTATCTATCCTAGTCCAGGCTTCAAGATTACAGGGGTGAAAAAGATTGGCAAGGTCTCTGCTCTTTCAGAATCTATGTTCTAGTAGGTGGGAGACATTAAGAAACTCCAACAATTAACTGAGCAACAGTGATAACTTCTCAAAATAAAAGTGATATGGAAAACACTGACTAGGCAAAGGGAACTACTTTAAGATGGGATGAACAAATAAGGCCTTGCTGAAGTGATACAGCTGAGACCTCAAAGACCTCTTAAGACTGTTATATGAAGAGTCAAGGAAACAAGTGTCGAGGCACAAAGAACAAGAGGAGTACTGCACATTTAGAGCACTGAAAGAAGGAGGTATACTTGGGACACGATGAGTGAAAAGAATGTTAGGAGACAAGGCTGAGAAAGCAGAGAGGGAGGTGGACATGTAACTATACCTGCAATCCCAGTATTCTGGGAGACTGAGGCAGGAGGATTCCAAGTTTAAGTCCAGCCTGAGCAACTTAGCAAGACCAAGTCTCAAAATTTAAAAAAAAAGAAAAGAATTAAAAAAAGAGCTGGGGAGATAGCTCAGTGTGAAAGCTCTGGGTTCAATTCCCAGTACTGCAACAAAATAGAAAGAAAGTACATAAGGGCCTAATAAAGCATGACCTAGGCCACTGACAAGATACTTCCATTATCAAAAAGCTCTTCTTTTTTCAACACAGCCTATGCTGTGTTGAAAGCATTTATGCAAACATCCAGTGTACACATCATCAAAAGTAGGACACCTCCAACTTTCTAAATGAGCAATACCACTGCCAAGAAACAACATACCAGCTATAAGGGCCCTAGACAAAATATTCTTAAGAACTACTTCTAAATATTTATCAAGTCTGACAAGTCAAATAGTAAAAACACTTTTTATGTACATGGAAGTGACAAAAACAGAATTTGAGTTTTTAACAGATTTAAAGTTTTCAACAGAAAAAAAATTAGTTCATTTAGTAAATATTTATCAAGTACCTACTATGCGCCAGGCATGTTCTAAGCACGAGACAAAGCAAGGAACAAGTCAATGATGAGTTACCAATAACTGAATAGAATATACACCAAAATATCATAATGGGAGAACTAAACCTCAACTTATTTTATAACTTCGCATTTTCTGAAATAGGGGTTATATGTTAATGATATGTACCTGTCAGAAAGCAAACTTACCAAAGAATTCTTAACCACTTCACTTCTATAAAATTCTGGAAAAGAAGAAAAAGAACAATAAGTGATATGAAAGAAAATAAGCTCATTAACTCTTAATCCTGTAAATTTTTAAGCATGTGTTCTAGTAAAACATTTAAAATACTTTCAAGGGCTCTATTCTCTGCTCTGTTTATCTATAAGTAAGAATAGAAATAAATATTAAATAAGTATGTTATACCTTTGTTTTGTTTTACTTTGTGGTATAGGGGATTACAGTGCTCTACCAAGGAACTATGCCCTCACCATGAAAGTGTTTTAAAGGGGGAAAAAACTGTAAAGAAAGTTAAAACCTTTTCAGATTTAATCTAATGACTATTACCTAACTAGATCCTTTTGCTAGATTCTAATTTAAGTCCTGAAAAACTCAAACTTTCTTCTTTCTTCCCCACTTGTACACAAGCCCATCTGTTCCAATCTACTCAAACACATCTAGTGTTTACCCATTGTGGTCTTGTGTAATGAATACTGACCTAGCAACCAAGTAATCTAAGCTCAGCTTCCACCTCTGCCACTAACATTCTGTCTCTAATTTCCTTAGGCTCACTTTTCCACTGGACAATCTACAGAATTAGAGTAATAATTGGAGTTTCTCTATAAGCATTAAAATGTCATGATTCTACCAATCTTCACGTGTGTTGGTAAATGTACAAAACCCAAATGCAAAATAAAAACATATTAGAGGACCTGACAGACATTCCCAACAATCCTCCAACACTTCCTCTGCTAACTCTGCCCAAATTACCTTCACACTACCCTTCCACTGCAGAGTCTACAAGGACCCCTCATATCCTATGGGCACTCTCCCACGTGTCACATACATAGACACCTTGAGATTATGAGGCAACACACAGACAAATGTATCATCTCTTTCTACTACAGTGAAATTTATGTTTCAGATATTTTACCCATAATCGCAAGCTCCACGAGGGCAGCATGTTGGTTCCATACAACTACTACTTCCTCGGCACCTAAAACCATTCCTGGCACAGGGTAGACAGTCAATTTTTTTTTTTTTTTTGGTTTTTCTCCGGTACCGGGAACCGAACTCACGACCTTGCGCTTGCCAGGCAGGCGCTTTTGCCGCTGAGCTAAATCCCCAGCCCCAACAGTCAATTTTTTTAATGAGTACACAACTTCACAGATTAATAGATATAAGTTTAAAAATAATGAAGTTACAGATAACACTCTATTTTGAGAGAAATCACAATATATATTAAATTTTTAAAAATAGATTCTTAGAGAAAACTTACAACAAGATCTCAATTTTTATAATTACACTAATAATGTTTAAGGGTATGATTAGGCTACTTATATTGATTGGCAGTTTTCTACTTTTTCTATTATAAAAAATGAATTTGAAACAGAAAAGGGTAATTCGAATCTTTTTAAAAGGAATCACTTAGTTGCTGGGCGTGGTGACGCACACCTATAATACCAGCACTCAGGAGACTGAGGCAGGAGGACTGCTGTGAGCTCGAGGCCAGCCTGGACTACAAAGTGAGTTCAAGATCAGCCTGAACTGCATAGCGAGACCCTGTCTCAAAATGACAAAAAAAAATAAAAATAAAAACAAAAATAAAAGGAATCTCCTACTGATGAGGGTTTAGGTTACTGTTAATTTTTGGATATTTCAAATAATGCCATAAATAAATAATCTTTTTAAAATGTGTATCCGAAACTCAGCACTGTTACGCCTACCTACAATCCCAGCTACTTAGGAGGCTGAGGCAGGAGGACTGCAAAATCAAGGTTAGCCTTGCTTAGCAAAACCCTATTTTAAAAATAAAAAGGGCTGGGAATGATGGATTACTTGCCCAACATACACAAGGCCCTGGGTTCGATTCCTAGTATGACAAAAAAGAAAAATATATATCTTAAAATACATGAATCTGTGGAATGAACCTTTAGAAATAAAATTGCATTCTCAAGACAGGTACAGTGGTACATGCAGTAGGATAGGAATTTCAAGCCCTTCATAGGCAACTAAACAACTTAGGAAGACGCTGTCTCAAAAACAGTTAAAGAGAGCTGGGGATATAACTCCATGCAAAATCCCTGGGTGCAACCCTGAGTACCACTAAAAAAAATGCAATATCAAATAACAATTTGACTTTGATAGATAAGGACAAATTGTTCTCTAAAAGTACTGTACCAACTTAGAATAACACGAAAATAGCTATTTCCCCAACACTATGAAATCCTACATAGTCTTTTTATTTTGTTCTCAAGTAGCTAATCAATTATTCCAACACATTAGTTATCGATATAAATGTATGTAGATATGTACCATTCTTTTTCTAGGGGAAAAAAGGCTAAATGGGGATTTACATGCATTTTTTTATTACAAAGTACTTTTACTTTCTTTTTTTTAACTTTCTATTTAATACATTTTGTACTCACTTTTCATTGTATTTATTTTGTTTTAATTCCTTGCAAATATATATTACTTTAAAATCAGGGAAGTAGGGGCCAGGGATATAGCTCAGTGGCACAAGCACCTGCTTGGCAAGTGCAAGGTCCCGAGTTTGATTCCTAGTGTCCCCCCCAAAAAAAGTGTAAAATCAGTGAAGCAGCTAGCTCAGAGGCACAGCCTTTGTCTATCATGCACGAGGTCCTGGGTTCTATCCCCAGTACTGAAAAATAAACAAATAAAATTAGTTTAAAACCAACAGATACTCCTTTTTTCTTTTGAGAAACAGCATTCCTTAGCTTAATATGCCAAGTATCCAAGTTAGCTCATTCTCACAATAGGTATCTCCATCTCTAAGAAGAGGAAGCGTTATTTCTTCCAAAACTTTGTTGACAGGCTGACCATATGAATGAACCAAACTAAATATGCATTTTCCATTAAGCTCTAAAAATGGACCTTCTAACTTAAAGGAAGAGAAGTCAACAAAGGGGCCTATAACTTGGGGAAAAAATGATCAAGCAGGAGGTAATTTCTAACATGCTAAACTTGTATCTATACTACCATTGTTACATTTGAAATACTGTTAATAAAACTAGCATCGTGGTACAAAACCTGAGCAGCAAACTTAGAATAAAAACAGTTCCAGTCCCCAACCCGTTACACATGAGCTTTGTGACCCCACACAGATCAATTAAACGTTTTAGGTCAAAGTTTCTTCATCTTTCAAAGGAGACTGATGGCCAAAAAATAACAGGGCTATTAGCAGGTTAAGTGAAACACTGAATTAAAAGCATACTATAGGGCTGGGGAATAGCTCAGCAGTACAGCGCCTGCCTGGCAAGCGCAAGGTCATGAGTTTGATTCCCGGTACCGGGGTAGGGGGGAAACCCCCCTAAAAAAGCACATTATAATCTCTGATTTTATTAATAAAACATTATTAATCTTTACTCATTCAATTTTAGCAAAATCACTTTGCAAACAGATTTTCAAAAAGTTATCCAAGATCTATTTCCATATGAAAGACCTCATTGGAGTCAAATTCTTCCTTAGGTACCTATGCTAGGACCTAAAGAAACAAAGTAATCAAAAGACTGCAGAGCACAGTCCAATGGCATGCTCTGACGCTCAGGCTCCACTCCATTCACTCAACAAGTGTTTTATTAGTGCCTCAACCCCACTCATGATAGAAGAAATACAAACTTAAACTATATATTTTCACTTAGACTGGCAAAAATTCAAAAGTATGCAGTCTACTGGTGAGGTTGTGGGGGAAAAAAGGCACACATACATTAAAAAAAAAAAAACTCCTCACACTCATGTTTATAGCAGCACAACTCACAATAGCTAAATCCTGGAAGTAGCCTGTATGTTCATCAACAGATGAATAGATGGTATTTATATACAATGAAGTACTACCTTGCCATGAGGTAGGATAAACTTGAGTCATTTGTAGGTAAAGAGATGGACCATTAAATGATAATGTTAAGTGAAATAAATCAAACAAGCTTAAATCACATGGGATCTCCTGTAAATCCAAAGTGTAAACAATTTAATGAGCAAAATGAAAGATAGATGATACAAAATAAGGAGATTGAGTCTCCGCAAATGGGAAAGGGAACTAGACACAGAAGGAGGGGAGAGTGAAGGGATGGCAAGGAGAAGTAGAAAGAAATAAGATGTGTCCTGTACATGTGCCAATTCCCTATGATGAACACAATCGTTATGTGCAGCAAACATGTACTAATAAACATAAAAAATAAGTAAAATGCATGGGACCAGAAACAACAAGAACAAAAACAATTCCCATGGAGGACACCTTTGCATTATCTACTAAAACAAAGCACACACTCACTTTGTCACAGTAACTCCACTTCCTGGCATTTACCCTAGAGATATACTAGCACACATATAAAATAACGTACTTGTGAAGTTATTCATTGCAAAGCTATGTGTGCAGCAGAAGTCTGGAACAACCTATATACCCGCCAACAGGAACAAATTAAATTATGGTATACCTATTCAATGTAAGCCTGTGTAGAAAAAATTAGGGAGGGTCCATATGAACTAAAATGGAAAAACAGGGTAGGCAGCGGCTGCGAGGGTGGGCCTTCAGGGCACCATACTGTTTGTAATTTCCAACAGCTTCCACCCTGTCTGCATCCCTGAGATGACTACAAGGTTTTACTCCACTGGGCTGAACCTATCAGGGAAGCAGCTGCTACGACCTAGATGCTGTTTTCAAAATACACTGCCAGTTTTTTGACTCCAGGAGGGATGTTTATTTCTGTATGTTCTCAGCACTGCTGCTGTTCAATCCTATGATCACTGTGATTATGCGGATGTGCAAGACTTTGAACATGATGAATGAAGAAGTTAAAGGAGGAAAGAAAAGAACATGTAATGACATAGCAGATGTAAAACCACAAATATATAAGCACTCCGTGAAGGCTTTAACTGTTTTCACTGTTTATGATGAGTACAGGTCGATTCTGCCCCTTCCTGAGCTTCACACCTCTGCATGTATGACTGACCATGGGGCCAAGTGCTGCACTTCCCCATCCAGCACGCTGTGGCTCCTCCTGAGGCCGGAGCAGTAGCTGCACATGACAAGTCCTTAGAGACCCAAACTTTTAGAAATAGTGTTCAATAAGGGCCATGGTGTTGACCCCTGACTTTAAAGAAACAGTCTGTGAATAGTTTGCTTAATTTCATTTTTATCTCAGTATTTTTTATTTACAAAAGAAAACAATATATTAAAAGGCTGAAACTAATCTGCTGGAGACACAGAAGCGGACTGCACAACTGAGGGATGAGAGGGAGGTGGTCTGCAGAGAGTGTAGGGAGGGGCTCTGGTTCTAGGAAAACACAAGGGCCCCTGCCTCTCCTGGCTTCCCAGTGACCCGTCTTACCTTTCCCTAAGAGCTCCAGTCAGTGGGCTGGCAGTTGGGTTTCCTGTTACCCACTCTAAGCCAAAGGTTCATCCAGAGGCTGGAGCTCCCAGCTCAAAGGGGCTGGAACGACAGAGGAAACCAAGGGAAGAGAAAGCCCAGGGTTCCTGCTACCACTCCTCACTGTGGTGTGATAAAGCAGCCTTGGCCCAGATGAGGGCAATGACGTCCTAGTTGATAAGGAAAAGAAATAGAAGACTGGTGATCTCCATCACGGAGTTGTTGCTGAGGTGCCACTTGAACCACACAGCACAAGCTGCCCACTGATATACAGATGGTCCATCAGGCATGATGACAATGAAAAACATCACTGTTGTTCTTCATCTTGGTGACTTCTTGCTTCTGGGAGATCTTCCAGGCTGGACCCTCCTGAGGAAAGTCTACATAAATCTGATTATCCTTTGTTGCTCCACCCAGGGTGCTCTCACATGAGCACATTAGGTACTGCCACCATGTGGTCCTGCAGCATTGCCAAAGTCTGGAAAGCTCATGCATATAACGCTACTAGAACCTACCGCTTATGCAGTTCCTATTATAGCTACTGGATCGCTACCTCTCCTCTTGTGCTGGTCAGCCCCTGCCAGCCCATGCTCCAGAACCTTATCTCGCACAGGCTTGAGCTTACTGTTGTCCTCTTTACCAGAGAAGTTCAGCACTTAGCCCACCTTGGGCAGCAGCTGCACTGTCTGCTCCTCCAGAAGATAATACTCCTTCATGAGCTGCCGGTGGGTCTACAGAGCCTTGGCAATAGAGGCTATGTAGCAGGCATGGGGTGTTTGTGCAGCAAGCCCTGGAAGGTGCACAAAGAGGGCTCACTGGTCAATCCCACTTTGCTTAGTATCTGCTCTTCAGTCTTGCTAAATAGGGCTTTGTTCTGGATGGCCGCAATGGCCTCTGGGTACAGTTGCCTCACGGCCTTGGATACAACAGGGTCCTAGAGCACAGCACACTGGCACTCCTGGACTTCTCGAAGTATAAAGTGACACCTGAACTTCACATCCAGGTGGACAATGTCAGATTACTGGTCTGCAGCACAGCAAGGATGAATACCGTAGGAGGCGATATGCATGCTTCCAGCAACCCAAATCCTCGGTCACCTGAAGTGGATGTTTGTTCACAAACTTGGTGAGTCCCTGGGATGGGGCAGAGCTGAGTGGCACAAGAATGCTGGGGCCTTGGATATCTTCCTCTTCTCACGGGAAGGCAGTTCACTTCCTGAACAGTGCCCTGGTTCCACCCTGCTGGCCCTTTGCTCAGCTAGAGGACTTTGCCAGACTGAGCTCCACCAGCTCATTATCAAACTTCTTCCTCTTTATGAACCTGGAGGAGGTTCTCTGTTTAGGAATGGTATGTGAGGCCTGCGAGGAGGCTGCTGCCCTGCCCATGACTCCTCCTCATAATCTGAGAAGCGGCAGTGCCTGATGTCATCAGGGATGAATCCAGCAGCCACTGAGAATCTCGGTCCATCCTCTTGTAGTCCCAAAGCCACTGATTCCAAATGACAGGGCTAGGAGAAAGGGTCCCACAGGTTCATCTAAGGACTCTGACCACGGGAGCTCAGAAGCTTAGAGGGGATTCACTCCTAAGCTGCCAACTCCAACAATTTCTCTGCAACAACAGCAGCAGCTGCAGGTCCAATGTGGGTTTTCATGAAGTACATCTACTTTCAGGTCACCAGCTGGGGGCTGGGCCTACTTTTCTTAATTTTCACAGGATCTTTTTCCCTTAGGGAAACATTCTTTAGATTTCTAAAAGAAATTGTCCAGATTAAAGGATTTCTATTTAGGAGGATAAAGTTGACAGTTTTATAGATCACAAACTGTCTTGAAATCTAGACATGTAATTATTGAAGTTCTTAACATACTTTCAGCTCCTCATAGAGAAACTATTGACCAAAGTGTGGCACTAGTTTGATGTGAGTTGGTAGAATCTTCTCAGTGAGGTCACTGGAGCTTTTAACCTGCAGTTGTTTCCAGTCCCTTCTTGATTTCTTCAACTTTTATGATGACTTAAGCAATAGCATCCTGTGGTTAAGCCAAATCTTAAATTTGACGTGATCCTGTTAAATTGTACACTCTTATCTAAGGGTACATCTGGTTGTACATGTCTGAATAATATCAAGTCCAGATGTCTGATGGTTTTACAGCTTGAAAAAGCTCACTGCATGATAAGTTTGTTTCACACAAAATAAAAGCCAAGTGGACCCGCTGTACTGTACTCGAATATACAAGCCTGGAACAAAACAACGCAGAGTCACTGTGCAGCTCACCACCCAGGCCTGTTCCCCTCTGGGGCTGGTGACAAACCACATCAGGATGTTTTTGAAGGTGACAAGTCCAAGTTCTGGTGTTTTCTAAGGAAGGTATATGGGTGTTAAACAGCTGAAAAAAGCCAGGAAAACTGAGTTTTTAGCCTAACATTTCCAACATCTGTACATCACTTGGACTGGCCAAGCCTGAGTCTACAACCATCTAACTGAGTCTGCTTTTCCTGTGATGAATGTATCACAGCATCCTTAGCTCCACACTGTCTGGATGCTGACGATATGCTTCAGTATGGGGCAGTAACCTGGGACTCTGGATTTTCTGAAACTACGTACGTGTGTATGTGCACATGGGCTTTAGATCATTTTCACAAAAAAGGAGTTTTATTTTTTAACCTTTTTAGTGAGGTTCATATTCAGGGGGCAAAGTAGCACTGTTAGCAACTGTATTTTGGGGGGTTTTTTGGTACCAGCAATCAAACTCACGACCTCGTGCTTGCCAGGCAGGCGCTGTGCCACTGAGCTATATCCCTGGCCCAGCAACTGTCTTAATATTTTGTTGCCTTCATGTTAGGATAAATTTTGCAAGCTCAAATTATGAATCAATAAGCACCGGAGTAGTTCCTAAAGTATATTCAGGTGTAACAGCGCTATAAAGAGTTTGCAGGATGTGAGCTGAGGTGCAGCTCAGTGTACAGCACTTGCTTACCACACACAAGACCTTAGATCCATCCCCATCACCACACACGCACAAGGTAAGAGTTTGCGGCATATGAACTGTCCTGTTTTCACACTCTGTACAATGGAAGGTTCATAGATAATATCCTTCTCATCTACTTAAATTAGCCAATCTTTTTACCATTGATATTTTACATATTCTAAGCTTGTGATGCCTCAATTTTATTGATTACTATGCTATAAAATCTCTATTTGATAATATTTTTTAAACTTCTAAGATATACTACGTGGAAAATGCATGGTACAGAAACACATATATTTATTTGGTATCTTTGAAAAAGAGGAGGAGAAAGAAAGATTCCTATTTTTCCTTGCATTTACATGAAGAATCTCAAGAAAGGTGAACAAGAAACGAGTAACAGTGGTTAACAGAGTGGGGTGGAAAACGAGGATGGTGGGAGACTTTAGTTTAAATACACATATTTCAATATGTATTATTTTTTGAACCCTATCACATTACATATTCGAAAAATTAAATTAAAAATTAAAATATATGAGGCGTTTCTATGTGCTAAGCATTGTCCCAGATATTAGGAATAGAGGAGTAAGCAAAACTGACCCAAAAATTAATGCCGTCCAGAGCTTACACTCTAGTGGAAAGAAGCACGTATCAACCAAATAACTAAATATATACAGTAAGCCAGGTGATTTTAAGTACTGTAAAGAGAAATAAAGCACAGAAGAAAGGAGAATAGCCACAATGGGTAAAAGGATTCGTCTGTGGTCAGAGGGTTTCTTTGAAAAAAACCTGGAATAAAGACCCGCATGAAGGTGGAGGATCTAGCTGTGAAAAGCACTCAGGGCACATAGAAACAGCAAGGTCAGAGGCCTTGGAGTAAAGGAAACTGCTGTGTCAGTGTGGCTGGAACAGAGAAAGGTGAAAGAGGAGTAGAAGGTAAGTTCTACAAGGCAGCAGAGGGCTAGCTTCTCAGTGTTTTAGGAAACTGTCAGGGTTTTGGCTTTTACTCTGAATGACAGGGAAAGCCAGTGGAGGGTTTTGAGGTCAGGAATAACTTTCATTTTAACAGGATCTTGCAATATCATGTACAGGTACAAACTTCCTATACCTAAAATGTACCAATAAAATAAAAACAAAAAAATAGGATCTTGCCTGAGGCTGGACTGGAGGCAGGTTGGGGTGAGGGTTGGGTAGACAAACCTGTTTGAGGAGTATTTCAACAATCTAGGCAAAAGATAATAGTTGTTTGTTTGGTCAAATTATGAATATATTTTTACAATAATAGACAAAAGTTACTGAAAGATTTGATGTGGAATATAAAGGAAAGAGGACAGTCTAGGATGATTTCAAGGTTTTTGTCCAAAGAAACAGAACCGTCATTTGCTGATCAAAGAAAAAACACAGGAGCTGGGTCAGAGGTAGAACATCAGAAGCTCAGTTTTGAATATATCAAGTTTAAGTTACATACTAGACTCAAAGAGGGATGTAGAATAGGCATCTGGATGTAGGAATGCCAGTTTGGAGGAAGGGTCAATAAATGATATTTAAATATGAGACTTAGGAAATCACCAGACTGAATTATATAGAGTTCTCACTCTAATATATTCAAGCTAGTTGCCGTATCAGGAGAGGATATGGGGCTGAGGGTACGGCTTAGTAGTACAGTGCTCTTCTAGGGTGTTCAAGGTCCTGCGCTAGATCCCCAGCTCAGAAGAAAAGAAGGAAGATAAAGGAAGGGAGGGAAGAAAAGGAAGGAAGGGGAGGGGTAGGCAGGGGATATGAGGAGAGGAGGTGTGGGTAGGAGAGGAGAGGGAAGGAGGGAAGGAGGGAGGCAGACAATGGGAGGAGGTTGATCTTATAAAAATTCCAAGTTTAAGAGGGAAGGAGAAATTAGAACCTAGTTACCTGTTCTTTAACACAGACCTTGTTCTCTGGGAATGTAATATTTGATGTGAACTACCTTAAATGTAGGCAATCTCCTAAGAGCACCAACAATTTCATCTATATCCTCTTGGGATTTGCTTTCAATTCAGCTAAAATAAAACAACAGCTTAGAAGCCAGCATTATGGATACTCTTCCAATTAAAAAAAAAACTCTCTTGTAAAACTAAGAAATGACAGTACTACACAGGTGGTAACAGGAGATTTAGTGAAAAGAACCAACTAACCTTTTATCCTGGTCATTTTATACCAACGGCCATAGAATGATCATGAAATATTCATGCTCATCATGACAAGTCCAACAAGATGTGGTAACATTAACTGGGATTACTAACAGAAAGGTTTCCCAGTTCTTCCTATGATAATTAAAAGTTACAGAGCCAAAATTCATAAATAGATTTAATACCATGATGACATTTTGGAGCAGAAAGAAGTCTAAAGAAATTCTCAGTTCTCTCACGTTAGTGACAAATTAACCAAAGCTCCCCAGAGGGATGAACTGCCCTGTAAGAGGCAAGCTTCTGAGTGAGTGAGTGAAGAGCGGGTGAGTGGGTGTACTCCACTACCAGATCCTGGAATTCCTATGGTCTATCACGACCTCTTCCCTAACTGTGTTAATGATCATTTCATTGAACCAACTTCAAGAAACAGTCTATGATAACTTTAAAATTCAAGGTGTAAATTGAGCCAGATGAGGCAAAAAACAAAAGAAACATTACTTTGCTTTCACCTTTGCATCATGACCACCAACTAGACCCATGACTACTCTCTTTTTAGAAGCTATTATGACTCACATTATAGTTCTCAAGTTCCTAAAATAATGCTAAGTACTATTTACTACTATCAGAGACAATACTGGAGCAAGGACACAGTTTAATTAAGAAAATCAAGGACTCATAGAGAAACCCATCAAAAATTTTAAAAAGTCCAGCACTGTCATATACTGTTAGTGATATAACCATTAGGGAGCAATAGACTCAAAGTTATTAAGGACTATAAAAGCACTTTTGCCCTTAAACTATATAGTGACCAAACTGTTGTATTTTCCTTCTGGACATATAGGAAGATTGCATTTCCCAATCTCCTTTTCATCTAAAAAGGATAACACAACTAATTCATGGCCAAGGGAATGTGACAGAATTGATGTGGACCATTTCCACTTAAAAGTCTTCCAAATAATCCCTCCACTCTTGCCATGCCCTAAAGCAGAATCCCAAAACAGAAAGGACCTGGACCCCTGAGTCACTACTCAGGGGAGAATCACCGAAGTAGTACCTGATAAAGAACAAGACTTAGTGTGAGAAGTTTATCTTAAAGTATGAGATTTGTGGCATCTGGTATCATAGCTGGCACTAATCATTTAGATTTATGTAACTGTTTTAAATTCTAATGGTTAGAGTAAAACATAAGTGAAATAAAATTACATGAAAAAAATTACATGAAGATGGCAGAATTTCAGATCCTTTGTATCTAAAATTATTTTAAAACTATTTACTATGGGGGTGGGTTCTACTCTGTACACTTCTGGATTGCTTTTTTGGTATCAGCATATACTGATACCAAAAATAAAAAAGGTTAATGTTGTTAAACAACCACTGCTTTAGGGCTAGGGATGTGGCTCAGCAGGAAGGCCCTTGTTCCTAACATACGCAAGGCTCTGGATTTGACCCCCAGAACTACATTTAAAAAATTAAAGAAATACAATTAACAATCACTGTTTTAATAAAAGTGCTTTAATAATTTTAAAACTAAAAATAAATGTCACTTCAGTTTCTCATCTCTGCCACCGGACAAAACTCAAATATGTTTTCAGTATGTCTTATTAAAATGTTACAGTTCTTTAATCACATCTTATCAGCCCTTATCATATCATCTCTGTTGATAAGAAATCTTCATCTCCACTCTACCAAGTAAGGCTCATAAAACCATGACTTTATCCCAAGTCACAGAGCCAGTAGCTAGCTCTAAGTAGCTAGTAAGTACTCACAGAGCTGGTAAGGAGCTGAGCTAGAACTATTGTCAATGTATTTTTCAATTCTAATCCAGTGTTCCCACCATTTCACCATGCTTTCTTGCTTGTAATACCATCGCATGTAAGTCAACTGATTACACACTTCGCCTCTCATCCAATAGCTTCCAAAGATGACTGCGATTCTGAATCAGATATTTGGGTCTACCCTTAAAACGATCACTTATAAAGGAATCCACAGTACAATGTATAAAACTGAATCAGAAGAAACCATGTCATTCTTCAACAAAATGACCCATATACACAAAGAATTACAGTTATGAGAAGATACCAACTGGTCCCTATATTACAATATTAAAGGAAATAATGACATTTTAAAGAAAAGTAAAATTAGTACAAGATCCTAGACTCACATTATCAATCATAAATGCTAGTTACTGGAATATTAACCACTATTCACAAAAAAATCAGTGGAAGGCTCAGGTCCCTGAAAGAACTAACCATTAGCTACATTTGTTTTTGTGTTTTGTTTTGGAGGAGTTGGACGCAGGGTCTCACTATGTAGTGCAGGCTGGCCTTGAACTCGCTTATGTAGCCCAGGCTGGCCTCAAACTCACTGCAATTCTCCTGCCTCAGCCTCCACAGTGCTGGGATTACAGGCGTGTGCCATAACACCCAGCTAGCTATGTTTCTTTAACAGACACAATGGCTCAGACACAATGGCTCATATTTTCAGACCACTTATGTAACTTTCCAATAAGCAATAACGGTAGGAGGTATTAAAACTCACTTGTGTTACCAAAGAATAAAAATGAGGTGTAACAGCCTCTGAGTTCACACATCCCCTTACCTTTATATATCTTTTCAGCATTACACAAGTGAAGCGTGAAGTAGGTATCAAGGAGCTGATATCCATTTCTATTAACAATGTTCCGGGCAGCTATGTTCCGAAGATGTCGCAGTCGTCGCTAAAAATAACAAAAAGAGAGGGCATTCAGCTTTTTACTCCTATAAAATGTTTTGAATGTTGCAGCTCAAAAATGAAATACAATAGGTTGTTCCAGTCATTTATTGTTGAGTCAGTCACCATAACAGTCTATTTATGCCTCAGCATCCTCCACCTGCCCTACTTCATTTACAGAGTAGTTACTTGTATGAAATGACAAGATACAAAATATATTTGGAAAGCATAAATATTATAGAACTATATACCTGCAGTTCCCTAGAACATAAACTATGTAGGAACTTGCTTTTTGCACGTTATATAGTAACTTGCAGAAGGATTCCAGTAGACATGCAAAGTCCACCTCATACCAATAGAAATCCAGATTACAAACATATACCCCCTGTTGCTAGTTCAGCCTAGATGCCAGATCATTTGTACAACCAGCAAAAAAGACCAAAGCCAAAAAGTAAAAGTAGGAACTTACCGTGCTCCATGTACCCAACAACCCTACTGCTGTGAGCTTAAATTAAATTCTCACTTCACCACCAGCCAGTTAGTCTCTATGTCCTAATTATACCTCTTTCCTAATAATTTCTCCAGCCAGGATGCTTGGGGTATTTGGAGTCACAAGTTAAAGAAATGCAAAAGCTCCACAAGCAACAGCAGAAATCAAACAAAGTACAAGATAAGCCTGTGGACAGGCTTCATAACAAAAGAGAAAACGCTGTAAAATTTGAAGTCTAGACACATCAAATCCATCACCACCCAAAGCTAGTTCCCCGTGGCAGACAGTCAGTCGTCTTCAGAGACTTTAAAATAGAAACCAAGTGTTCATTTTTAAAATATACTGAAAGCTCTCCCTTCAGGTTAAAAGCCAGTCCATTCTCCTGAGGTAAGTTCACCTGCAATTACGTGTGCGGTAGCCAGAAGGGCCCAGGTCTTTCTTCCATGCTACATAACAAAAACAGGGCTACATAACAAAAAAAAAATCCTTTCTCCCAAACTAGAGACTAAGGTTTGCTGAGAGAGAAGGTTACTGTCTAATAAATTTGCTTAATCCTCTAAGTATGAAAAGCTCCAAATATTTTACAAGTTTCCTAGGGCTTGTTCTGAAAGATTAATTTTTCTACAATCCACCAACAGTTTTTATTTTGTATCCTGGAGTGCAGCCATTTTCTCTTGCCATATGCTTTTCCTTAGCCCTTTCAGTCAAATGGCACTAATCATCAATACACAGAAATCACATTTAATTTGCTCTATGATTACAAATTGGGTCTTCTCTTTATTTTTTTTATAACTAATGCAGTATTTATTTCTCGATTCAACATATGTATTTCATTATAAGGTAATCTTCCTGGTAAGAAAAGAATCATGGATTAGCACAGGGAGAGTCGTTTACACCAACAAGCCCAAAATTTAAGTCCAAATAACCTGTTTTTCACACGGTATAATCTAGAAAAATAGCTTGAATTTATTTTTTCTTATGGGAAAGACAACTAGCAGTGACCAGGTGAAATGAAACTGATTCCATTAACACCTGGAAGAAGTGGCTAGCCGGAACACTGGGCTGTGACAAGGTACACTCTGCCAATACTGGAGCAAATTATTTCTCTGAGCCAGGGTCCCACTAGGAAGCCCAGGCTGGCCTAGAACTCGAAGTTCTACTGTCTCAGCCTTCTAAGTGCTGGGACTACGCCATATTCCTCCATGTCTGGCTGGCTCAGCAAGAACAAATTAAGAGA
>NW_004955414.1:16017412-16027788 GCF_000276665.1 Chinchilla lanigera
ACCGCGGCGTTGCCCCGCACAGCGGCCTCGCTGACGAACGGCGGCCCTTCCCGCCTGGCCACCACCGCGGCCACTGCATCTGCCGGGCCTCAACCTCTGCCTTCTTGTTCAACGACGCAGAGCTGGAACACGGGGATAGTCACTCGGCAATCCCTTACACAGGCAGCAGTGGAGATTCCCGCGGCGCCATCTTTCGGAGAAGGCTCTCCTCTCTTTAAAGACCTGAAAACTTAACAAACTTCCCATCACTGTTTCCGAAGCTTCTGAAGTCTGGATCTTTACAGGACTGTGCACCACCCTCCCTCTATGCTTCTGCCCGTGCCTGCCCTCACGCTGCAGCATCATCCCTCTCCAGCCACACTCCAAAGTTGAGGACTGAAGATTCCTCCTCGATTCTCCAACTAAAATTATTTGTTCCTTTATTAGAATCAACTTTTACAAATTTGCTTCATCTCCACTATTCACTCAAGTCTGCCTTGAATACATACAGTTAGCTGTTTACAGTTATTTTCCCTATTAGGCAGGAAAAAACTTGATAAGAGACTATTATTATCACTGCACTGTCAATCCTTATTAAATGTTTAGCATGTATCATACACTGTGCTAAACACTTCACATGGGATCATTTAATCCTCATGTGATCATTTAGTCCTCTTAACAAAACCCCATGGGGGTAGGTACTGCTTATTGTCATCTATGTCATTATTCCAACATTCCTCAGTAACCAAATGCAAACAAAATACAGATAATAATATATAAAAGAAGACATCTCAAAAGAAGAAACAGAAAATTCAAGGGTTATACTACATGTGTTTATACGTCTCTAATTATATATTATATAAATTTAATATATACAACTGGTCTTTATACAGGCCTCTTGCTATACAGGATAGAGCAATGACCTTTCTTTTTGTTTTTTAATTCATTTTATTAATTTTTTTTGTTGTTGTTGTTGTTTTCCAGTACAGGGAATTGAACTCACGACCTCATGCTTGCCAGGCAGGCACTGTGCCACTGAGCTAAATCCCCAGCCCCAGCAATCTGGGTTGTATTTCTTTTTTTTTTTTTTCCACTTTTTGTTTTTTTGTTTTTTTTTTTCCGGTACTGGGAATCGAACTCACAACCTTGCGCTTGCCAGGCAGGTGCTGTGCTGCTGAGCTAAATCCCCAGCCCTACCTATCTTTCAACTCAAGAGAATTTTACAACAAATGCAATCATAATGCAACTGACAAAGCAATATACAAACCTTGGATAGCAGCTGAATCTATAATGAATGTTTGGATACTGTTAAAGAGATCTTTGCATTATGTAGGAAGTTAACGCAACTACCTACCTCCAAGGTACCTTCTAACTCCCTAGTTCTAGGTGAATTACCAGTATGATCTACAAATGGTGGATAAAACAACTGACATCAGAGCGTTTTATAAGAGCTTAAAAAAAAAAAAACACAAATTAACCAACTATACTTAAAACAGTGATTATGGGTCGTATAATTCCGCATTTTCCTTATTTTTAAAAACATTAGGATAAGTATTCTCATTATATCATAATTAATTAAAATACAAGATACACCCATAAACTAGCGTGAATAAAGGAAATAAATCCTTTATGGTAAGTGACTGATATAATCTTAGTGAAAAGTGAGACTTTTTGTGTCCCATGCCATGGCTTCTTTGATAACATTCATTCCAACTGTATCATAAAGCTACTTCTTATTTTTTAAAAAATGTTAACCTATAATAAAAGATAATAAAGATTATTTCATGTAGTTATAGTTAGCAGAGTTAAAAATAAATGAATTGCTAGGACAAAAATGTTCAGTAGTTTCTTGGTCTCCATAAGAGTTTTCAAAACTGACTTGCTGAGCCAGGCATGTTTGCACACACCTTTATGCCAGCACTTGGGAGGCTGAAGCAAGGAGCATCACTCCAAATTTGAGGCCAGCCTGAGCTACATAGCAAGTTCAAGGCCAGCCTGAACTGAAATACTTAGTGAGACCCTGTCTCAAAAGTAAGTTGAGGGCTGGAGAGATAGCTCAGCGGCACAGCACCTGCCTGGCAAGCACAAGGTCTTGAGTTCAATTTCTGGTAGCAAAAAAAAAAAAAAAAAAAAGGTGATTTGCTTAAAAGTGAGTAAATGTTGAGAATAGAATGAAAACAAATGCATTAGGATCAAGGAAAAATAAAAAAGAATGGATGGGCTTGTTCATATGAGAAACAGCAAAGCAGGATAGAAGAGAAAAATGCAAAGGAAGAATGCTGAGGTAGGGAAGACAGTGCCTAGAGAGTGGCAATCTCAGAGGCGCAGTTTCAAAGTAGTTCTCCTAACTCTGACAGTGACAGGTAGAAATATTCATTCATTTCTTTGTTTCTAGCTAAATAATCTTTTGTTTTTATTTTGCAGTACTGAGGACTGAACCCAGGGCCTTCACATTGAGCTACATCTCCAGACTTTCTTTTTCTTTGAGACAGAGTCTTAATAAATGCCCAGGCAGGGCTAAATTTAGCCATCCTCCTGCTTAAGTGCCCAAAATGCTGGAGTTACAGGCATGCACCACTGCATCCAGCTTATTTTTTTATACCTAAACATTTATTAGGTATACAAATATGCATACTTGGATCAAGACCAAATAATACTTAAATTCAAAATATATTTTTTCAAAATATGTTGAGCACAGCCACAAAAATGAAATACTTCAGTATAAATCTAACAAAATGCATATAAGATTTATCTAAGAAAAACTACACAATTCTGATGATGAAAGGTATCAAAAAGGCCGGGTATACAGCTCAGTGGCACAGCGCCTGCCTGGCAAACACAAGATCCTGAGTTTGAGTCCCAGTATCAAAAAAAAAAAAGGAAAAATCAAAGATCTCAAAAAACAAAGATACTCCAAGTACATGAATGGGCAAATTAAATAAAAACTCAGAATAGCCAACACAATATGAAGAAAGAACGAAGTCAGAGAAATGACACTACCATAAAGTGGCAGTGAGCAACACAGTGTGCTATTGGTGAAGGAAGAGACAAATAGATCAATGGAACAGAATTGGGAGTCTAGAAATAGACAAATACTAATACAGTCAACTATTTTTTTTTTGTAACGGCTCAAAGGCAATTCAAAGAAGAAAGTCTTTCAACAAATGGTGCTGGAACCAGACATCTATATGCAAAATAAAAATGACTCTAGACATAGATCTTAACACGTTTCACAAAAAAAACCTCAAAATATTACAGATCTCAATGTAAAATGCAAAACTATAATATTCCTAGAACACAAGAGAAAATCTAGGTGACTTTGAGTTTGGCAAAGACTTTTTAGATACTCTGCCAAAAGCATTGATCCATGAAAGAAGTTACTAAGTTGGACTTCATTAAAATTTAAAACTTGCTTGATGTAGGCTTTACAATGGATCTTAGTGGTCTGGAACATTTAATGGAATCTGATGCCCACTCTCCAGATGGTGAGAGAACACAGAGCACATCAAATCTAAGCACTGACCTCTGAGCTGAAACTGAGGTTAAGTCTCAACAGTGCTTTTCGACTACTGCAAATCCTCAGGACTCACATAGCTTTGACTGATCTGGAGTGTAAGGTTCACTCTATGGTATTTCATGGGCTGGCAACAGCATCTAACATAAACTCCTTTAGATCTTCTCTAAATAAATTAAATTCAAGGTCATCTCTTCAAATGGCCCATCTACAGATAGTTAAAATCACTGTCTTATTATTACAGACAGCTAAGTTAGGTAAAAATATTACAGGCAGTCAGACAGGGCTAGGCCCTCAAGGGCGTCAGTGCAGAGGATGAGAACACATAACAACTGCACTTGGAGGCGCATCTGTTGAAGGCCAGGGCTCACCATAGACAGAATGATTAGGTCTGCATGCCTCCCCAAAAGATAAGCAATAAATTGAAGATTATATTATAATTTGTATCACCTGGTCCAATGAAGTCTAGATAGACATCAGTCACACAGGTGGGTGACCAAAACCTCCTGATTCATCTCTTCCTAAAAAAATCCTTGTTCTTTCCATGTACACGTGCAATGAAACCTGCTTCCCCATTGGATCAATGTTACTTAATCAGCCATACTTGTAATCTTATTGGCTAATCATAGTTCTGACCCACATTGTACCCACCTCGTGATTTTGTATTCCCTTGTGATTTAGCTCTATGAAACTTCCTTTCAGAAGTGAACTTGTTGGTAGCCCATTTTGGGGTCCCCTCCTACCTCCCAGGAGCTATCTCTCTCAATAAATATTTCCTACTCTTAACCACCTTAGAATTCATTCTTGGGGAACACGAATTTGGCATATCTGACATCTAACAGTTGGAAGTTATAATATTTCCCCTGTATCATTTAGAGGTCCGACACATTATGTGTTAAATTGACTCAATATCAAAAAAATAAAACATTCTCATTAATTAAAGCTTACATAGACTTTGGAATTACTCTTTAACATTCCATGCAATTTTCTTTAACAGCAATCTCCTTAAACTTCATAGCTATAAAATGCTTTTTGTATGTCATTCTATGGTAGTGGCTTTAGGCAGCTGAGTTATACTCTAACAACATACACACACAAAACTAAATAGGACATTTTAACTGTTAAGTCAGAATTAACATGGTAAAAATCTCTGAAACACTACGTACAAAGCACTCTAAACAGAAATTAAACACATTCACTAACATAAAATTGAAACCTATTCAGCTTGGATTAGGTGATGGATGGGTAGGATTTGAGCACCACATGACTATCTGAAATGTTAGCAGAGGGCAAAAGGGCAGTAAGACCCTAGTTTAAGGCCAGCTGGGGCTGCATATTGAGATTCTGTCAGAAAAAAAGGGGTGGGGGATGGATGGACGGATGGATGATCGATCAGCCTTGTACAGTCAACTTGACTTTCAACATCAAGGATGCACACGTGATTTAAGTCAGCCAAATCAACACATTCCATCTTCCTCATCATAACATATTATCCAATGAGAGCCAATGAAAGGCCCAGAAATGTATTAAACTGTTAAGCGATTGCTCCCTCACCCCTCACCTGGCCTTCAACCAGGACACAAGGCTAGAGATAGATACACAGTGAAACTTCAAGTTAAATCATCAAAAACAGGAGAAAAGTCAAGACATGTAAGATTCAGGTCCTGGTGACATATTTAAGTCTCTAAATCAAATCATACCTAAAATGAATATTACAAGGATAAAACACCCACTCATCCCTACAAAACTGTGCCAGATTAAACCATGTAGAGGACCTAACTAAAACTGTTTATTAAGAATTTATTCCACAGCAGGTTAACAGATTAACCTATTTAGTTTTGTGCTGTTAATAGACTTAGTTTGAAAGAGTAACATTCAAACCAGGTATCAGTGCGCAAAACAATGGTTTGGTTTTTAAATAGAATCTGGCTATGTTGCTCAGACTGTTTTCAAATTCCTAGGCTCAAGGGATTTTTCTGCCTCAGCCTTTTGAGTAGCTGGGACTATAGGTGTGTACCACCCAGCCTGACTCAAAGAAATGCTTCATTTTGTTTCAGAGCCTCATATTTTAGAATATGGTCATTTCTGTTAGCCCAATTCTTTTTTTTTTTTTTTTTCTGGTACCGGGAATCGAACTTATGACCTTGTACTTGCCAGGCAGGCGCTGTGCTGCTGAGCTAAACCCCCAGTCCCTCAATCCATTTTTGTTAATACAGTTTCAAACCCTAATACAGGGGATAGGAGCTCCCTAGAATTAACAGAAACCCAAAGCAATTCTCAGAAGTGAAATATGCACTGGAAGTCTCTATTCCTCCCATGTTTTACCTTTCTCTTATAAGTACCTACACTTTTCTGGCTCCTGATGTATAATAATAGGGCTGAAATGTCCTTGATCTTATTCTTCATCACTGCTAGAGAGTGATGTAGCGAGGCTGATGGCCGAAAGAAGAAGGAAAATATTTCCATTCACTCGCTATTCCCATACCCTTGCTTAAAAATAAAAGTAATGTCTTGAATATAAATTAAAAAAATTTAAAAATAAAAAATAAATAAAATTTTAAAAAAATAAATAAATAAAAGTAATGTCTTGAATATAATTACCCCACAAATCTCCACCATCACCAAACTAAACCATTCCACATACAAATTTGCACATGAAAATGCACATGAAAAACATTTCAGCTTGCGGCAGCTAGTTTCCAAACATGGTTGCACCAATACATTCCATCTCACATGTTATCTTAACAATGTTGTTGCCACTCCTCTAAGTGGGCGGGTCTATGGCAGGTCCATGGCAGAAATGACCCTATGCAACTTCTATGTCTCAATCATAAAAGATGATCATAGTTGGGCTGGGGATATAGTTCAGTGGCACAGTGATTGCCCAGCAAGTGCAAGGTCACAAGTTCAATTCCCGGTACAAAAAAAAAAAGATGATAACGGCTTCCCAGATTCTCTGAGAATATTCTTCCTTGGAACCTCGTGAATATGTTGCAAGAAGGCCAAACAGTCACATGGAGAGGCCCTCCCAGGCACTCTCCACAATCCAAATCATCCTAGAAGTGACCATGACCTGGGCCTCTGAGCCTCTGAAAATGACATCAAGATAAGCAGAGTCAAGTTGTTCCCACTAAGCTCAGACCAAATTGCAGATTCATGTGCAAAATAAATGATGATGTTGTTTTAGGCCATTAAATTTTTTGTTACGTAGCAGGAGATAACCAAATAGTCCTATCTGGTTAAACAGCTAAGCTACTATATATATATTAGTTCCTGTCAGGGTTGTCCCAAGTAAGGAAATCAATGTTGGGGAAAACCAACTGGTCCAATCTAGAGCAAAGGAAATTGGGCAACAATTAGCAAATTTTAAAATATATGTAGTATTTGACTAAGTACTTTAAGCAATTCTACAAGTCACAAAATGAGTACAAATTTGTTCCAATAATGCTATAAAAGCAAACACTCAACCACTCTTAAATGGTAGTATATTCATATAACAGAAAATCATATAACTATCTTTTAAAGGCCATCAAAAGTGCTGGTATGAAACACCAGAGAGATTTTAAATGTGCACATAAATAAATATTACTATATACCCCGAATAATGTAGGTCACGGATTGGCAAACAAACAGAGGGCAAATACTTTGAGCTTCTCAGGGAATATCCAGTCTGTCCGCATATTCTTCTTTTTTATTTGTTCACAGGTCTTTAACAATGTAAAAACATTTTTAATCTCATTAATTTTTACAAAAGCCAGCCACTATTCACCAGCTTGCTAATCCTTTTGTAGATAACACAGATACGAAATAACTTTTCAAAATAGAATTTGCTTTAGAAATATAATCAAACTTGTCCTGGATACCTTCTCTCATTCATACTCTGAACTCCTGGCTCGGTTTCTTTTTTAGTTCAGGCATTTATTCTAAACCCAAGGCCAAGCACAATGACAGGTAAGAATTATGGCTGAGGTTATTTCAGTTGTTTTGTTTTGTTTTGTTTTGTTTTGTTTTGTTTTAGGTTATTTCCGTTTACTCTCACTTTTTATAACTTTTGGGGGGACAACAAAAAGAAAACCTAGGAGAAAATTACCTTTCCACAGGAGGTAAAGATACTGAATTATTGAGCCAAGAGGTTAAGCTTGATAAATTCAAGTCAATCTTTTTAAAAAATAAAAAAGCTTCTATATGATAGCACTCTCAGTCACCTATTCTTTTTCCTATTCCTTTGATCTCACCAGAAAGACTCACTATAAAAAGTTTTGAAAGAACACAAGAATGCTTTAAAAACTAGTGTCACTGAGACTGGTATGGTGGTGCATGCCTATAATCCCAGCACCAGGGAGGCCAAGGCAGGAGGACTGCCTTGAGTTCAAGGCCAGCCTGGGCTACCTAGTGAGTTCAAGCACAGCCTGAACTACAGTGTGAGACCTTGTCTCAAAAAAAAAAAAAAAAAAAATCCTAGTGCCGGAAGATACTGCTTGTAAGTAAAACAGTGTTTTACTTTTTTATTTTTATTTACTTACTTATTGGTCTTTTTGAGACAGGGTCTCGCTATGCAGTTCAGGCTGGCCTTGAGCTCACTTTGTAGCCCAGGCTGGTCTCGAACTCACAAAGATCCTCCTGCCTCAGCCTCCTGAGTGGTGCGATTACAGGCATGTGCCACCACGCCCAGCAAGTAAAACAGTGAAAACAGTCAATGTGACAGATTTAAACAAACAACCCTATAATCTCTCATGAAATACTTTGTAGTTCCTGTTCTTAATTTAGAACTTTTTCACACACGAATTATATAACTTTGGAACTGAGGTCTTGATTTTAACATTAATTCTGCTCTCCCTCAATTTCAAATCAGCCCAAGAAGTTGATGCAGTCATTTAGCAAGCACTATTAAATTATAACACAGGAAAGGACAAAATACACTTGCCATAATTTTTACACATTCTTATCTTAACAGTGGCCAGGTAACTTCTTTGGGAAGCCTTAGCAGAGTTACTTTTCCTTTCCCTCCCTCTACTTAGTATTTTAAATCCTTTTTTTAAAAAAAAGAAAGCCACCTAAATGATTAAGGTGTTAACTGCTCTGAGTTCAATTTGCAGTACCAAAAAAAAAAAAAAAAATGTAGTTGCTAAATGGTTTTTCTTTCTTAGCTTTACGGAACCCAGATTTCAGTGGCCTTCAGGTACCATCAAAATGTGTAATGCCTCTCCTTATTCTTCACTTCTAACCCAAAGCACATAAACTGCTGTGGTGTTTAACTTGCCGAAAACTAGTGTTTGTAACTAGCCAAAGGTCAACTGTGAGGTTCCAGCCAGAGAGGGAAAAAAAAGGGAGACACACGCTGCCCCGGCTGGCAAAGATCCTGCTTGGTCTCAAGCCTATTGCCCTCTTGGTCCCTTTTCCCTTCCTATAAAAGCCCCTGACATCCCAAGTTCCCTCAGATGGAGCTTCAAGAACAACAGCCCCTCCATTTTCTTAAGACTGACCCTTGAATAAACCCACTTCTCACCACCTCTCCTCTCCCCAGTATTGGCTTTCAAGCACTGAGCAACTGCACCCGAGTCCAGCAACATTATCGCTACCCTGTTTACTCGCAATTTGGTGGAAAATCGCCCTTTTCTTCCATGTTCCCTCTGTGTTGCTCTAAGAAATGGGCCTTTATAGTGCTAAATCACTACATCCCCTGTATGTCTGTTTCACCCTCTCTCTTGCTTCCTCCTTTCTTCTGTATGGTTGGTATTTCCTTCACAGACTAGGCTTAGGAACTGGGGGATCCAAACATGCTTTCCTTTATTTCAGAGTGGGTAATCCTTCTACCTTCTAAAGAATGAGAGCAGCTGGACACAGCACTCAGGAGGCGGAGGCAGGAGGATCACCATGAGTACGAGGCCAGTCTGTGCTATATAAGCAAGTTCAAGGCCACATTAAACTGCACAGTGCAGGCCAGGGATATAGCTCAGTGGCGGAGGGTCTTCCTGGCAAGAGCAAGGTCTTGAGTTTGATTCCTGATATCACTAAACAAATAAACAAACTGCACAGCGAGACTCTGTCTCAAAAAAAGATCGCTGTCAGCTGTCAGTGGTCAGATATTAAGGGCAGTATATCACTGGGTGTGGTGGTGCACACACCTGTAATCCTAGCACTCAAGAGGCTGAGGCAAACAGCCATGAGTTTGAGGCCCTATCAATATATACCGATATATTGCAATACACATTAAAATTTCCATATGAAAAGCTTTGAAGTAATATCAACAGGAACAGAAAAAGGATAGGCCCATATAGGAATTGAAAACTAATTAAGTTAATGGTTGACTAATTAGATAACAGATCTGGTTAGGGATGAATCAGATTGGTAAAAGACAAAAGAATCAAAGATAATCGCTAAGGAAATGAAAACTAATCAATAAAAGGGTTAGGGCAAATAGTCATAAAAAATACACACATATATGCGCACACACACACACAGATCTCTCTGTCATATATCAAATCCTAGGTGGCTTAAAATATTTAAATGTAAAAAAAATTTTAAATGTATTTAGTTAAATAGGAATAAGAAGTTCTAGTGTGCTATTGCAAAGGGTGACTACAGACAGTGATAATATATTATACATATTTGTAAAGCCAGAACAAAGGATTGTATTTCAACAGTGAAGAAATGATGTTTTAGGGAGTATATATATTACCCTAATTTAAACATTTCACAATATATATATGTGATGAAACATCACATGGTACCCTATAAATATGTGTAATTTTTGCTTTTGTATATCAGTTAAAATGTATTTTAAGTTTTAAAATCAAACAAAAATATTTCACTTGTGGGGCTGAGGCAGGGCAATCACTGAAAGTTGGAGGCCAGCCTCAGCTATATAGCAAGTTCAAGGCCA
>NW_004955414.1:16028757-16032158 GCF_000276665.1 Chinchilla lanigera
TGAAATAAGCAAGTTCAATACTTTTTAATAATTTGTGCCTTCTGAAGGAACTATCTTGAGCTTGCTATTTGGAATTGAGCTGTTGTTTGCAGAAAAGGAAATTATTTTTTATAGTGTGAACAATAATAGCTTTGCACACTAAGTGAAGAATGCAGACAAGAAGAACTGTATGTCAGGGCTTTTGTGAATAAAGGACTGACAGGTCTGGATGACTGATTAGAATGGGTAGGAGGATGGGAGACCTGGACAGCAAAGATGTTTGAAAGGTTTCAAAACAGGGGAAGCAAACACATGATGTACGTGGCCCAGAAGATCAGGTCTGGGCCACACTTTCATTTTCCTGCTTATTAACAGTGCGAATATGAGTCAGTCCTTGCATGTACACCTCAATTTCAATGCCTGAAAAATAGGCAAAATAACTTAGATCAGTGCTTCTTCAGTTTAAAATGTGTATAAAAATTACCTGAGCATCTTCTTAAAGTACAGATTAAGATTGGGCAGGTCAGTTCTGGGACTTGACATTCTGCATTTTCAAAATATTCCTAGATGATGCAGAGCAGCAAAGGCTCAGATGACCTTCCTGGACCTTTCCAGCTCCATAATTATATAGTTCTATTCACTGTTTCTGCTTCAGAGATCTGTTTTATCTTTCTGACTTTCTCGTCTCTGTAGAGGCGGTTGAATTCTAAGTCTGTCTCTTTAATTCAGATTAGCAATGCTGAAATCAATTAATCATTCCCACTGATAACCACAGCTCTCTTTTTGCCATGCACAATTTTAAATAGTATTTAATATAGTAAATATAGTATTTTACATAGTAAGGTTTTTTCTTTTATAGCTGCTGAGTTTTGTATCATTCTTAAACCTTTGAGGTTATAAAGTAATAAAAAACTCTTTCCAAAAGTTACCATACAGGTCTTCCTACCATATCTAATTATCTAATATGATTATATTATTATTAAATACATTTAATAGTCCATATTAAAGGAATATTCATTTGCCTTAGGAAGCTGCAAAGTCGTACTCAAGTTACAGAAAAAAATATACCAGAGACTAATCCAGTATCTGGTGTATTCTTTTTTCTGTTCGTTGTTTCTGCTTTCTTCAGCCTATAAAATCAACCTCTTCTGCTCAGCCACTGGAACACTTACTCTATGGAATGGAATGTTGCACGATTCTAGAATCACAAATAAAGCTAATTAAAATCTGTTGTTTTTTTTTCCTGGTGGTGCTGGGTACAAGAACTCAGGGCCTCACACATGTCAGGCAAGTGCCCTATCACTAAACCATGGCCTCAACCCCAAGTATTTTCTTTAAATTAGCCATGCATGGTATCACAGGCATATAATCCCAGCACTCTGGAGGCTGAAACAGAAAGATCATGAGCTGGAGACCAGGTTAGGCTACACAGTCAGTTCAAGGCCAGCCTGAACCAGGGTGAGACCCTGTTTAAACACATTCCTCAAAAAAATCTTTAAATCTGTTTTAACTCTGTGGTTTTACAAATCAAAAATAAACACAGAGCCACAGATAACCCATTCTCTCAGTAATAATTAAGAACCAGAACAAAATGCCTTTCCAAAAGTTATCCATACAGTTCTTACCACATCTGATTATCTAACATTATTATATTATTAAATATACTTACTAATCCATATTAAAGGAGCATTTACTTGCCTTAAGAAGCTGCAAAATCATATTCAAGTTACAGAAAAAAATACACCACAGACTAATGCAGTATCTGGTATACAGAAGAAATTTAATACTAATTAATTAAATTTTCAATTTTTAGAGGGATACTGGAGATTGAACTCTGGGCTGTACACATACTAAGCACACACCACTGAGCTACACCTTTAGTCCAAACTTTTCAATTTTTAAAGCCATCTTAACTTTAAAAGCTTTTTCTGTTTTTTTGTTTTTCTCTGGTACCGGGAACTGAACTCATGACCTTGCGCTTGCCAGGCAGGCGCTTTGCCGCTGAGCTAAATCCCCAGCCCCTAGCCATCTTAACTTTAAATAATGTCAGTTTATTTTTGTTGTAACTTTTCTAAAATGTACTACATTTTTTTTAATTTATTAAAGAGGACACTGGTAATTTAACCTTTTCTTCAAAACTCAAAGTAGCCATAATGACAACAACTATTATCTGTTCTAAAATCAGACCTGATGCCCTGAGACTCATGGTGCTTTTGAAACTCTTCCTGCTCAGTCAGGTTATCAGCTACCACTGTTGCTTAGAACTGTACTGGGCCTGCCTGCAGAGACCCTCTTCCCTCTTCTAGTTACAGTGTTTGCTTCTAGTATGTTATGGAACCTGAGAAACCAAACACACAACTAAATTTGCTAGAATAATTTCTAAAAGTAAAGAGTTAAAAAGCTCTGAATGAAAGCCTAGGAGACATCCTGTAAGGTAAATTCATGCATTGCACACAACTTTCTATAGCACTTTCAGAGATCACAAGTCTTTTTTCTTTCCCAGTTTGTTGGTTACAGTAACTTTCTGCTTCCTAAAGAAGGGTCTAGGAAAAGCACTTCCCAAGATACTTCATCGAAAAAGAATTGTATAAACAGATAAATTTGAGAAATGCTTCATATTAACATCCGATCCTAATTTCACTCCTTAGACGAATAAAACTTCTGCTTAATCTGGTGTTCCCCAAATTTATTACAGAGGCCCTGTGGCCAAATCATAGCCATTAAACAGATTTAGACGTTAGAATTCTTTACAACAAATTCTGGTCTTCTTGGTCTATATGAATAACCTTTCAGCCAGGTGTGGTGGTGCATGCCTGTAATTCCAGCACTTGGAAGGTTAAGGCAGGAGGATCGCCCCCAATTCAAGGCCAGCCTAGGCTACACAGTCAGTTGAAGGCCAGCCTGAACTATAAATTGAGACCCTGTCTCAATAAATAAATAAATAAATAAATAAATAAATAAATTTCTTGCAGCATTCATACTACTTGAATTTATATTACTTGTTTCTTGTTTATAATCTATGTCAGGGGTCAACAAACTATGGCCCACAGGGAAGAGATGCTGCCTATTTTTGTATGTGCTGCAATAAGAGGACAGTTTTTATGCATGTAAATGCCTAAAGGTGATAAAAAATTAAGAAATGTCTCATGATATAATTTAAAATTTCAGGGTCTACAAATGAAGTTCAGCTGGAATATACCTACACATTTATTTACAAACTATACAGAGCCATTATACTGTAATGCTATAACAGCAGAGTTCAGTAACTGCTACAAAAACAGTATAACCTACAAAGGCTGAAACATGTGATAAATCCCAGCCTCTTGCTCACTACAAGGGAAGATCCATGAGGCAGGGCCTTTGTCTTGATTACTGCTCCTTTCCCAGCATCCAGACTGTCCCAGGCATTTTTTTTTTTTTTT
>NW_004955414.1:16032258-16125770 GCF_000276665.1 Chinchilla lanigera
AACAATCCTCCTGCCTCAGCCTCCTGAGTACTGTGATTACAAGCATGGGCCACCACACCCAGCTTGCCCCAGGCACTTATAAGCATTCATATTTGTGGAATGTGAAGTACTATTAAAGTGAATTTTAAGAAGCCAAACAAAATGAGTCATACTTGAAAAAATTCCATCATATTAGTCAGCTTCCCCTTAGAATTCTAACACTAATCCTAATACCTGAGATAAAGTTCAAAAAAACGGAAAAGTTTATTTTGGGTCACAGTTTTGGAAGCTTTAGCCCATGGTTGATTGGCCTGTTGCTTTTAGACATGTGATAAAACAACACATCAGGTGAGATCACATGATAGAGAAAGCTACTCACCTCATGGCCCCTGGGAAATGAAAGAGAGAGGAGAAAGAGAGAGGAAAAAGAGGAACCAGTGTCCCATCACACCCTTCAAGAGCATACTTCCAGCTGGGAGTGGTTAGCACATGCCTATAATTCCAGCACTTGGGAGACTGGGGCAGGAAGATCCACTGTGAGTTCAAGGCCAGCCTGAACTACATAGCAAAACCCTATCTCAGAAAAAATAAAGCATGCTTCTAATAACCTAACTTCCTACCCCTATACCCCAAATCTTAAAGGTTGCAACCGCCTCCCAATACTGCCATGGGCTGGCAAGCAAGCCTTTTAACAAGTGCATCTTTAGGGGCCACTCACCCAACTCGTAGCATCCTTCAATGATAATGGACCTTATCGAATGTCTTAATGATCAGATGAACAAGAAGTGGTACTCCATTCATCTATTAAATTAAACATCTTCCATAGAGAATAAACTTCATTAAATCAGTTCTTTAAAGAAAAGCCTGAAATACCTACTTTGTGTACAATTCCATAATGGCAGCAACCCTATCCTGTAATGAGTATAGTCCTAAAACTAGCCTTGCCCTGTAGTGAGCACTCTGCAGCCCATCTGCCACCTTTGCGATCCATATTCTGAAAGAAAAATTAGAGAGCTTTTTTCATGGTGCTCTGAATCAACAATTTAGTGGATGAAAGCAGTACCAATTTTCTCAAGGACATTCTTTTTATAAAAAAAGACAAAGTTAAAAAACATTTTTCTATAATTCTGAATAAGACTATTTTCATTTCATATTTTTAAAAGTTCATAGGTTAGCTCTTACATAAAAGACTGATTGGAATAGAGGAAGGAAATAATTCATATCCTCTGAAAGACATAATTTTAGGTTGGCGGAAATAAGACAGTTTCAAATCCTGTCCCTAACATATTTAAAGAAGGTACTTTTAAAATTATCTTTTAAATAAATGGTGCCTGAGTCCATTTTTCCTTCTTTGCACATAGAATTAGTTTTACTCACAAATTACCTATAAATCAAACACTCAGTCACATCATGTTAAAATGACCAAGTTTTTTCTCTTGGAAAGAAGATAAGTCTAATTCCCACTTTTACTTTTGTATCTTCTCTCTTTCCTTACCCTAGAGTCTACTCACAAACATTAAAAGTAGATTCAAGTTTCAACTTCCTGATATTCCTTATTATTTTCAAAAAAAAGTCTGACTATATCCTTTAGGGCATTCTAAATATCACGACAGAGAGAAATACCAGGTATTTAATGGACCACCAAAGAACTGCGTTCTATGTATTTGCCTTTTTTTTTTTCTCGGTATCGGGGATCGAACTCTCAATCTTGCACTTGCCAAGCAGGCGCTTATGCCACTGAGCTATATTCGCAGCCCCAAGAGCTGCATTCTAATACTCAACTTAGATGCAGATAATGAGCATTATCTGCCTCAGCTTCTTTTTTTTTTTCTTTTTCTTGTTCCCCACACCACCACCACCACCACCACCGTACCAGGGACCGAACTCACAACCTTGCGCTTGCTGGGCACTGCGCCGCAGAGCTAAATCCCCAGCCCCTGCCTCAGCTTCTTAATAAACACACTTTACTAGAGCTTTCACGAAGAATGACCTAAATGTCTACTAACATCACTACGAAAGTCTACAACAATCAGTGCCCCATGTTACACAGAATATAATTCCTGCCATTAAAATTCCTGCAACCCCAATCCCCGGAGGTTGCAGAAACTTAAAGGAATAGGAATAGAGAATTTAAAAAAAAGAAGTTCAAAAAAGGACTGGCTGGGCCAGGATCAGCTCAGCAGCAGAGCACCTGCCTGGCAAGTGCAAGGTCCTGAGTTTGATTCCCAGTTCCCAAAACAACAAAAAAGAAGATTGGTATGGTAGGTACTCAGGGACAAAACAGGAAGATTAATCATTGGAACTCCAGAGGAACATTCCAAAATTTCACTCTAATTCACATCATAAAAGGGCGTGGGTGGCTGGAATCTCAGTGAGCTGCTGTTAAAAGTTTAAAACACAGCCTCTATATCATTTTAACTCTAGCCTGAAATCACTAAAGCTGCGAGGTACCTAAGTCCCCAAAGCTGTGTCAAAGCACACAAATGTTTAAGAAGTTCTCAATAAGGGCTGGGGATTTAGCTCAGCGGCACAGCGCTTGCCTGGCAAGTGTGAGGTCATGAGTTTGATTCCTGGTACCGGAAAAAAATATAAATAAATAAATAAATAAAATAAATAAACATCTTGCATTAAATTAAAAAAAAAAAAAAAAGTTCTCAATATACCCAGCCAACCATAGTGGAACTGCTCACAAGACCCAGGTTCTGGTTACTTCTCTGCCACAAGCAAGACACGCAATACAGATTTGTTAAAGCAATACTCTACACAAAGTCCTTGAGGGTCATGAATAAATAAATGGACCAACTCCATGGCCAGCATAGTTTCACCGCTTCAGGTTTTACATCTGTAAAATTCTATGATTCAAAATGCATGCTTCCATGGAAAATAAGGTTATTTGACAATAAACCAAGAAAGTATACCATGTATAATAAAAATGCATTGTTAAGTTTTCTGTTCTCCAAGTGTTCTACCCTTACAATGTAAGTAATCAAACTGCTAAAATACAAAGCATTGAAAAAATTTAACAGGATAAGGCTTTCTGATGTCATAAACAAAGTATAAAACCTAAAATGTTTCATTTTAAGCTCTCAAAATAAAAGTCTTTGCCCCACATGGTGATGCACAATTATAATGCCAGCACTAAGGAGGCTGAGGCAGGACTGCTGTTAAGAGGCCAGCCTGGACTACATAGTGAATCCAAGCTCAGGCTGAACTGTCAAAAAAAAATATTTTTAAGTCTTTAATTTTTTTTTTTCTAAAACACCTCTAGTTTTGTAGCTGCACATAATTAAAATGGCAAGTACTTCTTGTTCTTCCAGCAGTATCATGTCTGACAGGTAAAACTACACAGCTTATCGAAATACACATTTGGAAACTACAAAAATCTAAATTTTCTCATTTCACTACACACATCAGGCCCAACTTATTAGTTTCAGTTCTGCTCTTGCTCTATTTCCAGGCAGTTTCGCTTCTGAATTTTTCTGCCACAAAATGAAGAACTGTGTTCCTGTGGAGAAATTTTTAAGTAAACACTAAATGAGAACATAGCTTTTCCTTTCAAAGGAAAACTAAACATTTTCAGAGGAAAAAAAAAAGTTAAGAAACAGAAAAAAAAAATCACTTAAATTCCTCATGACATTTTGTTATGTAAAAGTAATGACTTTAGGATGGTGATGTCCTAAGTTTCCAAAGCTTCCTCATACTTTTACTTAAAAGAACCACAGCACTCAAAAATTGCCATCATTTTACAAACACACAACCACATACTGCATTTTTCTGAGTCACAGGGGACTTGATAAATATTTGCAGGAAGAATATTTACACATAGCATGGTGCTATGCTGCATGGGGCATGTGCTCCTTTCGACTTCGGCGACTTTACTGACACAACAGATTTTAAAAAAAAATAAAAAGGTAATTGAATTAGATGTTTAAAGTATCTAAATAAATATAAACATAGAAAGAAAATATACATTATATACTGCTAAGTTACCCTTGAAATCTGCTTTTGTGCTTCCATCATTGCTTTTCCTGTGTATATTTGAATCTTGTTCAATCTATCTTTCCTATTCCTCTTTAGGCTATACAGCTTCTCATACAGTTTCTCAAGGGAAAAACTATGCAATAAAAAAGAACAAGAATAAGAAGAAAAAGAAGTAGGAAAGAAAGAAGGGAGAGAGTAAAGGAGCCAGGTGAGCAAGCTGTACTGAGTTCTTACCATGTGATCCTCACCATACTAAGCTGCAGGTACATACTATGGGAAATAAAATATAAGGCACAGCCGCTGCAATAGCACACACCTGTAATCTCAGCACTCAGGAGGCTGAGACAGGAGGACTGCTGTGAGCTCAAGGCCAGCCTGGGCTACACAGTTAGTTCAAAGCCAGTCCTACCTGTATAGCAAGACCCTGTCTCAAAAAAAAAAATATATATGTATATACATATATATAGCACAAGGGTTCCACATTCCGAGCTAACTTAAACCTTTTCAGCAGAACCCTCCAAAGACTCGAGGGCTACAGCAAATGAGAATCAAAGACATAAACTGCAATCCCTATGTTGACTCTTTGTGACTTTAAGTTACCTAGACCTTAGATTCCTCATGTTTAAAAGGAAGTAGTTACTGATATAAATCTCTCGTGCAAAAGAATTCCAAATGATTTATGCAGATATTCTGTTCTTGCTATAGTTGGGAATTGGAAAATTCCCCAAAGGCCATGTTTTAAAACACTTGGTCAACTTGGGGCTATAGTGAGATGGTGGAACCTTTAAGAGGTAGGGCCTAATGAACGGAAGTTTGGTTGTTGGAGGTGCCCTTAAAAGGAGTATTGAGATCTCTGGCCCCTGTTTTTGTTTTTTCCTGCTTCCTGGCTACCATTAGGTGATCAGTCCTCCCCCAACCAGGAGTTCTCATCATGATGTACAGAGCTGCCACAGGCTCAAAGTAACAGGCTAACTTACCATGGACTGAAACCTCTGAAGCCCTGTGCCAAAACAACCTTTTCTCTTCATAAATTGTTTCAAGTGTTTGTTACAGCAGCAGAAAGCTAGAAGTCTTCAGCAGGGTAAGCATAAGTAAATCCCCACTCTTTTTGAATGTCCTGTTTTTCTTTATGTTTTTTTTTTTTTTAATTTTAAAGAGAGTACTACATGAGACACAAACAAAAAAATAGAACAGTAGCGGCATACCAGTATCACAAACATACACAAATCAAAGCACAAACATTCAAACTGATACAGGGTCTCAAGACAAATTAATACAAATCAACAATGGTTGCTACATTGCATATCACTATCCTCAACTACATTGCTCAGATTATCAGATGTAAGAATGAAAGATTGCTCAAACCATTAAAGAGAATAAGAAAATAATCCCCACTCTGTAAGTGGAGGCTACATATAGTGACTCTCTTCCAAAGACTACAGCATAAAAGAGTGAGATAGTATGAGTAAACTACAGAAGAACATGACAAACACTACCTGTTGAATTGTGATGTACAGTGGTATCTTGGTTCATGAACTCAATTCTTTCCATGATTCTGGTCAAAGAATTCATACCATGATTCTGGTTGCAACTTAAGAATTAAATCCATGAACCAAAGTACTACATTTAAAAATTACAAAGATGGCAAATTTTAAGTTATATATATTATTTAACCACAATTTTTTAAAACTAAGGAAATCTGAGTAAACTACAGAATTTGGTTTAATATTGGATCAGTAACTACAACAAAGGTATCTACCATATTAATGGAAATACTGAGAATACGGGAAACTGTACAGTACTGAATATGGGAACTTTTTATACTATTGTCTCAATTTTTCTGTAGCTCTAAGACTGCTCTAAAAAAATTATTTAAAAATTCAAGATAAGCCAGGCATAAAGGCGCACACCTGTAATCCCAGCACTCGGGAGGCTGAGGCAGGAGGATCATTGTGAGTTCGAGGCCAGCCCAGGCTACAAAGTGAGTTCAAGGCCAGCCTGACCTGCATAGTGAGACCCTGTCTCAAAAAAACCAAAAAAAAAAAAAAAAAAAAATTCAAGATAAAGGCTAGTCCTAACCCAGCTCCCCACCAAAAATAAAATTAAGAGATTTACAAATCAATAAATAAATGAGCAAACAATCACAAAAACTAAGGACATGAATAGGCAATTCACAAAAGAAAAAAATTAAAATGCTAAATAAACATGTAAAGATATTCAAGTTCATAGGATTGAATAAGGATAAATGAGATCATGTACTGTGTCTAGTATACAATAAATGTGTCTGGTGTACAATAAATATTACAGTGCCTAAAAATGAAACTACTAAAATACAGCTAATAAAGAACTATTCAATGGCAGATTTAAATATATAAATAATAAATGAATAAATACACACACATATTTGTATAGGTATGTGTGTTCTGTATTCATAAAATGAGGATTGAAAACACAGAAAACTTATGATGCACAAAGCTGGAAAAAATGTGGAGAAAAAGGCCCTCTCATAACCCATGGTAGGGATGTAAATAGACATACCCTTTTCAGGAAGTAAGAAGTAGTTAGCCAAAATCTTCTAAAGTTTAAAAATTATATATTTTTTATTTGATTCAGTAATTTCACCACTGAAATCTGTCCTACAGAAATAACAGTATAAAGCTACCTATATATAACTATTCATTGCCAGGCTATGATAGAGAAAACCTGAAAATAGTCCTCAAGTTCATCAATAGAGTATTAGTCTAAAAAATCATAGAAAATGTAGCAGAAAAAGAAAAAAAAAGAAAGAAAATGTAGCAGATACAGTTATACTGACATGTCCAAGAAAAAAATAAATCACAAAATTTTTAAACTTCTTAAAAGGAAAGGATTAGACCAGGTAAGAAATACTTAATCTGATGTCTTCCATTTATATTTCAAAAGTACCAAAACTGTATGCAAAACCATGAGTTCATGTACATATGCAAGTGCATTTTCTTTTTTTTTTTTTAAAGCATTTGTTAACATTTTAATGAGCCCCTGTCCTGTGGCTTCAAGCCACCAGGACAGAGGCCCCCCAACACCCTTAATCTTCTCCTTAGCTCTTCTGCTGAAGAATTTGGCTTTCACAGTGACGGGCTGCTTTGGAAGCTTTCCCTTCCCAAGAACTTTGCAGTAGCCGGATTGCACTACATCAGTGACGGCAGCTACTCCAGTCTTGTTTTTGACAGCATTTACTTGTATCTGCTCACTGACCAGTGTCCACAGTGTATTAAGGTTGACAGTGAGGCAGAAGCTCTGGTTTCTCTTTAAGGGGTAATGAATGCCTTATACCAACCTTCCCAAAGTAACCTGGGTGATACTTGTTGAAGTTGATCCTGTGGTGATGCATGCCACCCGCATTACCCAGGCCTCTGGGGTGCCTCTGCTGCTTGCCTATGGGGCCATGGCTGTGGCTCACATGGCCCTGAAGCTTCCAGGTCCTCCTTAGTCTGGATGGCACGTTGGCAGCCAGGATGAAAGATGCAAGTGCATTTTCTAAGAATCCAGAGCTTTTAACTGAATTCCTAACAAAACATGTGACTTCCAATAGAGTTACTAAATAATCACTAAAAAGCCCCATGAGCTCTGAGTATCTGAGAAATGTAGTTAGGTTATATCCAAATAAGAAAGCCTTTGGGGAGAAGACAAATTTTCTCAGTTAAGCTTTTAAAACATATTAAGTGCCAGAACCACAAATTTTATCTCAAAACTCCTAAATCTAAGGGTGTGAAGGGAATTATTCTTTAGATGAGCCTATACTCATTCACCAGTTAATTATAAACTTCATCCAAGAATTAAAGACAAGAGTCTTCAAAATGTGTGACTGTTCATACTGAGAATACAGTTAAAGTAAGATCACAAAAAAGCAAAGAAAAAGATTAAATAGTAATCCCATTGCATGCCGTCGAGAAGCTGATGTGGTCTATACTCATCAGTACTCATACATGTAAAAAAAAGTTGAGGAATTATGCAATTTTAACATTTTTTTAAGATATGTGAACTAAATTAAGACAATTAGGTCTTATAGTTTTGTACCCTTTAAGCATAAATAAATCCTTTTCTGGACGCAGACGGGTCAATAAGAGCTATACTTTCAGAATGACTATTTTAAACATTATAGGCACTTTGAGAATCAATGGGATTTAATGAACACTGAAATTAATAAAAAGAAAATAGCAGGTGTACTCTTCTAAAACAAAAAATAAATCTCAGAACAGTGGTTTTCAACCTGAGGTGATTTTGCCTCCTAACGTGAATGCGTTTTTGATTATTGGGACTGGGAAGGTGCTGCTGGAATCTTCTGAGTAGAATCAGGGGTACACAGTTTCTCCCCTGCTCAAAATGTCAACAGTCCTGAGGCTGAGGAACTCTGTTTGTAAGTAGGCTTGGGGGAAATCACTGAACCTCCACTCTGAGGTAACCAACTTCATCACAGAAATACTAAAAACCACCAACTGGGTTTGCTCATTTATTTAGAAATACTGACACCTTGCCAACTAGCTTAAGATGTATTAAAACACACAGTTTTCAAAGTGTTATTTAAAAGAAAAGTTAATAACTGGCTCCTTAATTTATCCAATTTTATTGCAATTTTATTGCAATTTTGACACAGCTGTATAAAAAAACTACAATGAAACTAAGAAAAAAGTTTTTATACATACTTTCCCTATGACTCTCACAATACTGAAAGAAACGGGACATACAAGAATACATTTTGCATGATTCTATTTATATAAAGTTCAAGAGCAGACAAAAACTGATCGTGTTAGAAATCAGAAAAGCAGTTCTCTTGCAAAGAAGAGAAAGGTAGAGATGGGAGAGGAAACAAGGAGGACTTCTGGAATATGTTCATAATTTTGCATTTCTTAATCTGGGCGGTAGTTATGTAACTGTGCATCTTGCGACAATCCATCAAGCTGCATAAGAAAAATGTGTGCACTTTAACTGTATACAAATAATACACTAACAAAATGTTTTGCTTTTTAAATATTACATATTTATATCCTAAAAGAATGAACATTTTGATCCAGAAAGGTCAATTCATATCTAGTACAAAAGTAAAAGTGTTTTTGGGATAGGCTGCCTTCCAAGAATTCAAAAAGGATGACACCCCCAGAAGGCTGTAAATAGCATACTCAGCGCTCATACAGCATTCAGCTGTACACTTAAGCCGCTATATACCCCTCGGCACCAATCCAGAAGTTTGACAAACACTAACACATGCAGCTGAATTTATTCCACGGACAAATTTGTTTGGATTATATCCCTTAGTGCTAAACTGTGAACTGTTATCAGAGTACAGGCTCTCCGAGATAAATGGTGCTTTCTCTTCCCTAATCCCACGTGTTCTCAAAGCTCCCCCAAACTACAACTTTCGTGGTCCTTCAATTCCTTATGATTTCTCCAGGCAGTTTCTAACAGAGCCCACCACTGCCTCTTCCAGGACCCACCCTCACACTCCACCTCCCACACATACAGAAACTCACGTTAATACTCAACCTGTAGACACAGGTTTACCCTTTCCCAGGACCTTATAATACAACACCTCACTACTCTCAAACACCTGATACTCTCCCCAAAGTCCCTACCCAACAAAACCAGGACACATGAATCCCAGTCTTTTCAATCTTCTATCACAAAACACGTTGTTTCCAGAAACAATTCTGCCTCCCTACGCAATGGCTACCACAGGGGCTATAATCGCCAACTTTTTGCTTCCCTTTAGTCCCCTCCCCCTGTCCTACACGCGAGTCCCTTCCCCGGCTCCTGCACTCTCTCCCCACCACCTCTGCTTTCTTCTTCAGACTCCTTCTGAAGCGCCCCAGCAGGGATGGAAAGTTACAGAGAAAGTATAAAGGAACCTGCCCTGTCATGTGTGCATGCATGGGCTACAGAGTCAGACGCTTGATTCTGAGACCTATCCACACTACTTAGCAACTGTAAGGCTTTGGACAAAATGAGGATTAAAAAAAAACAACAGCTGTCTCGGAGTTCTGAGGACTCAGTGGACTAAAGGCCACAGAGCACTATGACAAATCCGGCAAGGTGAGCACTGGATGGCTACGAACAGTTTCTCCTGGTCTTCTTGAACGGAGGAGTAAAAGGAAGGTGAATAGTAAAGGATATTTTAACTCTCCTCGATGCTTAGACTACTCTAAAGGAGGGCCACGGATAGGAAGGAAGAAGTACTCTACAGATAACGCGGCGGTCACGAAAAATTTCGCTAGATCCCCAAGAATTGCGTTCCCTCTTTCTTAACCCCTACAGTTTAGATCCAAGAAGCTTCCAAAGCCCTAAAGGATGGAAGCGTGGATATATACATTAAATCCTCCTTCCAGATACTCACTGGAGAGGGAAAAAAGGAAAGTATCGCGTTCCTTACTATGATGCGTTCCTTGGGATCTGAGACTTGAAAGGGAACCCCAAAGTCCCAAACACATTTCTCTAGGGCTGAGAGGTGCACTTCCTAAGGGACAAGGAGAGTAAGTGCTAGACCCTAACTCCTCGCGGTTCCGCAGCCAGTCCCGACGGGTTTCCTCGGGTGGGAGAAAGGGAAAGCGCCCCCGCCGCGCCTCGGGGACGGCACCTCCCCGCGCCTTCCGCGGAGGGCTGAGGGGAGGGTCCGCGCGAGGGGATCCCCGGCTCCCCGCAGAGCGAGCCGACCCGAGGACTTTCGCGGGCTCTTCGCGGTCTCCCCCAGAGCCAGGACGCGGACTCTCCAGGGACCCGGGGTCCTCCCGGAGGTTCGGCCATCGCGGGACCCCTCCCCTCGCAGAACCTCCTGACAGCCCTGCTCAGACCTGCGAGCTCCCCAGGCCACTTCTCCCGGGCTCCGGGCTTGCGAGGCGTCAGCCGGAGCCCGCGGGGTCTCCAGCTGGAGCCCACGGGGTATCCAGCCGGGTCTCCCGGGTCCCCGCCCAGCGCCGCGATCCAGCAGGCTCACCTGCTGGGACGGCAGCTCCACATGCAGGGCCCGCGCGGCAGAACCCGGCGGTAGCGCGGCCGCCGGGCCCGGGGACGGCTGGGGGACCGGGCCCCCGACCGACGCGGAGGCGCTCATCTCGACGCAGCGGCCGCCCAGCGGCGGGGCGCACGTCCCTCCAGCATCCGCCGCCGGCTCCTATCCACGACCTGTCGAGCCCCTGCAGCCTAGGGACCGGCCACCCGAGAGGCAGGGCTGCTCGGTCCCCGCGCTGGTCGCCGCCGCTGGCTAAGGAAGAGCCATATTACCGCAGTGCAACCCCTCCACCGGGCCGAGTCCTGGCGCGCTCATTGGTTCCGCTCTTAGGGAGGCGGAACCCAACGACAACCAAAGAACGTGCTATTGGTTAGCAAGTATATCCATCGCCGGCCGGAATAAGCAGGGGGCGGAGGGACTCGTGGATGGCCTCAATTGCGTCTGTCAAGCCGGGGTGAAACCTGGGGCGTTGCTTCTTTCTGTCCTAGACTGATTGGTTGTTTTGCTATCAAGGGGCGGGGTCTCCCGGCAGAGCCGCAAAGGCCATTCCTCTAGTTGGCTGTCAATTGTCAGTAAAGGAATAAGGGGCGGGGTCTTGGTTAGGTAGATCGCGCGCCTAGGCTTTGGTGTCACGTGCAGAAGGCTGGAGAGTCACCTGATTAGGGAGAATCAGTTTTCTGAGCCACTTCCGCCCTAACCTAGTTGCCATAGTAACGGGTCTCCGGCGGAGGGCGGGGACTCGCTCCGTAGCAGATGGGTCGTAATTGTTAGCCTGCCATTCTAGGCTTCTCGAAATGTTTTTCCTCGGTGTTCTCATCAGCTGAAAAGGAATGCTTTATGTTTCAGCAGGGCCACCATGTAGGATGTATTGAGCCCAGAGACCGGTCAGACAGTAACACCAGCTCTTACAAGACCAACTCCAACCGCAAGTCCACGCCTTCCTCGCGTTCCACTAATATGATGAACCACAAGGTGCGCCAGCCGCCCTGGACGCTGTTTCATCTCTGCGGGTGGGTTGCTTGTACTGGGTTACTTTTCTCTGTCTGACTAATGCTAACTCACCCATCAAATCTCAGCTGAGGGAAAAGCTCCTTCCAAAAGGCTTCGCTGATCTTCTCTAGGACCCTGCCTTAGGAAGTTTGTAATCCTGATAGTTCTACTGCGTTTTTTTAATAAACAGTAACACACATAAGCAACTACCCTGCTTTCCCAACCCCTGCCACACACACACACACACACACACACACACACACACACTGAATTCCTCAATCAAAAGGACGTTGTCAGATTCATCGCTAGATCCTCAGTGTCTGAGAGAAGAGAATTAGGATTTTTTTTAATGTGAAGGTGCAGCCCTTTCCTCCGTGTAGACTACTTTGATCATAAAATAATAATGTCTATAACAGTTGCTTCTGTAATAAATAGCACTGAATCATTCTGCAGGATATTAATCTGCCTTCTACACACACACACACACACACACACACACACACACACACAAAACTGAGATTCTCTCCACCACCTCAACTGATGTAGCAAAAGGAACACCGTATTTTAGAGCCTGACACAAAAGAAATCAGGCACTTTTGGAATCTTGGCTCCCAACTTCTAGTTTTGTCCCTAAGCAAGTCAGCCACCCACCCCACAGCTTTAGTTTTCCTTTTCATAAGACAATAACAGGGATGCTATTGGGATTCAGTAGGTAAATATATGTAAAGTGCTAGTGCAAGACCTGGCATATAATAGATGCATTAAAATTTTGTTTTAGCAGGCAGGGTGTGTAGCTATTCAGTGGTAAATAGGTACTTAGCAAGTGCAAAGCCCTAGCTTCAATATTTTTTTTTAAGTTTTTCAAAAAAGGTAAGCTCACTGGCTTCCTAAAAACCACCTTGGATGTGATCTCAGGGTTGGATCACATGGATATCACACTGTTTCCTATTCTGAAACATTGAGCAGTTCCTCACAATGAAAGCCTCAGATGGGCAGTCATGTGTTTGTTGAAAGGAAAGTAGTTGAGAAATCCAAAATTTCATCTAGTTCAACTCAGGCAGCGCCAAGTTCTGTGGATCTGCATAGAAAACACATTTCTGAGCCGGGTGTGATGGCGCATGCCTGTAATCCCAGCACCTGGGAGTCTGGGTCAGCAGGATCGCTGGGAGTTCAAGATCAGCCTGGGCTACATAGTGAGTTCAAGGCCAGCCTGAACTATGTAATAAGAACCTGTCTCAAATAAAGAAAAAAACACATTTTCTAAGCCACATTTGTTTGCCACATCAAATTGCCATTAACTATGTGGCTTAAAACAACAGAAATTTATTCTCTCACAGTTTTGAAGGGCAGAAGTCCAAAACCAAGGCACCAAGGTACTCTTTCCTTGCTCTTTCATCTGCTGAAACTCAGCCCGCTGCTGTAAAGTTTTAGTGAAAATGTATATGAATTATTTAACACAGTGTCTTAAATATAGCAAATGTTCAATAAATGCCACCTATCATTTTTGTCTTATTCTAAAAAATCTTCTGTTATTTCAGTTTGCATTCTATTCCATAATATGGCTGTTTCAACATAAAGCTATTTTCAATTACTTAAAATTAAATTATATTTATATAGTGTTATTATATCTCCCAGAGAAATTTAGCCAAGCTAAAAGAACATCGATTATAACTTTGCCAAATACTATAAGATCCATGCAGTGGTGGAAAAAGGCTTAAAGTCAAGTGGTAACAGAGTGACTGACTCTTCAGGAGCTGACAGGCAAGATCAGAGCAGGCTTCCCAGAAGTCTTAAGGGATGACTAGGAGTTTGATAGATAAACAGCAGCAGTTTATATCTGCTTGGATCAGAGATGGCTTGAATATTCTGCTGTAGGCTGATTGCGTGCTCTAAAAATTCATGTGCTGAAAATTTAATCCCCAAATTCTATTTTAATGATATTTAAAGGTGGGGCCTTTGGGAGGTAATTAAGATTAGATGAGGTCATGAGAGTTGGGCTCCCATGATGCTATTAGTGGCTTTATAAGAGGTAGAGAGACCCAAGTTAGCAGCCTTGCTGTATCTCAACGTGTGATACCTCTGCCGTGTTACCATGTAGCCAGAAGGCCCTCAAGGGGTGCCATCCTCTTGGATTTCCCAGCTTCCAGAACCATGAGCCAAAGAAACTTCTAATCTTCATAAATTATTTGTTATCACATTTTATTGTAACAACAGAAATCAGACTAAGATGGTATTGAGATCAAACAGTTTGCAGTACTTAAAGTCAAACATGGCAATCTATTTTGCTTTCTCTCCCTCTTCCCACCTTATGGGGCTGATACACTGGGTGAATCAGAGCAAGATGGGGAAGGTTAATCTTTGGATGTATGAAGCTTAATTAAATTAAATCTGTCCCTTTCCTTTCAGCAGAGCCTCTTTTTCACATTCATTTACTTATTGAGTCACGCACACACTAGGCTTTTGTCAGGTGGTCAGCCTGAGCACTACATTTAGGAAATGAGGCAGACAAATTCCTAACTGAAGGAAGCTCACATATCATCTCAGTGCAAAGTGCTAAGCACAGTAATTGAGATGACATATAAGACAGAACAAAAGGACATATGACAAAATTCTAACTGCAGCCTGCTGTCCACAAAGGCTCCCTAGGAAAGAAAGTATTCGAGGCAGAAGGAATAAAGTGAACAAAAGCACAGAGCAGAGGGCATGACACTGGCATGGCTGAAACAAAGACCGCCCAGGAAAGCAACAGACAAAGAGGCTGCAAGAGGAAGGTGCCACCAGTTGAAAAGAATCTGACTACCTTGCTTAGGAACTTGGGTTTAATCTTGGGCAATAGGAAGTCACTTTTAGAAAGACTGTTCAGGCACCCCTGAAGAGGAAGTTTTGAAAGGGTAGGACTAGAAAAGCCTAAGTCTTGCAGAAGGCCAAGTGAGAAATGTAAAACTAGAAAGAGGCAGTTTCCCAAAGAGCCTGCACATACCCAGCAAGCCTGTAAGACAGAATCTCCCTGGTGGTACTTCTTTCCCTCCAAGGACACTTTTGTGAAAAGCTTCCTAGATCTGAACTAATTACTACTTCCTCTGGGCTCCCACAATGGCTGCCTGGCCCCACTGTAGTATAGATATTTATGTATGTAATCTTACTGAGGAGTTTAGGTTTGTCACTCTCTGCTGTGAATCTTTGCTTTTGATTTTTCTTTGAATTTGCAGTATCCTAACACAGAGGACAGAGTCCATAAGCTGCAATGAATGAATAAATGAATGAATGAATGAACTGAACATTTAGATCACATAGAAGCCTCCTGAGGTAGTCAGCTTTCCATTACTGTAACAAAATACCTGAGGTAATCAACTTAGTAGCAGAAAAGGTTTATGGTTTCAATTGTTTCATTCCATAGTCACTTGGCCCTATAGTTTTGGGTCTATGGCAGCACAGTGCATCATGGCACAAAGAGGCCTCTTTCACTGTAGTCAGGAAGCAAAATCAGAGAAGGAGAAGAGCAAGGAGTCCCAGTATCCCCTGCAAGGGCATGCTCCCAGCAATCTAACTTCCCTGCTTTGGGCCCCACCTACTAAAGGTTCCACCACTTCCTAATAGTGCATGTGCTGGGGACGGATTATTCAACACACAGGCCTTTGGGGACATTCAGGTTCCAGATTATAATACTCCTATGCCTCCCCAAATAGAACAGTCCCAGAGAGAGGAAAGTAGCCTGCCCTATGTGGCACAAAGTTTGTAGCAAAACTGAGACAAAGTTGAGCCTGTTGTCCTCAACACCTGGACTCTTTCCTGGTTGCAGTGTTTTCCACATTGTCACTGACTATTCATGTGCTAAGGTGAAGGGGGGGGGGGCTTTTAGCTGAATGGGCCAGCCAGGGTGACACACAATGAATGCAATGCATCTAATGCTGATTAAGCAAGCTGTGTCCATGGGGGAAAAATAACAACTTTGCTTAGGCAGAAACTTCTACAGTGAGGGCTGAGGGATGCGGAGGGCTCAGGTGGACAAAAGCTGGTGTGAGCAAGAGAAGCAGTGTGGGCTGGAGGAGCAGGAGCGGGGGGCTGTTTCAGTGAGCAGCACCGAGGGAAGTAAAAGACAAGGCCAGGCAGGAGTGGGCAGGAGAGCAGTTGTGCTGAGGTGGGAGAAAAACATGTTAAAAGAAATTGATATTTCAAAAATAAAGTAAATGCAAAGAACTCCTCCCATTTCTTTTACAGTTTATTGCTTTTATTATTTATTGCTTTTGTTTGTAATTTCATGCAGCAGAAGCAGCACTGTCTTTTCAGAGAGTGTCGGCACCGAATTAAGCTGGAGATTCTGCAGGGCGCAGGTCCTGCCAGGCACTGTGGGCCCCAGTGGAGTTTGGATTGCTCTGAGGTACATGGACAAGTATTAACGGGTTTAAGCAGGCTAGTGACATGATCTCATTATGTTTTAGACGTGACATTTGCTGCTGTGTCAAGTGTAAATTCAAGGGTAGAAGGTAGTGAAAATCGCAGCAATAAATTGTAACACTTTTTTCCTTGAGTTCCAGGACTATTAAAACAAAGGTACAGCTGACTTCCTAGGTCTAAAGGGGCCAAATGGTGGCTAATTTCCTTTGTTACGCTGATTTTATGACTGGTGAAGCCTCCCCCTGGAAGACATGGTGTCACACACAGGGTTCCTGAAAAGTAGCACCCTGGATTTGAAGAGAGGAGACTGAGGACCAGGGTCGGAAACCCAAAGTCAGTCGACCTGCAGCAGAATAGCTCCAAGATTTTAGATAAATTGATTCCCTTCTCTGAGCCTCCAGATACATCTGTGGGTGAGAGAGAACTGACATTTGCTAAGTGCTACTGTGCATACATATGACTGTGCATGCATTCATTACTCCGGTGGGTCCCCACTGCATCCTGTGAAGGAGTGTTACTGTCTCAGTTTTATAGATGCCTACAAAGAGGCTCATGAGTGCAAATGACTAGCCCAAAGTCACATGGTTCCTAGTGGCAAATTGACAGTGTGAACCCAGGTCTTCTGCTCCCTAGACTGGGACTTTCTCCTATACCACACTTCCTGCATTAATTAGAATATACCATTTAAGACTCTGAATTTTATCAGGAGTGTAAGAACCAGGCTGTCATCACTAGTAAAGTAGAGCTGCAAAGCAGTCCGAGTGGTAAAACTCCTTAAGTTCTTCTTCTTTCTTCTCCTAAATAATTTTGTCCAAAACCTATAGGATCGGCCCGAGAACAAGGTGGTGTCAGCCCTGGGAGAGGATGGAGAATGGCCCAGAGCAGACAGTGAGAATCACGGCAAGGTGAGGAGGGGTTTCCCTACAGGGGTGGACTGGTGGATGGAAGGGTCCTGACAGAACCAGAGGCACAGAACCACAGTGGGTAATGAGTTCACACAGGAGGGCTGTAAGTCAGGTGGAAGAGTTCAAGCAGAATAAGGAGCAGGGCTGGCTACATAACCTGTGGGGCTCAGTGCAAAATGAAAATGCAAGACCAAATGTGGTGGCGCGTGCCTGTAATCCTAGCACTCTAGGAGGCTGAGGCAAGAGGATGGGCCATTCGAGCCCAGCCTGGGCGATTTAGCAACTTAGCAAGACCTTGTCTCAAAATTTAAAAATAAATAAATAGAATGTGACTGGGAATGTAGCTCAGTGCAGAGGCCCTGGGTTCAATCCCTAAAACACAAATAAAACAAGTGGGAGAAAGGCAGGAGAGGGGAGGGGAAAGGAAGGGAAAAGCAAAGCAAAGCAATAAATAAATAAATAAAAATAAACAAGCAAAGAAAAGGCAGAGTCCTTTGTTGAAAAATTGTTTAAGAATCCCAAGTAGGTGACAACATAAAATCAAGCTTGAGCATCACTGAAGCATAAGACCCTCTGCCACTGCATAGGTCAAAGGCCCAAGAATCTGGCCCTGACAGAGAGAGCCCCAGTGCCTGGGTTGAGTGTGAGGGCAATGGAAGCAACAGGAGAGTGCTTCCTTACAGAGAAGCTGAGCAAATAAATCACTATGTGAAGGTAAGAAGAGCTGGTCTTCTGTCAGAACAAATATGAGAAGGAAGAGGGCTGGGATTGACCCTGTCATTTCTTGGTAAGAATTGCCCACATCTTGGTCTCCCTTAGGAGCAATCAGGACTCTGGAAAGGGAGCTAATCCAGAGATTGGGCCAGGAGAAAAGAACAAGATGATCTTGGCACATCTAGTCATGCCAGAAAGTAGGAAAGGGCTCATAAAAATGATGGGGACAAACGATGTCATGAGACACCAAAGCCAATTTGAAGAGTCTCACAAATCTGGGGTAGTTTAGGTGTCATAATCAACAACGATAGAACTGCTTAAAACCCATCGAATAAAATGGGGATCCACAAAATGTGAAAAAGTAAAGATCTGAGAGTCTTTACTGATAGAAATAATAAGTGTTTCGTGAAGAAGGAAATGTTTACATAGCCTCAAAGTATGAAAAAAAAGAATTAACTTTACAATGGAAAAGGGTGACAGCCACTAGCTTAACCAGGTGATCAAAGCAACTGTCATCAGTAATGGGACAAATTGAAATCAGGTGCCACCGAATAGGACCCGCTGAGAGGAGTCCATCATGGTGTCTGTGATATTTCTGCCAAGATGCACAACCCAAATCAATAGCCAGGAGAAAACAACAGACAAACAAAACTGAGTGCCATGCTTGTAATCCCAGCACTTAGGAGGCTGAGGCAGGAGGATCACTGCAAGTTCGAGACCAGCCTGGGCTACAAAGTGAGCTCAAGGCCAGCCTGAACTGCATAGCGAGATCCTGTCTCAAAAAAGACAAAAACAAAACAAACAAAAAAGCCCACAAAATTGAATAGTATTTTAAGAGAACCTGGCCTGTAATCTAGATTGTCAAGGTCACAGCAGGAAAGATGAAGAAATTGTTTCAGGGCTAAGGAAATTGGCTCTGCACTTGATCGTTTTGGTAAAATAGACATTGTTTCAGACAAAGGGTGAGGTATAAATTGGGACTGAGGATTGCATGGCAGTAATAATTCAATATTGGGGCTGGGGATTTAGCTCAGTGGCACAGCGCCTGCCTGGCAAGTGCAAGGTGGTGAGTTTGATTCCCAGTACCGGAAAAACAAAACAAACAAACAAACAAAAAAAATTCAATATTCACTTCCTGGTCTTTCATGATTTTATGGTGGGTATGTAGAATAACGTAGGGGTATTCTGTCCACAGCTTACTCTCGAGCAATTTAGGAAAATAAATTCTTTGTGTTGTACTTGGAAATTTTTACAAGCAAGACTTTTTTAAAAATGACTTTTTAAAACCCTATAATGTTCATTGTATCATAATCTTGTATAATAATCTATTTCCTATAAGCACAATTAAAATGTATTTATATTTTACTTTTTTATAACATTTTGCTCACTAAGGCTTAGCTCTTAAGTAATTAATATGTTTGTTAAAGAATGGTAAGGCAGCGAAACTGTCAATGAGTCTTTGGTTGACCAGTATTGCATGTCTATATCTGTTTTCATGAGAAGCCACTTTGAAGATATCAATATGTAATACAACCACCATTGTTAATTCCCTACCACTTTGTTTGTAACTCTGTATTGTCTGTATTGTGCTTGTGATATGTTGTAAAATGTTGTATGTCTGTTAATGTTTCCCTCCTTTTATCCTTAAAATAAAAAAAAAAAAAATGTTAAAAGAATGGTAAGGCAGGGCCGGGGATACAGCTTTTTAGCTCAGCAGCACTGCGCCTGCCTGGCAAGCACAAGGTCCTGAGTTCAATTCCCAGTTCCAAAAAAAAGAAAAAAAAATGGTAAGGCAGACTTTATTCAAGCTGGACCACCACAATGGGGTTTTATAGCAGAGGAAAGAGAGGAGGCTCAACTCGCTACAGTTTACATTAAAAAATAATAATAATAACTTGTTCAGCGCTTGGTATGTGCCCCTCGGGTTTTGGGTATCCTAGCAACAATGCTATGAGATTGGAAAGGTAAAGCAATCATGTCACTTACTCAAGGCCACATTCCTGGAGCTGAGCTAGAATTCTCAGGTGGTCTAATTCCAGTGTTAAACCCATATTCTACAACCGCTAAGGAAAGAGGGTTAAAACTGCATAAACTTTAAGTAAATGTTCCGTGTACAGTGAAATCATATTTGTTTGCAAAATACATTTTTATATCATATATTGAATGAAAAAATATACCACTCATGTTTACTTTTTTTTTACCATTCATGTTTAATTGGAAAAAAGTGCCTTAATGTATCCATTTTCACCAGAAGTAATTAGAGATCTCAAAAATAACTTGCTTTGTATTATAATATTTTAGAACTAAACACAGCAACTTTTTAAATGTGTGCTAGTATGACAATATTATATTTTAAAAGTAGGGGATAAAATTGTGTGTGTGTGCATGATTAAAAAAAAAAAATCAGAAGGAAATATAAGAACCAAAACTCTGCAGACAGAAAGTGGTGAAAACTATCTTGAAAAACAGCTTTCAAGGGAAACAAGAATTTAAAAAGTTCAGGCACAGTGGCGTATGCTGATAGTCTCAGGGGAGGCAGAAGGATGGCTTGCACCCAGGAATGTAAGGCCAGCCTGAGAAACATAGTGCGACACTCCCGCACCAATCTCAAAAGAGAATAAAAAGGAAGAAAGAATAGAAAAAGGAGTTTCAAATCAATATGTAGTATGGGTTTGCTGTAAAAACTGTGGTTGAAGCCAGGGCATAAGGGAAGTTTTTATTTTTCTTCTTCTTCTAGCATTCTCATTATGACTCATTAAATAGGAACTCTTCCACCCTCTGAGAAGCGCTAAGGAAGAGTGTTTTCCAAACTTGCAGTCCACCCCAGTTAGAGGAAAATGGAATATGTGATGTGTGAGGAGCCTAGTGTCTGCCATCCGGTGATACAACTTCTGTACCAGGTAGTATAAATATATTAAAGGCCACTGTTCGTATTAGTTTAAGCTGGTTTAAAACAGCAGCAATTTATTCTCTCACAGTTCTAGAAGCCAGAAGCCCAAAATGAAGGCGTCAGAAGGGCTGTGCTTCTTTGCTGTGCTCTGGGGAGAGTTTGACCCTTAGAATCTCCTGTGGCTTCAGGTATCCTGTGGCTGGTGACTGCTTAACCCAGCTGTCCGCCTCTGACATCACCTGACCTTATCCCCTTTTCCCTGGGGCTTCTTGAATCTGATAAGGACACTTTGCACTGGGTTTCGGCTGGCCGGATGATCTGGTATTACCTCATCTTAAATAGACATCCGTAACCTACTCACATCTGCAAAGACCCTTTTTTTTCTAGATAGAGTCATATTCACAGGTTCCAGGGATTAGGATGGCTGCATATCATTTTGTGGGACACCATTCAACTCACTCCACCATTCCTATGTGTGCCTGCCCCTCTTTTCTCTCAAGTCACCAGCCCAAAACAGAGAAATGATGATGGTGTTTGTCTAAACTAGATGGCTTTAAACTAACATGTTAAACTAACATGTTAGTGGTCCTCAGGGTGACCACTAAAAGACTTAAAATATACAGTAAAAGAAACAAGAAGGGGCTGTCGATTTAGCTCAGCGGCACAGCGCCTGCCTGGCAAGTGCAAGGTCGTGAGTTCAATTCCCGGTACCAGATAAAAAAACCAAAAAAAGAAAAAAAGAAAAAAAAAAAAAAGAAACAAGAGAATTAAAATAGTAGGATAAAAATACATGCTTAGTACAAAAGAAGGGAGAAATGGAGTGAGAACAAAGAAAACACAAACCTCACCAAAAAACACAAGTAGCAAAAAAGACATGTAAATCTTACTTTATAAGCAATTACACTTATGTAAATACAAAATCAGCCTAATCAGAGTCCACTCAGAAGGCAGAGTAGAAATACAAATATTTTAAAAACCCAGCAGTATCAGGTCTACAAGAGATGTACTTCATATTTAAAAATAAAAATAGGTTGAAAGGGAAAGAATAGAAATATGCAAATAGAAAGCTTGGGTGACTATACTAATATAAGCTGTACAAAATTGACCAGTCTTTTTTTTTCTTTTCTTTTTCTTTTTCTTTCTTTCTCTCTCTCCTTTCTTTCTTTCTTTTTCTTTCTTCAGTACTCTACCACTATATCCCAGACCCTACTCCTTTTTTTTCCCCTAAGACAGATTCTTGTTAAATTTCCCACTCAATTTGCAATCTTTCTGCTTCAGCCTCCTAAGCAGCTGGGATTACAAGTGTGGAACACCATGCCCAGCAACAAAATAGAGTGTAAGACAAAAATTATTACTACATGGCTGGCTGTGATGGTACACACCTGTAATCCCATCTACTTGGGAGCTGAAGCAGGAAGATCACAAATTTAAGACCAGACTGGGAAATTTAGTGAGACCCCATCTCAAAATAAAAATTTTAAAAAGGGCCTGGGTATGCAGTTCAGTAGTATGAGTGCTTGGCAAGCATGGGCAAAGCTTTGGGTTGAATCTGTAGTACTGAAAAAATAAGTAAATAAAATAAAATGCAAGGCATATACACATCCTTTTGAATTTTGTGATAAACATATTGTAAAAAATTAAAGAAAAGAAAAACCAGTCAAATCCAGCACCATCTAAAAAGGATAATGTATCATGAACAAGTGTGATTTTCCCAGAATTAAAGTTTGGTTTATTTTTTATTTTTTTGTCTCTTTTGGGATAGGGTTGCACTATGCAGTTCAGTCTGGCCTTGAGCTCACTTTGTAGCCTAGGCTGGTCTTGAACTCCCAATGATCCTCCTGCCTCAGCCGCCCAAGTGCTGGCATTATACTTGTGTGCCACTACATCCTGCTAAAGTTTGGTTTAGCATACAGGTATCCATGAATATAATATGCCATATGTTTAGATAAAGGATAAAAACCATGTGATCAACTCAATAGGTGCAGAAAAAGCAGAACTCTTTCATGATAAAAATGCTTGTTGGGAACCTGAGGCAAGAGGAGTGCTTTGAGTTCAGGGCCAGCCTGAACTACATAGCAAGACCCTATCTCAAAACAAACAAAACTGCTTTAAAAACAAACAAACAAACAAACAAACAAACAAACAAAAACACCCTAGGAGTGTAAGGAAGCTTCTACAGCATAATAAAGGGCATTGCACATTAAGGTCAGACTTACCAGTAAAAGACTAAAAGCAAAGCTACTCCTCTTGAAAGCAAGACAAAGTTGTCTGCCTTCACCATTATTATTCAACATTATACTGAAAGTCCTAGCCAAGATAATTTGGTGAGAAAAAAATTAAAGGCATCCAGATGGAAGGAAATAAAATATCTCTATTCACCATTCATATGGAATGATCTGTATACAAAACCCAAAGCAATCCATAAAGAAATAATTAGAATAAGTGAGTTTAGCAAGGTTGCAAGAAACATGATCAATATGCAAAAAAAATATTTCTATACAGTAACATGAGCATCCCAAAAATGAAATTAAGAAACAATTTCATGGGCCAAATGTGATGGGGCACACCGGTAACCCCAGTACTTGGGAGACTGAGGCAGGAGTCTTGCTGTGAGCTTGCGGCCAGCCTGGGCTACAAAATGGGTTCCAGGCCAGCCTGAACTACACAGGCAAAACCATGTTTCAAAAACAAAAGAGAAAGAGAGAGAGAGAGAGAGCAAGAAGGAAAGAAGGAAAAAGAAAAAGAAAGAATTTCATGTATAATATTGTCAGAAAGCCAGGTGCATTTGCACACTTGTAATCTCAGCACTTGGGAGGCTGAGGCAGGAGGATCAAGTATTTAAGTTCAGCCTAGACTACATAATGAGACTATCTCAAAAAGAAAAAAAAATAAAAGAAAATCTAAATATGGGCCAAGGGGCATGTAGCTCAATGGCACAGCGCCTGCCTGGCAAGCACAAGGCCCTGAATTCAATTCCCAGAATAGAAAAAAAAAAAAAAAAAAACTAAACAAATGGAAAGACTTGACACTATGCTAGCCAAATTCACCAAATTGATCCACACATTGGATGCAATTCTTATCAGAATCTCAGGTGCCTTTTTCTGCAGGGAAAACAAGCTGATGCTAAAATTCATATGGAAATGCAAGGGACACAAAATAGCCAAACTAATTGTGATAAAGGAAACAAAATGGAGGGCTTCCCCATTTCAACATTTATCACAAGACTGATTAAGACTTGTGACAGGCCTAGGGGTGCAGTTCAGCGCTAAAGCACCTGCCTCCGTGCGTGAGGCCCTAGGTTCGATTCCTAGCACCGTAAAGAATGGTGGAGCCAGCATAACTATAGAGATGCAGACCTGCAGAACTGGAAATCCAGAAATAAACTTGCACATTTATGGTCAAAAGATACATTTATGGTCAAAATGATACATTTGACACAATATATATACTAAATTTACTGAGACATCATGAGATTGCTACAAGTTATCTTTGGCCTCTGTAATTACAAGAGGTGCTCAGAGTGGAGGGGATTAGCTTCCAGATATTTATCAGTACAGCAAACTGCTGCTTGGGTAACGTTGGTCATTGACATTGCTGCACACGCTTTTTAAATTTCTTCTCTAAGGGCCAGCAGTGTAGTGGGTTTTCTGTGATAGACAACATCCCCTAGGGTCTCCTATGTGAAGGTAACACCATCTGCTAGAAAAACATCATACTGTTTTTCTTTTCCTGAAATGTGTATATATTTCTGGCCCCTCCCTCATATGTATATATATTCCATGCTACAAGGTGGTTGTATCTCACATCTGAAGTGAAAACCAGACATAAAAGGTCGCATGTTACATGAGTCCACTTATGTGAAATGTCCAGAATGGGCAAATGCAGGGACAGAAGATAGATTGGTGATTAGAGGAGCTTACCAGGGAGACAGGGGGAGTGACTATTAGTGGGCATGGGGTTTCTTTGGGGGATGATGAAAATGTTCTGGAATTAGAAACTGTTGATGTACAACTTTGTCAAAATACTAAAAGCTACTGACCTACACATTTCAAAAAGGTGTGCTTTTTAAAACGGGGTACTGTCGTGGTATATGAATTTTAATCTCAAAAACAAAAACTAAAAGGCAATTTTGCCAGCTGCAGGAAGACTGAGCTGGGGGGATCCTTGGAAACAGGAGCTCACTCTATTAGGGCAGGGAGAGAAAATAAGGGTGACCATCATAACTACTGTTTCCTGGTGAGGTCTATAGGTGAAGCCCTGGGATGAAGGTTTTAAATTTATATACCAGGCCAGGGATATAGCTCAGTGGCATAAGTGCCTGCCTGGCAAGTGCAAGGTCCTGAGTTTGATTCTCAGTATATATATATATATATATATATATATATATATATATATATATATATATATATATAAATAAATAAATAAATAAATAAATTTATATGCCATATATTTAGATACCTATTATCTCAGTTATTCAGGAACAGATATGCCCATTTTACAGATGCAGAAACTGAGGCTCACAGAAGTTAAGTGATATGATAACAAAGGTGGCATTTGCAGTACCTTGGGCTGGAGCCCACATTGATTAGTACATGTTTTTAGGAATGAGAGAGGAGGAACTGGTTTGAGAGACACTTCAGCTGGAGCAGGAACAGGTGGGCACTGGAGAGCAGGAGGAAGTGTCCAGTGTGATGAGAGGGCTGGTTCTGATGGGCAGGTAGCACTAAGGACTAGAACCAAACAGTATAATAGATGACAGAGGTTACAGTCCTGCCTCCCTAATTATGTTCAAACGCCTAGGAACAGTGGGCATTCCGCTTGGAAACCTCTCCTGCCTTATCAAGAGGAAGCATGCAGTAAATGTTGATCTGCTACGTGATAAAGGCAAGTGGAGTATTCATTCTAGGTGGATGGTTGAAATTCCTGTCTAGTCCTAAGCATTTGTGGATCCTTGATTTGACTATCTCTAGTTGCTAGCCCAGGGCTGGATGAACGGCAAGATGAGAGACGCTCAGGAAGCCAGCGGCATTTGCTTTAGACCGATCCTTAGTGCCCTCTCGTGGTCTTTCTGGGAACCACAGACAGAAGCACGGAAATAACAATTTTCAGGTTGAGACCTCTGGCCCTCCACCACCATCACCCAGGGGAAAATTTTCCCAAGGTAAAAGTCCCGAGGCAACTTTCACAGCCTGTACCTCGAGTCACACTGTGTTGGAGAGGGCTGGCCTGTCCTCTGCTCTGGGCAGGCTGCTGCTAGATATACATTGCCCTGGGTGAGGGGATCTGCTGAGATCCGGGAGCGAGTTATCACTGATCTTCTCCTTAGGCAGAGACGGCCGAGTACCCTAGTGCACAGTGGTCATTCACAATTCACATCCTGAGAATAACAGCCCCTATTTTAGGCGGTGCCTTGGATTACGGCTAGGGCTCGGCTTAGGTTATAATCCAGTGTCGTCAGGTCAGCTAAGGGTAGAGCCCAGTCGGTCCTCAGAAAACAGGTGTGACCTCCATCCTATACGACTGTCCTCTGTCCTGATTCTTAGGGCCTGTCCGGCACTAAGAATCCAGCTCCTGCTGACCCCTCAGGGTACCTTCCCCCCACCGCTCTGCCCTCCTGGCCACCTAGAAACTCTCCGGGGGAAACCAACTAACTCCCTGGCTTCTGAGCCCAGCCCGGTCACAGACCGCTCCCCCAGTCTTTCTGATCAGCACCTGCAGCCCCGCCCTCCTCCTCCCTCCCTGGCAAACCTGCAACTGCCCTTCAAGGCCCAGCTCAGGCGCTCTCCCCCTTGGCGGGGCACCCTAGCTTGGGCTGAAGGTGCTTCTGTTGCCCTGACCTCCCTGGGTGTCCTCCGCTGTCTCCAGTGTGTGTCACTGCAGCCCATTCACAGCTTGCTTCCAACACAGAGGGTGAGAACCGGCAAAGACAGAAAGATGGGCATTCCCACAGGAATCCTTCAGTTTCCGCTGGGAAAGGGGTCCAGGTGCTTAGTACTTAGAACAGAGAGGTAGCATCCTGTGAGACCTTGTAAGCTCTTGGGGGACAGCAGGCCAGAGCTCCTTCCTGTTTGGTACAGCTGAGGTCACAGGCAGGGAACGTGGTTTTGGTGACCCGTAAGAACCCTTCACGACCTCAGCCATTCTAGGACTTCCCAGCACGACAGCGGCCCTTCCCATCTGCCTCTTGGTGTTCCCTCCTTGTGCGATCACTCAAGTGTGCGCTGGGCCTAGACCCTCCCATCTAATGAACGGTGCGTCGGTGCTGCTGTCACTTCCACGATTAGGTTACAAAGCACTGTGGCTTCCATCCTGCTCACATGCTCCTCCCTTCGCACGCTGGCTCTTCTGCTCACGCTGATGAAGCAGCTGAAACCTGCGCTGCACTGTGGGAAGATGAACGCGGCGAGGAACCAAGCGCAGCCTCTGGTTACCGGCCAGTGAGACAGTGACTCCTGCCATCAACCATAGGAAGGGCCTTGGCAGCCCCCGAGTAGAGGATCCAGCAAAGCCTCAACTCTCAACTCAGCAGACTGTGAGAGAAAAATGTCTGAAGGCACCGTGTTCTGAAGTAATTTGTGACACAGCCATTGAGAAGTGCACCAGAGGGCGCAGCCAGCAGCCCCGCAGCCCCCTGGCCATCCCCGGTGTCATGGCAGAGTGCAGATGGAGCCCAGCAACCACGCACAGCGTGTTCTTTTTCAGTTTATTTGTCTAGGAATATACAAAAGTCTGACATGGTACAATGATCTCAATGGAGAGAAAACACACAGAGGAGGGGCTGGCTTGCCTCCCTGGCTCCAAGCCCCTCAGAAAGGCACAAATATGTGAGGTTTGGGTTCAGGACCTCCTGTCCTGGACCCAGTGTGCTATGCGGAAGGCCAGGCCCTTCTGTGAACAGAAGAGGGGCCTTCCCTTACACCAGACTCGGGGTGTGGCCCGGGCAAACCGAGGCCGCCGGGAAGGACATGCTCCAGGACAAGGCTGCGTCTGTGCAGTCCACATGATCAGCTTCCCGAGCAAAGCCAGTTACTCCAGCGACACACAGGGCTGCAGAATCCACGAGCCCGTGTCTCTGTGCAGCGCTGTCCTCAGCACATTATCACTGGCAGCTGGTCTAGGCTCAGATTTGACAGGCTAGGGTCGGGTCGGGGGCAGAGAGGAGACTCAAGCTGGAGCGTTCCAAGTGCTCACCACTGCCCTTCCAAAGCGGGGACGGCTGTAGCCGCCCTGTCTTCCCCTGCGCAACAGGGGCCAAGTCTTTCAGTTAAGCACGGGGTGGTGGGGATAGAGGCGTAGGTGGTAGAAGTGGCCGCTGCCTCTCATGCCTAGGAACGAAGAATGAACCATCTAACTGGCCTGAATCACTAGTGGCCGTCTTTCCCCAGGTAACCAGAACCGAGTTTTCTCTGTCATTTTAGGACGGGAACCGGAGGGTTTGGTTGAGAAACCATAAAGGCCCAGATATTTAGCCACCACCTGGAACAGGACACACTAGATGTGAAAGAGCTTAAAATATTGACTTATTCCTTCTTAAAAAACACCTAACATTGTAATGGTTTAACAAATTATAATTTCTTTTAAATAACCCACAGACACCCATGACGCTTCCAAATTTACAGAACAAAAAGCACTTGAGAACTCGGTAGAAAACACTTTGTAGCCGGTTCCTTCCAAGGGCTGGATCAGTTCACCTCCAGAACTTCGGTCTCCGGGAGGCCAAACTTGGTCTTGTGCTTGTCAAAGAGCTTCACCAGCGCCTCCATGTACATGCTGTGGTACAGATCAATGTCCTGCTGGGTCGGGTGCTCCACCTTGGGGATGGTGATGGGCTCGCCCACTGCAGGGAGGGGTAGAAGCAGCTGGTTAGTCAATGTCACACAGCACCCCTTCCTGAGCATCGGGGATGCTGACTGGTGGTGACTTTGTGCCAGCCACGTGCCAGGACTTCCTCTTAGCCTGTTCTCTCTCAGAGATGAGAAGATGAATGCCGGAAGCATGGGACGGAACCTGCCCATGGTCACAAAACCTCTCAGTGGCAGATGAAAGCAGCCCTTTGCACTCCGCTAGAAATTTCTATGAAACTCATGGGATTAAGTAAGTGTCTGCTTTTGCTCTGCTCTTGCTGCTTCACCTCTTTTAACCTAGTTTCCTCGCCTGTCACACCCCAGAGGGCTTTCCTAAGGGCTCTGTGAAGAATACAATGTGCTCTGAAGGTGTGATAAGGGCAATAAAGGGGAAAGGACAGCAACAGCAACCCTCCTAACACGTGTGCACTGTTTAAGTTTCTTGTCCTGCACCATCTCCAAACCCAATCCTTCTTTAGGCCCCGCCAGTGCTATTTCTGAGGTTTCTCCCAAATCCATGCACTTCTCTTCCAGCGCCATTGCTTACCCTCAGGCTAAGACCATGGGTACCACAAAAGTCTATGGTCTGATCTCAGGGCTTCCATTTTGCCCATGCTAACATATTTCCTACCCAGCAGCCCTAGGTGTCACTTATTTATTTGTTCTGAGGATGTTTCAACTGACCTACATTCCCAGGTTTTTATTTTCTGGTTTTTTGACACAGGGTCTCACTATAGTTCAGGCTGGCCTTGAACTTGTGGTGATCTTCCTGCCTGAGTGCTGGGGTTACAGGTGTGTGCGACCATGCCCAGCTTTTAAATTTCTTTTGAGATAGAGTCTCACTGAGTTGCCCAGGTTGGGCTTCACCTTGCAAACTGGTGATCCTTCTGCCTCTGCTTCCCAGAGTGCTGGGATTACAGGCCTGTGCCACCATGCCGAGCTCCCAGAGTCCACTTTAAAATGTAAATCTGAACCTGCTCTCTCAAGCACACTCCCGAAGCTCTGCATTCTCAAAATGGCACTGTCCACAGGGCCCCCTGTCCTCTCCAGCTACACTTGTGCAGGGAAGTACTTTGCTACTTGCTGCTTGCTTTGTCTCTAAAAGTACAAAGCAGTCCCCTGCCTCTGATAACAGGAAGTATGTGCGTGAACTTTGGTCCTTTAAATCCACTGCCCAGGGCCACCTGCCCCTGTGAGATCTCTGGCTTGTGACCTTTATCACTCACCTGTACACACTCATGCTAGGTAATTCTTCGCAGTCCTCTGAACTGTCCCAAACGTATGCAAAACAACACAGCTGAGGGCCACTGTAGGTCTATGCTCTAGCTGTATTCTTTTCTTTGTTCTCAGAAATCTATCTGATCTTGCTTCTGCAACTTCACTTAGGTTATCATTTCTAACAGAAGCTCTCTTCCTCTCTTTTTCTGCTGGGTAATTCCTATCAGCAAACAATGCAGTTGCTTCCTCAGTGGGGCCCACTGTGACCCCCTAGAGGACCCAGACACCCCAATCACAGCCTCAGTGGTCTTTGCTGTAACAGTTCCCAGCAGACTTCCTCACTCCTGTGGGTCTTGTTTGTTCACTTGCGCCCCACCCCCATGCCCCTGCTGCCTCCCACCAGCTCCCAGGACATCAGGGGTCTCAGGGCAAAGAACACAGCCATCTGGGCTAGGTGGCCAGCACTGGAATCCTGACACGCTCAGGGCAGACCGTGGTGTGCAGGCTGGGGACTCACCAACAGTGGTGATGGGCTTGGAGTAGGGCACCAGCCCCCAAGTGTCAGAGGAGAAGAGGCCTCGGCCATGGAAGATGCATGGGGCAAAGCCGATGTACTTCTGGAACTTCTTCTGGACCCACCGGCCCCAGGAGCCCTCCTCAAAGATCACCTGCTTGTATACCTCATTCTCCCCAAAGGAGTAGATGGGAACCAGGTCAGCTCTGGAAGGGAGAGGCCAAGGTCTGTCATTCCCCAGTCACTGGCTTCAGTTCCCACTGTGAGCCCTAGAGGTGCTGGGCACCAGCCAAGCTGCCCCCCGGCTCTTGGGGCAGACCAGAGCCACGTGTCCCTTCACACCCAGATCCTGAGGGGCCCCCTGCCTCCTGCTTGTGACTTGTGAACAGGGGAGCACCTGCTCTGGGAGGCTATGTTTGCCCTCGTCTTGCAGGGCCTGCATCCCCTGGGAAGGCCGCCTCGCCCCAGCTTGCACTCCGCCCTGGTGTCAGCCCCATGTCGCAGCCTCAGCATACTGTGTTGTCTCTGTCTGAGCCTCCTTCTTTCCTGAAAGCAGGGACTGGGTGGATCTGACAGGTCCAAGGGCTGGGTCCTGGCTGGTTCTAGAGAACAGCCTCTAGTGAAGCATGATTAGTGTCCTGAGTGGACAGAGGAGGGCTGCTGTCTCCAAGGCACACTCAGGGATGTATCCAGGCTGATAGGGTGGCCTAATACCTTCCCTAGCTTAGGCCACACGTCCCACTCTGGCCTATGGACCACTGCAGGACTGCCCCCTTCAACCTGCTCAGAACCCACATCTGGAAGGAAAGCAGTGAATCTTGAGTATAAGCAGCTTAGCTCTGCACCTCACAACGTGTCCCCCGCTAGTCCCCTAGCCTCAGCCTTCTCCCATGGGAAATGGAGACTCTCAGTCTCATCTGCGGGGTTGCTGGGGAATCAAAGGGGACAGCAGAAGCAGTGAGCTTATAAAACTGAATATGCTGGACGGATGGTAGCACAAAATGTGCCTCTAGTTTTCTAGAAAGGGTCACAGAGATCCAAGCTGCCCAGTTCCTCTCTGCTTGTTCCCAGGGTCGCCTCTCCAGCAAGCCTTCCCCCACGTTCCCAGCCACACCATCCTCCTCCTGGCCCCCTGCTCTCCTAGCTGCATGGTGCATTTTGGCCCCAGGTAGTCCAAGTCCTGCGGGTGAGCCTGGCTTCTCAGTGTAAGGGCCTAGAGGCCACAGGCCACATCTTTTCTCTACTCAGACACCTGCCTACCCCTGGGCAAACTCGGCCTACAGTGTACAGTCTGGGTTCCAACAGCCTCCCCTTCTGTGCCTTCCTGAGTCTGGGCTCTGCCTCGAGAGGCTGAGGTGCCTCTGTCCTGGGCGAGGACAGCACTGCAGGGGCGTGTATCAGGGAGTGTATCAGGGAGTGTAGGAAGGGTTACCCGTGGCGCAGGGCTAGTTTCACAAAGCCTTTGCGGTTCTTCAGGGTGACCGCGTTCTTGCCAGGCATGGAGCTCAGGGACTCAGCTGCACCCCCCACCACGATGATGATGGCATTGCCACTCCCATTCTTCGACAGCAAGTAGTCTATGGTGTCCCGGTTGACAGGGCAGATGCCTGGGGGAGAGGGAAAGACATACAGTCAGGAGTGCTCACGGAGGCACTGCCTACCCTTTGCACTCAGTCAAGCATAAACCAGAAAACTCTGTACATGGATCCCAGACCTAACCTACCTCCTTAGAAATTGTATGACCCTGTATAAACTATGCATGTCAAAGCTGTGAGCCTCAGCTTTCTGATTTGTAAAATGGGGAGAGTGATAGGAGACTGTCTGGGGAACTCTTATTCAGCAAACATTCACTGAGGTCCTTATTTTGTCAATGTTATGGTTTGTGTCTGGATGTCCCCCCAAAGCCTCATGCAATCACGGGGTGGGCTTCTAGAGTTTGTGACTGATTCATGGTCCAGTGCTGGGATTATGGGTATGAGAGCTACACCCACCCTGGGGCAGGTAGTTTGCATACAATGTAAGGGAGGGAAAGAGGCTTGCTCTCCCTGCTGCCACTCTTCCCTTTTGATCTTGTTGTTTTTGCTGTTTTCTGCCACCACAAAAGGTTGCCGTGTGCTATGTGCCACTCTGCCTTGGAGCCAGCCGAGTATGGACTGAAACTTCCACAAACTGTGAACTAAATAAACCTTTCCTTAATTCTGGGCATCAGGTATTTTGTCTGAGCAATGAGAGAAAAGTAAACAAGACAGTCAGGTTGGTGCCAGGTGCTGGAGATTCCGGTGAGTCAATGGGCAGCTGCCAATGACAGTGCCCTCTACAACAAGGGTGTACAATGGGCAGTGTGAAGCCTAGGAAAGGGGGCTGGAGATGTTATCTCCTAGGGGAGATGTTATGCAAGCTGAATCCTGGAGACAGTGTGAACTGGCCTCCTGCTCAGCCCTAACCCAGCAACTTCAGCAGGAGGCACCTCTCTGCACAGGACCAGCATGGGAATTGGCATGTCAGTTCCCTGTGTTGCTCTGTTCAGTGGGGAGGCTCCACCCTTGACAACACTGTCCAGACGGCAGGCAGAGGCGGACTCTCACCTCCGGACATCAGGTATTCTCGCAGCACAGGCATCCGGAAGTTGCCAGCCAGTGTGGCCAGGTAGGGCCTTATGCCGGGGAACTTCTTGCTCACTTCCGTAGCCTCTGTGCTGAAGTTGCAGAAGGCACCTAGGCCCATGATGCCATGGGGGTGGTAGCCAAAGATATAGTTCCTGGTAGTTGGCAAGTTGTGCGTCTTCACCAGCTGCAAGGAAAGCCTTGGGTCAGAGCAGCTAGCCAGGAGAGGGCTACTAGGGCATGCTTGAAGGTGGCTATGCCATGTCCCCTGGGGCTCTGGGCCCACAAGACTGCAGGGACTCTCCCTGCTGACCTTAGGTTAGCACCACTGAGGCCGCAGTGCCAGCAGTTGGCAGCTACCCTTTGACCTGTGAGTCCCTGGGAGAGGGGAGCCATTCTCCCTCAGTCCCCTTATTCCCAGCCAAACATACACCTGGTCCACTTATTCACATTCACCCAGCCTCCTGCCCTCACCCTTTAGGTCCAAGTCCAGTGCATCATGCTCAACTAAAGAGGGGTATCCAGCCTCTGTCAGGGTGAAGTCCATGGTCCTTAGTTTGGCAAGCTGGGTCTTGGCTGCAGGTGCCGTCTCTACTGTCAGTCTCCCCACACAAGGAGCTCCTTGGAGGTAAGGGCTGTCTGGCCTCTACTCAACAGCTCATGGAAGGAATCACAAGAAACTCTGCAGCCCACCTCCTACTCCTCTGGCCCGGGGAAGTCCAGTGCAGTTGGGCTGAATGGAAACTTCCTGCCAGGCAGCCAGGCCCAGCTCAAGTCTGGGGGCAGGAAAGACAGGACAGGGCAGATGTCGGCCCTTGTGCTAGCCAGCAGGTGTGTGTGAGGCGGGGTGGTGAGCAGTAGCGCCGTAACAGCCCATGGTCTGACCTATGGCCTACCAGCAAAGCTGTCCTGGGATGCTCCCAAGCTGACTGGCTCTCTCAGGGCCCCACACCTGGCCTGAGGTTGGGGGTGCAGAAGGTGGGGAGGTGCAAAGTGTGCCTAAACCACGAGCAGCCAGGCACTGAGCATGAGACACCTGCTTACCATTCCAAGGCATAGGATGAGGGCAGAGGGTGCTGAGAGGAAGAGAGAGTAAGGGTGTTCTGTTCCTAAAATATCACTTCTAATTAGAAAAAGGATAAATACTCAGGGAATTTTTTAATTTTAGGAAAGTACAAAGAAAATCAAAAGCATCTGCTACACCTCCATCCAGAAAACCACTCTGAGGCACAAGGTCTTATTCCTACTTAAGTGTACACAGGGCCTTTTTAAAAAATGTGAACTTGAGGCTGCAAAGCTGACACCATTTAGTATCATTTTCTACCAAATGTATCCTCGTTATTTATCCTTATTAAAATCCCCCATTCTGCATCTGCTCAGGGTGGCATTATCCTTCTATGGCACAGGTATGACTCAGCTTCTGATTAATGGATGTTACAAGTGTACAGATTTACCCTCTTAGAAATAATACATCAACAAATACCTTATCTCGGTCCACATATCTGATGGTTTTCATGAGATAAACTTCCAGAAATAGGATTCCTGAGTCAAAGGGTATGAACGTGTCAGTCTTTTTGGCTGCCCCTCCTAGGGAGGTGACACCGTTAACATTCCCACCTGAGCACTTAACAGCGTCCCTTTCCTGCACTCACGCCAGCTGGAAGCACAGTCCCCAGCTCCTGGCAGAATATCGAAAGCCCACATTTTCCGTAACTCCAGACTTGGGGACCTCCTGGCTGAGGGCCCTCGAGCTCAGTTTGGGGACTGGGGGTGCTAGTGATGGCCTCAGAGAACAATCTTCAGGCGATGGGACCTGAAGAGGATAGAACAGGGGTGGCTGGCACCATTTCCAGTTCTGGAGCTGCAGTGTATGAGCAAGATTCCCTAATGTCACCTGTTGTGTGGGACAATGGCACTCCTTCCCACTGCGCCTTCGGCAAGAAGATTAAAGCTGCTTGAAAACCCACCCAGCTCCCAGCTGCTCATCAATAACTGGGGAGCAGCACCAGGCTAATCCACGACTAGAAGGTAGCGTGTGGGGGGTCTAAATGGAGTCCGTGTTCACCATAGCTCTACAAGACTGCCATGTGGGTTCTGCCTACATAGCTGGCTCTCAGTAAAGCCAGGATTCAAAGGACTTGGCCCAGTTTCCACAGAAAAGGCAGGCACTGAGGAAGCATTGAGCTGAGGCAGCCAGGTCCAGGCTGTAAACTCGCTCCTGAGCTGCTGGCCAAACCCAGGGTCCCGACAACCTGGAGCCCAAGGCACAGAATGGGTGGCGGAGGCCTGAAGAGCCAGACCCTCCTTGGATGGCAAGGTAGAGCCGGGGTCTAGAGAAAGGAGCTGCTGTTCCTCAGAGGAGCTCATGGCAAATCCTCTCTACACCTAGACAAGGGCAATCAGCTGCACAAAACCACCCTTTTCCACTGTGATGGTGACGTGTCACCTGGTGGGAGCCTAGCTAGCTCCTTAAATCATTTCCTCCTTCCCCAAGGTTCTGATGGGACATGAGGTTAAATGAATCTGGGCACAGTGCCGGTTAATAGCCCTTGCTGCAATACCCAGAAAAACGGAGGTACCCAATGCAGCTGTAATCTGCCCTCGTGTCACGATCCCCTTCCCCGAGTGCTGGACAGAATGTCCACTCTGAAGAGGAAGAGAAAGGACATGGCTGCTGAAGGTTTTCATGTCCCCTGACTGTTTCTCATGGCAAAGAACCAGACACACAGGGTGCCCAGGCCAGGTCTGCTGCCAACATGAGCCTGGGACACATTCCTGGCAGGGCACTCCTCACTCTGTGCCTTCTAGGCCAGGAAAAGTGCTCAGATGTGCTTGTCCTATGCCAGCCCCATACAGAGGAAGATATTCAGGCCCAGAGAAGACTGAGACTCACCCCAGCTTACAGAGCAGTGCATGGTGGCAGAGGAGTGCAGGAACAGGATGGTAAGAGCATGGCCCTGGGGCAGGCAATTCTGGCTCCTATACCAGGCCTGCTATGGACTTGCTTTGTGACCCTGGCATATTCCATCCTCTCTGGGCCTTGGCCTGGCCATCTATGAAATGAGGCAGCTGGGTAGACAGAGATTCTAAGATCAGAGTCTTTCTTAGTCTCCTTTCCAAAGGTCCTGCCTATACTCTAGGGAGAGGTGACACAGGACACTGTCCACTCCTCTTCCAGGGAGCCAGTTGTCCTGGTGGCTGTTGCTGACCCTTGAGCCCCATTTCTGCCAGGAGAAGGGATGCTCTCTGGACCAGCTGAGCTGATCTGGTGTCAAAAAACACAGAGCTTGCCAAGAGGGAGTGAGGAGGGGTGGGTAGGTGCAGGCGGAGACTGGAGATCCTCATTACATAATCAGTGGCAGGAGACCAGGAAAAAGGGGTAGGACAGGAGGGTCACACAGAACCCTACAGAGTGTCAGACCTGACATTAATCAATAAGGCCAATTTCTCTCCCCACAGAGGGGAACCTGAAGCCCCCAGGGGCAGATGCAGAATCCCGCATGGGCCTCAGGCTAGGGCTCAACATTCCCGCCTACAGGGCCCTAGCTTGGCTTTGGTCCTGGTGTCCAGCATGCACATGCCCTGCAGCTCCAGCTCACAGCTGACCTCTTGGAACTGAGATGTGATGAGGACAAGGGGCTTGTTTGGGCTCTTTTGGAAGATGGCGATCAGGTGAAGGACACCCGCCTGTCTCGGGGCTGATCGATGGTCATCAGCTCATCCTGTTCTGGGTGGAGGGGACTACAGTCTCCAGGAAGCTTCCTGAAGACAAGGCCACAGTGGTAAGAGAGATCACCAGACCTAGTCCCTGGGGTGGGAAAGAGGCCACAGAACACATTCCACAGTTGTTCATCTCAGCTATAATTTTGAGATTATAATCTTTAATTAAGATTAATATAACCTTTAACCTACATATAATATATAATTTATAGGCATAATATATAATATATAATTTGTACTATAATCTTTCTATCATATGACAGTTCCATTTTGCAGATGAGGGAAATAAGTCTCGGTCTGTTCAGAAAGTGACAAAGTCAAGCAGGATTTATTAGACAGGGAGCCCATCCCAATGGCAGGGGCCAGGACCGATCTTTCTGTGTCCCCAAGCAGGCATAAGCCCAGTGCTGGGCAGGGAGCAACTGGTAGGTCAGTAGAAAGAGTGACAGAGCAGGAACTAAGAGCCAGGTCTCCAGCAAAGGCGGAAGAAGGAAGCCCAGGAAGTAGGAATCCATCCAATGGGGCAATGTGGTGATTAAATCTTGCAGAGAAACAGGCAGCAGGAAATCACAAAGAACAAATCAGGATCCAGTTCAGGAAGACTGGGTGCCAGTATTACTGCTGCCATGGACCTGCTGTGCCACCTGGGCAAGTCCTCATCCCTCTTTGGGACTCGGTGTCCTCACTTCCAAGAAGGAAAGGTTGGGTCCTGTGATGCAGTAGCCTTCCAGCAATAACAGCCTCAAATTGTTTGCAGATCGAGAAGTGAGGGTCAGGCAAGGGAGGGAAGGGAACCCTGACCCCAAGGAGCAGGACAGTCCTGGGAAGGGTAGTGGGTGGGCAGAACGAGCTGGGCCTGGGCCGCCCCCACAAGACTGCATGGTATGAAGCAAGGCTGGGCTATTGGGCCACCTAGCCCAGGCAGCAGGCCAGCATGTCCCAGGGGCTGACTCACACCAGCAAACGCTGCCACCTTGCATCACGCACAGAATACTTTCACCCTCACATGCTGCCTCCCTCTTCTGCCCCCTGCCCTTTGCCAGGCTGAAGCAGGAGCTAGGGTGTGCCTGGCTAGGTGCTGAGTGAACCAGTAGGACAGGCTTTTCCCCTTGGGGAAACCTTCAGGATTCTGCTAGAATTAATCTGCAATCCTCCAGTGCAGCCCACATGCATCAGGGCCAGATGGCTCTGCCTCAGCAGCCAGCCCAGTGTGCAGAGCTGGCAGGGGCCGGATGGAACCGTCATTGCACTTCTGAGGTGCCTGGGGTCTGCCCCAGGGAAGACCGGTGCTCAGAACAACAGGGGGGGACCCCTGGGCAGTCAGTGGTACAGCAGGAAGGAAATCCTGTGATCACCTTGGTCCATACTTGCTTCTTAGGGGGAGAATGTCCTGGAGGGGACAGTGTCCCCCTCGCTCCCAGGGGCATGTCAGGCTGTCCCTGTCTCCATCCTCCCAGCCTGTGGGAAGCAATGATCCCCGCTGACTCCCCATTATCTCCAGCCCTGCCTGTGGTGGGAAGAGCTAGGTTTTGGGGCAGGTCAGCAATGGAAATTGCAGCCAACTGCTCACTAGCTTCATGCAGCTTGGTGCTCTGACTCTCAGTGTCTCTTCTATAAAAAGGGGACAGAGGGAAAGCCTACCTTCCAGGATGCAGTGAGGCTTAAAAGACACCTTGGGGATGGATTCTCCCTCTCCCTTCTCCTCCTCACCAGTTCCTCTCCCCCAGATTTTTCTCCAGCTCTGGGCCAATGCTCTGTCTCCCCATCTCCAGGGAAGACAGCTCGAGGCACATCCTTCCTGGATCTTTCCCCAGCCACTTCAGCTCCCCTTGTCTTACCCTTCTTCCACTACTCAGAAAGTGGCCTGGGCCCTTATTCTTATGACTATGGCCCCAGCAACTGGCTGAGAGATGATCGTTCTATAAGATATCTGGAGGGAAACAAAGTCCTTCACACCTACCCCTGGTTCAGCCCAGATGAACTTAGACTACTATAGTATTGCTCTTGATAAATCACCTCCATTTTAAGTTATATCCTTTTTTTTTTTTTTTGGTTTTGGTTTTTTCTGGTACCAGGGATTGAACTCACAACCTTGTGCTTGCTGGGCAGGCACTGTGCTGCTGAGCTAAATCCCCAGCCCCTAAGTTATATCCTTAATATTCAGATAAACAATGACAATAATATATGCTATTATACCTACTCCTTACGTCACTGAGGTTCTCAGTAGATGAATGATCTTTAAATCCAAAGGCTAGAATTTTTTGTTTCCCAAAGAACTAGGAAGAACTAGGAAGAACTAGTAAGTTTCTTCCTTCTCCCAAACTAGAAGCCAATGACTATGTTTCTCTTTTTGCCTTGGCTGCCAGGAAGCTCAGAGCTAAAAGTGAACTGAAGCAGCAGCTTTCCCATTAAGGCTGAAATACTAGTATTTTCCCCCAAGTCTTAACTTTTTCCCTTACCCAGTTTATGGGATTATATGTTACCAAATTCTGCACAATAGAAGGTATAGTATGAATTACTCATAGTGGGAGATCCCACATAGTTCAATTCATACATGGAATTACTGTGCATAGGAAGGATAGGGCCTGGACTCAGATTCCACCCATCCCTAGCCTCCCAAAATAACAACCCAAATCTTTACCTGGATGGGAAAGTAGTCTCTAAAGTAGCGCCACACAGCCCAGTTTCGTACCCATTGCGATCTCCTGCCACCTTCCAGGGAACAAAACACAGCGTTGGGAAGAGGTAGGGCTGGGGCACACTTGGGCAAGGCCGCCCAGACAGAGCTGGTCTGCAGCCCTGAGGTAGGAAACTCTCAGCCCACCCAGGCTGCTCCTCTGCCCCTCCTGCCCGCCCCTTCCCTTGCATCCCTCCTGTCACGTGATCTCCGATTGCCGTGTAACCTCTCACTGACAGGGAGACCCCACCCGGGCCGCTCACCTTTCTTGGGCGTGTTCCAGTCGAAGGCCAGCCAGGTGAAGTAGAGCACAGCAATGAGCCAGCAGTCAGTGCAGAACGTGTACATGAGGATGGCACTGCAGGCCACTCCTGGGGGAGCCAGATGGCCGCAGGTCAGGCTCTGGGCCTCCGGCTCCCTCTTGCCAGTGTCCTATGGCACTGAGCTAGGCACCTCAGGCTCAAAGTCCCAGCCCCAGAGATGGCTGAAGAGATGCTTAGCCCGGCGAGTCCTGAAGGCGGCTGGGCAAAAAGCCATGTCTATGCCGAGACTGCTTACAGAGTTGTGTTGTTTAGCAGCCAGCTCAGGTCCCTTCCCCAGGCCTGGGAAAGGGCCCCCCTCGCCCAAGACTCCACAGGGATCCAAGCTCTTGCAAAGCCTTGGTGATACACCAGGTGAGCCTGGGCAGGCTGTGCGGTTCAGATTAGGTTATGAGCAGCCTGGAGATTTAGCTGCCAGCAAGTCCCAAGCCCTGCTGAGGAGCGGACAGGCCAGGAGGCCTGAGCCCAGGGCCTGCTGCTTGGAGGGCTGGTAGCTCTGAGAAAGGCATCCTGACACACTGCTAAGGCAGCCTGCAGGGAAGAGAAAAGAACTAACGGGGGCCGGAGATTGCATGCTACCCCTGGCCTCTATCAGCAGGCGGTCAGCACGGGGCATCTTTCCTGTTAGACTCCCTCCAGCAGACAGCCCCGTCCTTAGGGCTGAAACCAGATCATATTAATCTCCTCAGCTACTAACACTGCACAGGTTTATTGAGCATAAGAGTGAACTAAACCAACCAAGGGATTTTCCTTTCTCAGAGCCTGGGCCTTGTTCTCTCAACCATAGGCTGCTCCTGTTCACCCTCACAGGCTGTTGGGCTGCAGTGGGAACCCGTGCCCCCAGGGCCATATAAGCAGTGTGCTCGAAAGCCCCTGCTTGCTCCGCACGGGGAAGGCTCGGGACCGCCTCTGCCCATCACCCCCTCCCTGCATGCCAACTTGACCCACAGAGCAGCTCAGGTTGTAACACACTGCTGCCCAGGCCCACGGCACAGGCTGGTCTGTGCACACTCAGGGGCAGGGCAGGCAGTGGTGAACCAGTGAAGGGACCAAGCAGACCCCGAGACCTGGCCCTGCCATGTACTGGCCAGGTCCCGGGCCTGACCCTCTGCTTCCATCCAGGGTGTTAGGAAGAAAAGACTGAGCCGATGCTTGAACTTAGCACACCACCTGGCACACAGTGTCTGTGGACTTGGTTGGGACAACAAGTGAAACCTAAATTTTCACACATCTCTTATAGAGATTTAGCATTTCCTTCACTTACAAATACAACAAACCACAGAAATATTAGCAGTGGCTGTTGACAGGACTCCGTAGATAACAAAGATATTTTCACAGCACATTTCAGTTCCAGATACCTTGAAAAATCATTTCTTTTAATCACTAATTAAGAATCACAGTAATTATTACACCTGCTGCTAAGTCTTTTTCTAACAATGTGACCATCAAAGAAAATACATGTTTTCCTATGTACCTAACTGGGTTTTCTAATGTGTAGATATTTATATTCTAACATCATTGGTTTCCTTTGAAACACACTATACTTTGTATTATATGTTTGTTTATTTGTTTTTTGTTTTTTTTTTTTTCTTCTGGTACCAGGAATTGAACTCACGACCTTGTGCTTGCCAGGCAGGCGCTTTGCCGCTGAGCTAAATCCCCAGTCCCTGTATTATATGTTTAAAAACACTGAGAAGGTCTGCAGCCTTCACCAGAATACCCAAGGGATCCATGGCACAAAAATGGTAAAACTCCTGGTTGAGCCACAGTAGCCTTCGCAATACCTGGTGAGCCTCTGAGAGCAGGTGTGGGATGCAATGGGAGGGACTGGCTGGGCTACTCAAGGTAGTAATTAGCAGCAGCTTAGCAGACCTGCCCATCCAAGCAGGCCCAGCTCCCACCTATGAGGCTGAGAAGACAGGCTGGGCAGGTTTCTGGGCTGTGGCTGGGCCTGATCCATTGTTAACCTGCAGCTTGGGCTAGGATTGCATACTGCGTGGGCCAGGATTCTACAAGCTGCTCAGTGCCCCCAGAACCAAGCCCTGACCCACTAATGCAAGCAGAGTCGTGGCTTCTGTGTGCAAGTGGGGACAAAGAAGCTGGTGTAGCAGGGGCAGGGGTCTCAGAGGTTGAGGTCCCGTGTCCCTTATTTTTTTCTTTTCAGTACTGGAGATTGAACTTGGATTTCTGAGCTACAACCCAAGCCCTTTGTTATTTTTTTACCGTTTTGAGAAGAGGTCTTGCTACATCGCCCCAGGCTGGTCTCAAACTTGTGATCCTCCTGCCCCTCCTGCCCTGAGTATGTGTGATTATTAACATCACCACCACGTCCTCAGCCCCAGGTTCCTGATCCGATCCCTCTACTTTCTTTTCATATGGCCGTGAGCAAAGGCCTTGTCCCCAGTAGGCCCGTTCTCTATCTCAATGAGGAGAGGTTACACAGGGCTCTCTACTCCAGGATTCTAATAAGTGGCCAAACGCAAATCAAGCTCAGGGTTTAATTTAATTTTTAAAATTTAGTTTAATTTTCTGTTTCCCAAGTCAGTATTTTTTCTGTTTGTTTGGTTTTTTTTTTGGGGGGGGGGTGATTTGAGATGGGTCTCACTGTGTAGTTCAGGCTGGTCTTGAACTCACAGTGTAGCCCAAGCTGGCCTCGAGCTCATAGCGATCCTCCTCCCTCCACCTCGTAAGTGCTGTAGACATGTGCCACCATGCCTGGCTACCAGTATCTTTTCTGAAGCCATATGTGCCTATAAGAATATAAGGACTTATTGGGCGTGGTGGCACAAGCCTGTAATCCCAGTATTCAGGAGACTGAGGCAGGAGGACCATTGAGAGTTCGAGACCAGCCTGTGTCCAGCACAGGTGGGCTACGAAGTGAGCTCAAGGCCAGCCTGACCTGCATAACGAGATCCTGTCTCAAAAAGACAAAAAAAAAAAGAGAAGAATATAAGGACTGCTGTAGCCCTTCTTCCCACAAAACTGTGCACAGTCTTGCATATAGTTTTACATCTAATTTTAGGGGTTCAAGGACTTCCCCAGAGCCCACTCTTGGACCTAAAGGTAAAGACTGGCTGTTTCAGGCCAGACCTACTCATTCTGGGCTCCCTGGTAAGGAGGGCCCCTTGGAGAGTGCACTGGGCTTCCACTCAAACCCCACTGCTGCATCACAATCTCAAGAGATGGTCACGGAACCTCTGCGAGTTTCCATTTCCTCACCTCTGAAGCGGGGATCTGAGATTTGAGAATAGACATATCAAGAGCCTGGTGCACTGCAGGGTTTGTCGCATCCCTGTGCCCTGCAAGGACAGCTGCTTGGCACTGACACGCCAGCTCTGATCACCCCCACTAGCCTGGCCGTCCCTGAAGAGTGAGGTGCCCAGAGGCCCTTGTTCTCAGGCACTGGGACACAGCTGAGGCCCTGCAGCAAGTCTGTCTAAACTGACATGCTGAGCGGGGAGGAGAGGCTTCCAGGAGAGCGGGGGCCTGCTCTCGACCTAGACAATCTGTGCTGTCCTGACCCTGGCCTAGATGGCAGGGGGCCCTTGCCGGACTGCAGAGGCAGCAACCCTCCCGCTGATGTGCCCATTTTGAAAGGCTGAGGGTAGCAGCTGTGTCCAGCACAGGTGGGTGACACCTCCTCACAGCAGATCCTCTGTGATGGGGACCCTCAAGGCCAGGCCCTTATGCACGTGCTCATTCTTTATTTTCAATTCTCATGGTTTCCACAAAAGCCACGTGAAACAGGCGGCATGTTCTCATATTCAAAAGGAGCAAGCTAATGTTCATAGAACTCAAGTATACGCTCTGTAGAAGGTCACAGAGCTTGTTCGGCAACATAACACCGAAATGTAAAGCAACATACTTGCCAGAAAATGTTTGTTGGTGGGCAGAGTAGCATTGTGGGAAAGGCACAGGCTCTGGGGTCTTACAGACCTGGATTCAAGTGATTTCGGGCAAGTTACCTACCTCTCTCAGACTTGGGGTTTTCCATCTGTAAAATGAGACCGTACCACTCCTGCATCCCGAGGGGCGGAACACTTGACCACAGACCCAAAAGATGGGAGTAAGAGGAGGCTGTGGAGAGGGTGCTCCTGCTCTGACCTCTGTGGGGGCCCTGGCCCTGCCTGCCTCCCTCTGTTCTATCCACCCCTGCCCCCAGCTCACTTACCCAGCACAAGGAAGGACAGGACCCATTGTAGTACTGAGATGACCTGCAGCTGCTTTTCCACCTTGGATCTGTTCAGCCAGGTGACAGAGAAGAGATCCTGAAGGGCGGAGAGGATGCTGGATCCAGTACCTGCAGCACAGGGGGGTATCAGGCTACTGCCACCCTTCCATCGAGCCTCAGGGGCCCCAAAGCCAACCCAACTCCCACAGGTGCCTTCCTAGATGTGAGGCAAGTGCCCAGGCCCATCTGAGTTTGGATCCTCACCCTGAAACCGAATGACTTTGTTAACATGGCTGTTTACATGTTTCCTGCACCACAGTCTCTGTATGCACACAGTGGAAATGGTGTCTCCCTCTTCGGGTCATTTGGAGACCAATGCAGTATCTGAAGAGGCTGACCAAGAGCTGGGTCTTGAGGAGCCTTCCAGAAAGGCCAGTTCTTGTCCCTTCCCTCTGCCCTAAACTCCTGGCCTCCTGCTTTATCAGGAGCTAGCACAAATATTTAATTTTTGCTATCAGTGTCTGTGAGGCCAAGGACAGAGGTTCAACATCCAATTTCCAATGCTTTTTTTTTTTTTTCTCCAAGTGTACTTTGAGCATCTTCAGTCCCTGCTCTGCCCCCTTTGTCCCCAGGACTGATACCTTTTTCCAAGGAGTTGAGCCTCTTGCTCCTGTCCCCAGTCCCACCAATCTCACACTACTTCTACTTGCAGAAATATGTTCAGCCTCATCTCTACCCAAAGCTTGGGACCCAGACAGGAGCAAGGTGGGAGCCTTTGCTTCCCTAAGGGACCCAGTGGGCAGACAGCTTCAGGTAGCTTGGAGGACACAGAGGGCTGCAATTATGTTTGCTACCAAGCAAGTGCCAAGCCTGGAAGTTAGAACAAAATGCACCCACTTAATTGGCTGTGTGGCTGTGCCCCCAGGATATTCCCTGAACTCCAGCAGCTGATGTGCAGTAGGGCCGGGAAGCCTGGTGCCTGCAGAAGGCAGTGCTGGGATGGAGCATGAGAGAAGTTCCTGATCCACGTCCACTCCCTCCAGTGCTTACTAAAGCAGGGGCCACCCCATGCTTCTCTTCTGTGGAGTCCAGCCACATTCCCTTTGCTCAGCACATCTCCACTGGGTGCCTATTGTGTACTGCCTAACATTCCCGCCCACTACCCACTGTGCAAGGCCCAGCACAGATGACTCAGCCACAATCTTGTCCTTGAGGATCTCATGACCTTTCACCCTGGCCTACGAGCTGGGGGTGGGGAAAGAGGGCTTTAGAGACTTACACTCAAGGCTTTGCTTTCCATCATAATCCATCGAGCAACAAACTCACAGGACAGTTTGCAAAGGGATATACCTCTACTCAGCTGAAAGCTAACAGGTGCTTTGACTTTTAGGAGGCAGGTAGGAAATGCCAGGTCTCAGAGTGGACACAGCAGTCCTCCCCCTTTACCTATTCTGATGGACCGGAGAAAGGGGTTTGATACAGCAGTGTCAGATCCTTGGTTCCAGTCAGTTTGTGACCCCAAGCAAGAACACGGACTGCCTGCTATTGCATGGCACATAGTAGATGCTCAGTAGCATCTAATATTCCACAGGTACAACTGGGATAGAGCTCACAGTATGTAAGTCACAGTAGCAAAGAAGAGGGTGGACCTCAGAGCCATTCCAGAGGTTTCGCTTAGCATTGCTCCTTTCCCCCTTTATAAAAATTCTACCATCATAGGCCCTTCCCACCTCCAGATTTGTCCAACATCCTATTTCCTGGGGCTGAAGGGCCCTGTAAGGTTATTAGGATAGCCGCATGAAGATTGAAGCTCAGATAGGGACACTGACTGTCCTGAATTTATCTAGCTAGTCAATGGCAAAATGTGAACCCAGGACTCCTGGTCCAGCCCAGGGCACCACCTTCACTCCTCATAGCAGCTGCTGTGTGCAAAGGGTTCAGCCCATGAGACCCAGCAAGTCCAGGAGCGGGCCATGCTCAGGGTCTGATGCACCTGCCCAGCAGGGGGGCCTGGACAAATGACTTAGTCATACATAGCCAGATATCTTTGAGGGCCTTTCACTATGGCCTACATGTGAAGAGAGGCCTGGGTAAGTACACGCAGGAAGGAAGGAGCCCCAAGCATGGGTCTGAATGCCCAATTCAAAGTGGGTCGGCAGCAGGCTCTACCTCCCAAGCTGTGCAGGATGAAGTGATGCAGGAGCCAAGGCCGCAGTAGCGGGTCATGGGAAGGTGAGTCCCCGCTGCATCTGGAGCAGATTAGATGAAAGGTACTCTAGCACTTTGCTATCCAAAGCATGGCCTGGGAACTGGTCTGATCGCCCTTGAGCTGGTTAGAAATGGGCAGATCCACTGAGGCAAATGTATATTTTGACAAGACCCCAGGTGATTAAATGTGAGAAACACAACTTTAAGTGCAAAGATTCAGGTACAGCAAGATTGGGGTAAGGGAGAGGTAGGAGCTTCTACCTTCTACTGGGCAAGAAATAAAAGTCACAGACAGCATCAGACATCTCACGGCTTCCTGCTGCCTGCTGCAAACAGGACCTCTATAGCAAACGGCTGGAGGAGTGCTTAATTCAAAGCCAGGGAGTCATCTTATTTAGCCCCTGTTGTGGGGACAGCGAACTGCAGTTGGAGGGTGGCCCTCTGGTTCGAGGGAGGAATACAGAAATTCTTTATTGGTGACAAACCCCACTGACACAATTGAGAAAGCCTCCTGGTGGACATATGGGAGGAGGGCTCTGCCAGGCCCACTCCCACAATCCCCACCTGGCTGGTCACAGAGCCAGCCCAGCAGCTGGCCTGTTCATGAATGCAGCGCCCCAGCTTCCAATGGCAACCCCCAGTAGGCCGCAGAGAGACTGAGTCACAGCTGTCCTGCTTAGAAGGTCTCTCCCTGCTCTGTCCACCTGATGAATCCCTGACCATGAGATGAAGTAGCACATCCTTCAGACCCTGCAGAGGGCACCATGTCCTCCAGAAAGCCTTCGGAACATGAAGGACCATGCAAGCCTGCATCAGTCAGGTGCTATCTTGCTACACCAGGGAGAATTTTCTGCCTGAAGATGACGTCAGGAGAGACCAGCACAAGGGAGGAGCTAACCGCCCATCACAAGGTGGTTCTCACAGCAGACTGGAAACTGCCTGAGGTCCAGACTTGGGTCCAAGCTGCATCCAGGTCGCCAGTGCCCTGCCAGGGCCAAGGCCACAGCAGGCACTCCGAAAGATTTTCTGAGTGAGGGGAAAAGGAGGTCCCTGCCCAAGAGGACCATACAGCTTTGAGGCCTCCAAAGCACTTGCACAGGCACTGGAATGCCTGTGACTTTGGCATCACAGCCCCATTTATTGGTGATACATGAGCAAGGCTACTCAGCCAAGCAGAGGCAGTTAGACTCAATTCAGGCCCAACTTTCAGACCTGTGTCTGTTCCTATGCCACAAGTCCCCCCACATTCCTTCTCTCTTGTCTCCACAATGAACCTGGGGGAACCGGGGACAGACAGGGGAAACAAATGCCCTGTTGTCCTTTAAAGGAGTGGGCCAGGGGCAGGCATCCTGGGCACAAGATGAAGTGCAGCAGTCCCTTAGAGTTCTGGTCCCAGCTCTGTCAATGACTCCTGTGTCAACTTGACCAAGTCACTACACCTCTCTGGGCTGTCCCATCTAAAAATGGTGGCAAAAAGGATAAACTTTATGATTTCTGGGGCCCGCCCTCCCCAGGACTCCTAGCTAAGTACTGTATTTGAGACACATTTCTCATGATTCTGTAGCAGCTCTGGGTTAGTCTCCTGAGCAGCCAGTAAGAGAGGGTTTGGTTGGGCACCCGCAGGCCACTGCCAGCCCACTGCCAGCCCTTCCCAAGCCATCAGCACTTCTGGTACCTAGGCGATGGCTAGGAGGGGTCCAGTAGAAGCTGGTGGAATGCCAGTGCTGCAATCAGATGCCACCACTTTCACACCCAGCCTGACTTCTGGGTGGGGTGGCAGGAGCCTCAGCATCCAGCCAAGTCCCAGTGCCAATCTGCTCCTTTGCCTGGGCACACCCACACTCTCTGCACTCTCCCACAGCACCAGGCCCATTGAACAGCCCAGATCTGTTTACTCAACCACCCCCTCTGCCAGGGATTCATGGGTGCCAGGGCTGGTACCTAACTCATTTGGGTGCTCACAGCTCTGCAAAACCTGGCTTCCTCCATGGCTGAACAATTCCATAAGCTGAGAGGCAGCAAAGGCCTAGATGCCCAAGTTAGACTGCACTACCCGCAGGAAGACAGGAGGCCATAACAGCCCTGCCAGCCCTGCCACTGTATTCTCTTCTCTCCCATAAACACAAGTTTCCCTGCCTGTGAAGAAATAGATCCCCACCCTCCCACCCCTACCCCCCGCCAACAAATGTCTTTTTCTCATGCAGACAAGACAGGCCCTGGAGCAAACTGACTGGTCCTCTGAAGAAAAGATTCCCAATAGCCAATTGAGACAGCTGTTCCCAGGCTCCATGTGTTTCACACAGCTCATTTGCTCCTCCATTTGGGGAGGCAGCGGGAGGAGAGATGCCAAGAAGGCCCTGCGCAGCTTTCTTACCATTCAGAAAGCAATCCCTACCCCCAAGTCAATATGGAGCGTCGCTGTCCTACAGCACTTGACGAGACAGGGACTAGAACCTCATTTCACAGAAAAGGAAAGCAGGTGAGGTAAAGCCAAAAGAGGTTAAGCCACTTCCTTCTGTTTGGAGTATAGGAGCCAAGTCATAAGGCAAATACTTGAGCCCCAAATCCCTCATTAGTCCCACGGTGCCATGTCAGTGAGGGCTTGTCCCCACTAAACAAGCCAGTCAATTCCCATACTTTAGGAAGAGATATATCCTGGCTTAGGAGGACTGTTTACTTTGCTCCACACAATAGCCAAAGTCTCACAGGGACAAACCTGTATAGACTGGTGGTACAGAGACTGTGAACCCTGGTCAGGTACTTCCACAAGTCAAGCTGCCTGCAGCAGTAAGACTACACAGCCTCAGTCCCAGGGCCCAGCCTAGGCTGGGAGTGGTGGCCAGTACGTTGGAAACTCCTTGCTCAACATCTGATATTGGAGTGGCCAGAGAGGCCGCACCCCAGGGCTGATGAAACCAGTTTCTTAGGCTTCTTACACTTGTTTGAGCATGGTAAGAGTCTGAAGCTCTGCCTCCCCCATCTCTCCCCTGCCCAGCTGTCACCTAACCTCTCTCAGCTTCAGTTTTCTAATGTACAAATGTGTCCCTGACCCCAGGTGAGGGTAGCAATCCCCCCACACAGGGTTGTTTAGAGATGAAATGAAAAAATGCGTGTAAGATACATTTGGCTTTTGCTAGATGATACTGGCACTGCTTCTACCATCTACCAGAGTGGGAAGGGGATAAACGGGAGGAAAAGGTGCATTATTTTTCAAGATAATGGGATGAGGCTGTGCATTAGGAGAAAAGGTAGCAGAGAGGTAGGGAAAGCTCCAAGGAGACCCTGGGCATCTCCAGGGCCTGAAGATAAGGTCTGGAAGGCAAAGAGGAGAAGGACACCATGGTTGGGGGGAACCCCTGGAACACAGACTTAAAGGAAGTTGTAATGAGGCAGGCACAAAGACAGACGCTCGACAGCCCAGGAGTGGTTAGGTTCACCCAAAAGAAAAGCCTAGAATAGAGGAAACAGTGGCTTCCTGGAGATGAGTAGGGATGGAGATAAAAGCACACCACAGAGCACTTAGAAGGTGCCAAGAGTTGATACCAGTCCCTGGGGCAATAGCAGTGAGCACAGCGGATGATGTGCCACCTGTTAGGAAGCCGAAATGCACTACGCAGAGAGAAGGCGGCACATGTGAAATATGATACTCAGCAGTGGCCCTCGGAGATGGGAGCTCTGAAACCAAGGAATCTGGGCAACGAGACAGCGCTGGGGTGGAGGCGCTCTCGCACATGGGGAGGAGGTGCTGGGCACACATGGGAAAGGCCTGTTGCACCGAGCAGGTGGGCAGGTCATACCTCTGGGCAGGTCATACTGCCACCTCTACTACCGGCCTCTGGTAGAGGAACCCACCAGGCTGGAGTATAGAAAATGGCAGTTAAGAACATCTAGTCCCTGCTGTGTGAAATGGGGCCTGGATGAGCCACTTCTTGTGAAAGCCTGTTTCCACATCTGTATAATGGGGCTAATACCTACCTTGTCAGATTGAGTGAATTAACTTAGATAATGTATAGGCAAGTGCCTCATAAAAAGTAAAGATCTGCGTGGATGCCAGTTAATTATCAAGTGAGCCTTGCTGTCCCCCCTGTTTAATAAGTACGACAATGCAGGTGACTGACAGGACTGAAACCCTGGCTCTGATGCTTCCTATTATGGGTCCTTGAAAACTACTTCCCTTCCTGAGACTCAGCGTCCCCCTTAGTTATGACACAGGATCCTTGAGAGGAATCTAAACAATCACTGTCTATTAGAGCCAGAAAGAGCTAGGGAGGTAGCAGAGGATGAACAGTCTCTCAGGCAGGTCCTACTGACGTCTCTAGGCCCAAGGATGCCACACCTGAGCCCATCTGGATCCAAGTTCTGCCTTTGGCTTGGGTAAGTAAGAAAGTCACCCCACAGCTACTTCCAAGGACTGGTACAAGTTGCCTGGGGGAAAAAGGTGGACTTGCTGGCCCCTGGCATATCCTCCTAGCCCCAGGCAGCCCAGGAAGGTAAGCCAAGTGCCAGGGAGATTCAGGAAACCAAGCCCAGTGCCAAAGAGACACCATTTCTTCAAGATCAGAAGTGACTTGTCTTCCAGGCTGCTCCAGGGCAGGACATTCAGGGAAAAAGCACAGATGGGATGATAATAGGGCTATACAGGACAGAGTCACCAGCTCTGGAGGGTCGTGCCTGCTGCTTTAGGGTCCCAGTCCAGAGCTGGGCTCCCATGAGCTTTGCACACCCAGCTGGCCCTGTTCAGTCCCCCACACTCTTAGCTGTGCCTGCGGTACCCCCCAGGTGCAGTCCTATCACCTGAGTCTAGTCTGTTCATCGCTCATTGGGTCCATGCCAGGCACTCACACTGACCCCTCGGTGACCAGCCTACTGACCCTCCCTCTGGCAAGCCTTTCCCCCTACCCAAGCTGGGCTGCCCACAACCTGCGAGCCCAACCTTGCTCCTATACGCAGCCTTTCTCACTACGAGAGAGGTGTGGGTTTGTCTGCAGGAATCATGTCTCCTTCTGGGTTCCTGTGCCTAAAGTGGGGTCAGGCACAGAGCAGGCATTCCATCAGCATTTGCTGAGTGACTAGATGCTCACAAGGAATATAATGAATAAAAAAGGCCTAGACAAGAACAGAGATACACCCACTTCACAGCTCACTGACCTGCACCATGCCAGAGTCAAAAAGAGCATCCTGAGGAAGTAAGAAGAAAAGGTCTCCTCTAGGTGGAGGGGGCAGGATACAGGCAGGGTCAATAGCGAAGCGTCCAGAGGAAGGGAGAGAAGCTGGCATCCAAAGCTCATGCTTATTTGACATGTGCCTTCTAAGTGCCTTGTGCTAGAAGTGGGGCTTCTAGAACCTGCCTCTCCTCTGCTTCTCAAACACAGAGCTGAGGAGCAGGGCTGTGAATAGAATGCCAAGGACATGAACCCAGGGAAGGCCCCCAGCCGAGCTTGGGTGGGTGTTCTCAGGGCTGCCTTCCTGGGGTAGTAACAGCTTAGGCAAATGCCAGGCTGACAAGAGGAAGGCGAAGGGTCAGGACCCCAAGGGGTAGCGTTCTGCACACAGCGTCTGCCAAGGCCTGGAAGGGAGAGGGAGCAGAAGCTTGAGTACTTAAGTGACTGCCAAGGACCCCACTTCCACTTTCTGACCTAGCACATTCAAAAATACTGGCGTGGGAGTAGTTGCCATGGCAATACTACCAGTTTGCCTGGGTGTCACCAAAGAGTCCCCAAAATAGTCCTCTTTGACAACACATGGTGCGTGTGGGTAAATAGGTTCTTCTAGGGCACTTACCTGGGCCCCAAGCAGGAGACAGCCCATTTCCACAAGGAGAAGCTAAGGACAAGAGTAAGGAAGAGGCTGACCTACAGAAGTTTGGGGCAGAACTCTAGCAGAGAAACAGGGTTCCTCTCACCCAGGACTCCTCACCGGACACCAGAGAAAGCCAGGCCCCACATGGAGAGGGTCTTGCCCAAGGCACACGGGAAGCAGGTGCAGAGCCAGGCTCCTGGCCTTGGCTCCAAACTGTAGCTGCTGTTATATTAAGGAAAGGAGTTTAGGAGTTTAGGGTTCCCCAAAGGGTCCAAGTTCAGCACCATTTGTTCCTTTGAAGATACTCTCATCACCTTTTGTTCCTTTCATACAGGAGGCCCTGCCATGCAGAGGCAGGACAGTGGCAGAGTGGGGGCTGCACAGACCCTGCACCTGACTTCTAGGCAAGATCCCATTGGCCAACTGCAGCTCCATACCACAAGTCTCCAGGACTGGTAGAGACCAGGAAACTCCGACTACACAAGGCTCCTTTTAGACGGGCTCTCACTTCTTCCCCAGGCAGATGGAGGTGACCCCCACAGGCCTGGACAACACATGCTGTCCCTTTTGTCTCTGCTTTTTGATACCCAGAAGCAGGGCTGTTGCCCAGGTTGGTCGGCAGTCAGACTGCCCCTTCTACCCAAATCACATGCCTTTATTTATGCTATTCCTCATATCTGAATGTTTTCGCCTGCCTTGCTAACATCTGTGCAATATCAAGATCCAGACTGAATGACACCTCTTCCAAGAAGACCTCTCTGATCCCAGAGTGATTTACTTCCCTCATCCTCCCTTCTAGGCATCACAGTTGCGCCTTTGTTCCCTGTCATGGCTCAGATCACTCCCTACCATCATGTTGTGTGCCCTGCTCTTGTTTCCTTGAAGGGATGGATCTTGGCAGACACACAGAACGTGTCCAGTCAATGCACTGATTGGCCCATACCTTAGCTCCCCACTTTGGTGAGGCTTTCATGGATGCCCCAGAGAGGAGTATGTTATTCTCCATAGCAGTGGGGATTGCTGCAGGTTATACAGAACAAATGACAAGGACTCCCTCACATGAATGTCACAAAGTTAGTTTATAAAGCTCTTTCTGTCCACCTTAACCTAAACCTTGTACCTCGAGAGTCTGAGATTTCCAACTCTATTTCAGGGGCTAGGGGGAGTGAATTGAGACATCCAGCCATGTTCCAGAGAAGAAGCAGGGCTGGAATCCTAGCTCTCTGGCTTCTAAACTCTGTAAGCCATGAGGGTGAACTGTGTCAAGTTTGGCCCCACCCACTCAACACCCAGCCCCAGGCGCCAGCTTGTGGCCAGATCATGTGTCTAGGGCAAGCGCCAGCTGTAGCCCCAGCACCCAGAATAGGTAGGAAAAGAGGCCTGGGGAAGATTCGAGGAAACACACGTTAGCTGAAAGCAAGCCTTCATGCCAGAGAGGAAGAGGGAAGTCCCATTAGTGACTCATTCAGTCAACTAATATTTACTGAGTACCTGCTACCTGCCACGGACTGTGGTAGATAGTAGGGACACACCTACACTAGATGCAGGACACACACTAAGACAGACGAGGCCCCTGTTCCCAAGGGGTGACATTCTTATGGAAGAGACAACTATCTTAACAGATAAACGCACATAATAATTTAGATAATGATAAGAGCCATGAGAGCAAATGATGTGGTGACTGGGGGTGGCTCTCCACGTAGGTGGCCAGGGAAGGCCTCAGAGAGGACACTGAGTGTTCAGGAGCCAACCATGCCAAGATCTGGCAGGAAGGCAGCACACACAAAGGCCCTGCCACAGGAATGAACTGAACTGGGGCAGTGCTGGCATGTCTACAGCGAGGCGCGTAGCATGGCGGACAGAAGGATGTGAGGTGGAGGGCCATTCATGTAGCCTCATAGGCTCTGAGGAGGAGTTTGGAAGGTATCAAGTATGGGGATGGGGGTGATAAGCAGTCTACCTGCGAGCAGAAGCTCTGGGGGCTGCTGGTATCTCTAGCTGGGCAGTGTGAGGAGCTTCCTCACAAAGCTTGGGCCCCCATCAAAGGGACCAAGAGCAACCTTCACTGTTCAGCAATTCAGCAAAGTGCATAGCACCCACACTGTGCAGCACTCAACCTTCCAGGCCGCACCACACTCCTCTTGTTTAAAGAGGCACAGCCACAGACTGCGAGACGGCTTCGGGTTCTAGCCTGGCTTTGTACCCCTAGATAAGACCCTTCTCTCAGGGGACCCCTGGTACTTTCTGTACCAAGAAAGTAGAGCCAGGTCCTGCGTTAATAGATATCTACGTTGGTATGACTCAAATTCTTGCACTGAATTTGGTGGCAGGAGGACAGGGGTGTGGCTGGATTTCCACACTGGCAGCTGAGTCACTCAGCTTGCTAATAAAATATTACTCTTGGCCCTCCTTCCCCAGCCCAGGAGAGCCCTTGGTAACTCAGGTAACCCAAAAGTAGTCTCTGCAGCTAGGGAAGTGATGGAAGGGAGGAGAAACACTACCCAAAATTGAGGGAGGGGGAACGTGAGAGTGATGCTCTCTTTCTGCGATTTAGCTCCAGAGTTATCCTAACAATCCCTTCTTTTTCTTCTTGTGGGTACTGGGAATCGAGCTCAGGACCTCATGCTTGCCAGACAAGCGCTGCACCGCTGAGCTACAGCCCTGGCCCTCCCTGGCAATCTAGATACTTTGTTTTACCCACCTCCCACAAGCCCCTATTTGCAAAGCCCCACAAATGGGGAACTCCATCTGCATCACCAGAGCCTGCACAGTCATCGACAGCTGTTAGGAAGGGTTCTTGTATTGTGTGAAAATCTGCCCCCTCCATAATCCCATCCCAGTTCCTGCTCTTAATGCCCCACAAAATACGTCAGCTCAGAATTTTACTGTCACCACCTCATGCTTGGTCCTGTGCTGAACTCTGAGGATACAGGTAAACATTCAAGGGCTCAGCCGTGAAGAGCCATGCAGGGGCAGAAGCAGGGATGCCGGTGCAGCTACTCAGCAGCCTACGTACCAGGACCAAGACTGTCTTTCAGAGATCAGAAGACACCAACATACACACTCCCTCCCCCAATATCCTCCCATTCCTCTACCCACACTGCAACAAAGAAAGCAGGCACCAAAGTATCTACTGCAATCTCTCACCCATCACATCCTTCACAGAATCCATGGTCTCTCCTTGAATACTGCCAGTGACAGGTGCTCACTACTTCACCACACTGGGAATTTAACTGCAGAGGCAAACTGGGCCATTGGGAAGTGTCTTCAAGGGCTGAAGATGTGGAAAGCAGGACGAACGGAGATACTAAGATAATATAAAATCTGCTTGAGCACCTCCCATACCCCACCCAGTGTTTCACCAAAGTCGACTCTGAAGACCTAAACTGACTGGTTTGCACATTAGCTCTTGCTACATTCCATGCTATAGTTTCTCACACCCAGTTTTTAAATATTATATTTTCAAGATCTGATAACAATATGGGGAAATGGTGCTGATATGCTCTTATGGGACTTGATCAAAACCACCTGCTAGAATACAAATTCTCCTGAGTAACAAACTTTATGTCATTTAGAGCTAAGGTCCCTTGGTTCCTGAAAGACAAAGCTCACAGTTTGTGGAGAGCAGAATCCAGGAAAGGGATCCCCAGGAAAGACCACCGAAGGGAGCACCCTGTCCTAATATCTGGAGACCAAAACATTTTAAGAGTAGAGACGCAGGCATTTACTTTCCTTCCCTGTTAAGGGCATTGAAGGGCACAGTGAACAGAAAAGCACTATAAGCGATAGAAGAGGGTATCACAGGATGCTGAACTGATGCATGAGACAGCTCAGGCTGGTCACTCAAGCATGGGACCAGCAGCTCAGTACCTCTCCAAGGGAACAAGCAGCATCCAGACCAAAAGGGCAGATAACCAGAGCAATCATCGAGGAACAATGTCAGTGCTCAGGACAGCTAAACTCCGATACAGCTCCAGCATGGGTTACCTTGAAGCCACTAATATATTAAAAGTAATTTTGGTTAACAACAGGAAATAGTCAGGACGTAACATCAAGAGGGAAAAAAACCAGGATTCAGAGCTCTATTTCCAGCATGTCCTCAACTTTATCTACAATATATATAGAAGAAAAATTATAAATAAATATTCTACAATATGAATTGGAAGCTATCTTTGGGTAGGTGACTTACCAGTGATTCTTATTTTCTTCTTCTCTGTCCCAAGATTTCTATCACTAGCTCTTTTTTTATAACAAAGGTGAAAAGAGCAGGGAATTATTAGTTGCTAAAGAAAAATCTAAGTAGCAGAAGTTTAACGAGCAGAAAAAAAAAAGACTTAGGACAGAAAGACTTCATGCCTGACAGACTTGCAGACCGGGATGGCTGGGATGACTTCCAGGGTCTCCTGGGTTTGTATTCAATCCCCCACTCAAGGCATCTGCTAAGGAAACTAGGCAGAATGCTTCCCCCTGGCTCAGTTTCTCCCATTATAGACAAGCATGACGATGGAAGGAGTGTTTCTCCTTGCATAGGGAAATTTGTGGCACTTGATTTCAATTGTGCCCTGGATTCCTGGAGGGCCTCAGTTCCACCCTGGAAGACACCCAGCATTCACCCACCTCACCTCTCCCCCGACCCGGCCTTCTAAGTATGCAGGGTTCTAAGTTGCCGCTGAGTGGGTCCCTGGGTCTGGACTGGCAGACACGGTCCCCAGCCAGACACGGTCCCCAGCCAGCAGTTGTTTCAGGGGACTGCAAAACCCTTGCCACCCTACCTCCTCCAGTCTCTTGCTGTCTAAGCTCACTCCACCTGGTGAGGGGATGGGGAGAAAACTTCCAGGGGTCAGAAGCAGTACTGGGGACAGGAGAGGTGTTCTCCCAGGCTCCTAATAACTGGGAAGGGTGGATGGTGTCATTCTCATCACCTGGGAGACAGGAGGTGATGTAACAGAGATGAGTCGAAAAAAGAGATGAGTGCCAGAATGGAGAACGAACCCGGACTCGACTAGGTTGCCAAACTGCCTGGATCAGAGTGGGTAACCAGGCTAGATAATGATGATTCTGCCTTTATCACGGACCCAGATAATTGGGGCAGGCCGTGGGCTTCCCCAAAGGAAAAGGAAGGAGCTGGAACACATCTGGAGGTGGCCAGTCCTCCAGCACCAGTCAGCCTGCCTCAGAGCCCTTTCCTGGAAATCCTGCAGTTGCGCACTACCAGGATCAAAGTCTCCAGGTGTGACAGACACTCACCCCATCTTCCCGACCCTTCACGGGACAGCACCGATCTTCCACTGGAGCTCTCACTTCGCGCAGCCTTGGCCCGACGCTCACCTCGCAGGACCCCAGAGTACGCTGCTATGAGGGTCTTCATGCTGAAGCCGCTGCAAGTCACGGCCCCGCGAGAAGCCGCCTCGCCCCACGCCTCTGGCCCATGCCCTGGCCGCTAGGGCCAGGGCTTCGCGCAGAGCAAGGGAGCCCGCGGACGGCGCCCAAGCGGCGCGGCTGAGGCACCGGGAGCTGGGGCCGGGCAGCGTGAACAGCCGAAGACCAACGAGCGAGAGGGCGGCCGCTAAACTCTGGCGCTGGGAGCGCGCACTTTATAACCTCACAAGGGGGCGGGCCGCGACGTGCCTGGGGGGAGGGCCGTTCCACCCGCGGCCAGCACCACGTGCTCGCGCGGGGGATCGGAGCGAAGCGGCGGTCCTGGCTCGGTGCAGCCCGGGAGAGGGCGCGGCCTGCGCTGCGCAGGTTGGGCGGAATGCGGGAGGCAGAGGCGCTCGAGCCCCCTTGGTTCCCAGGGGCTCGTCTGGTCGTCCGGTTGTTCCAGGCTCCCTCGGCCCGCCCCTTAGACCTCCCCTGCGGAGATTGGTTCGGCCCGACAGGCGGTGGCAGGGGAGCCGAGCACGTGCGGGACGGCTGGGGGCGTGGGGTGCCTGTGTTCTGTTGGCTGTTCGCCAGATGTCTCCATTTGCAAAGATCCTGTCCTGGTCACTGTATAGGGCTTAGTTAGCTTAGAGTTGACCTTCTAAACCACCCGAAATACCTCTGCCTTTCCGCTTATCAAGAAGATCCCACCAGCTGTACACTACGGGGTGCCCAGAACCCAGCCTGATCAGCCGAGGCTACCCTCGGGCGGCTCATGTTGGTGTGAGGCGGCCCGGAGGGGGCCGAGATGGCCACTCACGGACACTCGCATTAGTACTAGGGCAAGAGAGAAGCCAAGGAGCTGAGAAGCCACAGAGAATGGGCTTTGCCTCAGACCCAAGGGCTGGGCGCAATTCCCAGAGAGAGCCGTGCGCAGCAGTTTTGGGACCAGACCTGGAGTCCCGTTCTGAACCTCCCTTTCTTGAACCTCAGTTTTCATGTCTGTAAAATTGGAATGGTGATTACCGCTGTTTAAGGTGTTTTGAGAACTGAAGGATAAGGTAAGGTGTGAAACGAGTGTGGCACGTAGTATCCCCAAATCGCATTCATTGTCTATGAATTGCAGAGGAATATTGCAGATGGAAGGGTCAGCATGAAAGCCTGGCAAAGCCAGCATGTTTAGGGCAAGGTGGGAGACGTGAAGTGGCTGGAGACAGAGGGCTGGGCTTGATTTTAGGAGGCCCTACAGTGCCACTTTCGAGACACTGGGGTTCTTGGAGGAGCTTTAGGAAAAAGAGCGCTTTGATGAGTTTTAAAAGTTCTGGAGCCATAATGTGGGAAATGGACGCGAGGGGGTTTGGTGGCAGTGGGAAGGCTGTGGGAGGAAGTGGGGGCAGGGAGGATGAGTCTGAGCCTGGGGCTGTGGAGGCAATGGAGGGAAGGCCTGGTGAAGAGAAAAGGCTGTCAAGGGTGTAGCTCAGTGCAAAGTGCTGGCTTAACGTGCCAGGGCTCTGTTGTGATCCCCAGCACCACAAAAAAGAAAATGAGAGTGCAAGAGCAGGTGAAAGCTAGTGGAGTGGCTTACTAGATGTGCAGGCAACAAGCATGACAGTGAAAAGACAGATGTCATCGGCATCACTTGAGCAAGCTGGCTGAGGGTCACAGCATGAGAAGGGAACCAGTCTCTGCTTTGGAGGTCTTTACCGCCTCTTTACATGGGGAGGCGAGAATGTCACAGTCACAGGGAAGCATGTGACTGATACCCTGACTGAAATCTACCTAGAAACACTTCTGTTTGTTCAACTGCCTGAAGGCCGTAGGGGTAAATCTCACTAAACAAATGTCACTGAATCCTGAGGACTGTGTTAGTCAAGAGTAGAGAAAAAGCATCCCAACCAGAGGGACCAGCATGCGGTGAGACCTGGGGCTGGACAGAGCTTGGTGCCTTGCAGGAAACTGAGGAAAGGCTAGTGGCATACCGTGTGTCACAGGGGGACACAGGGACTCATGAGTGTGATATATTTTGGGGCAAGAAGAGTACAGCCAGGTGGATGCTGAAGGTGCCAGTGGACACTTGCACCCTCTTCTCAGAGTGGGTGCTCTTGGAGCCAGCACCCCTGCTTGCCACAAGAGCCCAGGTCATTGTGTGACTTGTGGCTGCTCCTGAAGGGTTTCCAGTGGAAAACTCTCCTTGAGCTGCCCAGGGCCTACCTACTCACCTGTAGTATGATCTGAGGGGCCAAGCTTGAGCTGGAAAGCAGGAAGTTTGGGTTCTGGCCCCTCCTCTCTCTGATTTGCCAAGTGCCCTTGGGCAGGTCACTTCTCTGTCCTGTCTAGGTCTGTTTCTGCAACATAAAATAGAGGGGTCAGTTCCTGCCTTGCTGACTTCACTTGCGTATTTGAAGAGCAAGTGAAACCGTAATGTGTGAAGCGTGTTACCACAATGCAATGAAAAACAAGATAGCATTATCTCAATAAATGACAAGACTTCTGGTAAACAAGGCCCACTTGAAACATTCAGATCCCCAACTCATCTCTGTCAGTGTTGGAACCTGGCCAAGATCCCCAGCTGCCTGTATGAAGGGTACAGTGAAAGGATGAAATAAGAAACAGAGTCAAATTTAGTAATGCATGAATGAGGGCTGGAAAGTCAGTGCCTCAAGATGAGCAGAGACCAAGATACTCCAAGCCAGTCGCTAGTTATTGGGTGTATACAGTGATAGGAGGGATTAACAGAAGATTTAGTGGGCAAGGGATAACTTGGGATGACTCAAGAGTGCGGAGATGATCTTATGCTAAGAAGGATCTTGCCCTGCGGTGTTTTTTAATCTTAGTGGTCTTACTTTAGTCTTAGTGGATAGGAGAAGATAGCCCATCCCTAAAGAGTTAGTGGGAAATCTCAAAAGGGTGATACCGATAATTCCAAGCCTCCATATATCCCTTAGGTAAGTGTGCAAAATTGGCCATTGTGAATTTGTGGTCCCCAACACTTCAGCACATTGTCCCCACATACCTTCTATGGCCTAGGTGCTAATTGGGCCAGGGGAATCAGATCTAGTGCCTGCCTTTGTGCAGGTGGCATCCCAAAGCCAGTGGTCACAGGACAGCCAGGGTGTGGTACACGGTAACATGGGAAGCCATGCCAAGTTCATCCTTTGCCTCCTGTGCTGCTGCCATCTATGTACAGTGTGTGCGTCTCCACTGGACCAGGAACTTCCCAAGGGCAGGAAGCTCATCAATGCTATGTCTTGGCTGTGGGGCTGGCTTGGCAGAGAGGCTCACTCCACAGTCGACTGACCAGTGAATGAGGATAGTAGCCACAGAGGAGGAGGGAATGGTCTACTGGAGGGTCAAGAAGGGAGGACATTGCCGCTGGACCTGATGAGATGAGTCTGATTCTGTTAGGCAGAGAGAAAGGGAAGGTGTCCAGACAGAGGTTACAGCATGGGCACAGGTCTGGAGGTGGGAGGTGTGAGCACCCTCATGGGGCTAGAAGCAGGATGCAGACAAAGGAAGGGTAGGAATGAAGCTGGAGAAGTTAACAGGGAAAGACTTGTAGTTCTGCCAGGAAGCTAGGGCTTTATCCTGTACATGATGGACCAAGGCAGGGGTGTGAGCAGCAGCAGGGGTATGGATCAGATTGGTGGGTTGGAAAGATAGGCTGGCTTGGTGGTGTCAAGGTGAGGGTGGTAAACCTGCCCCATAGACTGGGCCCTTCATGCATGCGAACATCCACCATAAGGTGCAAGGATGCAAGTTAGTTGTTTGCTTCTGAGTCCTCCACCCACAAGAGAGCAGCCCCGGGCATCCTGACGTATAGAACACTCCCTCCTTTTGCCCCCAGCTATTACACTATGGCTACTGTGTAAGTACATTGGTCCAGGTTGGATTTGGATGGCAAACTATGCCTAGAGCTGCAATGGCCCAGAAAGGGCATTTCTTGGAAACTGTCCATGTCCTGGGACTGCGCTCCCTCACATGAAAAGAGCATGGGCGCTTACAGCAAACAGTGACTTCTGGTCCCCTTCCTATACTTCCTATCATCCCTGGGTTCCTCTGATGACCTACTTGCTCTTCCCATAAGTGAGCAGGAGAGCTGTGAGATGTGTTCTGGGAGCTGGGCCACTTCTTTGGGACTTCCGAGGCCAACTCAAAGGGAAAGCCAGAGTTAGGTGAAGCCACTCCTTCGAGAAGGACCTGACCAGGGTGAGTTTTACCGAAGGTGGTATATCCTAGTACTCCCCTCCAGTCACCAGTGCCGTGCTACCGTGAAGAATTATGTCTGTGGCTTTGTAGCTGGTGAAGGGCTTGACACATGTACCACTGAGATGTGTTGTAGTGATGGCAGCTTAGCCACTCTGCGTCACAGAAGAGGAAGGTAAATGGCTAGGCCCCAGGCAGAGAGGATACCTGCCCTATGTGAGGCACAGGGAGAAAGACACATCTAACAAGCCTGTGATCTGTGCTGGGTCCTCCCTTCTGTGAGTCTGCTAGTCCTCACAGTCACTCTGCAAAGGGCAGTCGTCCCCCTGTTTTGCAAACGAGGTGCCAAGACGTAAAGTGGCTCATCCAGGATCACACAGCAAACAAACACCGCATCCCTAACCAAAACTCTGAAATGCAAAAGGCTCTGGTCCTGAGCACTGTGGATAAAGGATGCACAACCTATGGTAAAGCTGGGATTTATACTCAGCCTCCCTGAGCCTTCAGTTCCCTATGCTTTTCCTGTCTTGCAGGGCAAGGAGAGGGACCACCTTAAACAGAATTTTTTGTGTGTGTAACACAGGGTTTTGATATGCAGTTCATTTTGGCCTTGAACTCACTTTGTAACCCAAGCTGTCCTCTAACTCACAGTGATCCTCCCGCCTCAGCCTCCCAGATGCTTGGATTACAGGCTTGCGCAACCACGTCTAGGCTAAACAGAACTTCTTGACAAAAGTGAATTCCCATCCTGTGCCTCCTTTAAGCTTTGTGCATAGCCCTGTGGGGTTATTACCACTTAACAGTCAGGAAAAGAAATGCTCAGGGAACCCAAGAACTTGGTGGATTTCAGTGATGGGGAGGCATTGAAACCAATCTTTTGCCCAAAGCAAGGGTCCCCTGGGGATTGACTCATGCCAGTGCTCACCTCCCTTAGAGAGGAGGAGGGCAGAGGTTGGGGTAAGAGGAGGGCAGCTTGGCATGGCCCTCTGGCTCTAAACTCACCCACTCCTTCCCCACGTGTGAATTTGCCAGCTGGAGCAGCTCTGTGGCATGCACTATTTTGGGATCTCCTTCCCCTACTCCATTTCTGAGCCCCCTACTGTCCTGTTTCTGGGGGACTTTCCCTCATGCAGTTCAGTCATCAAGGGCCAGTTGTACAGTCTCAAGTGACCGGCTACAGAATACAGACTTTATCCTCAGAACAATGGAGAGCCACAAAGCCACCAAAAAACTGAAGAATGGTCAGTTTTATGCTGTAGAAAGATCGTTGTCAGACAAGAACACCTTCAACTGTCACCCATCTGGCACCCTTCCTGACTACCTCTGCCTTGTATTAGCCAGGCCCCCTGCAAGAAATAGCCTACTCAAATTGGGCAATTCGAGGAGAGTTTAATACAAAGACTTTTTACAAAGATATAGACAGAGTATAGGGAAAGCTCCAGGCTTCTTGCCATAGCCCAAATCGAATGACACTGTGGGGCTTTGTGGCCAGGGGACCAAGGGCAGGAAGCCCAGTAGCAGGGGAGCTGGGTGAAGAGCAGTACCTGATAGAAGGTGTGGATGCAGGAACCCATAGTGCCCTGGCATGGTCGCTGTCTGCCTCTGCCTTCTTGCAGTCTAATGCTGGGACTTCTTGGTGCCAGCAGGTGAGGGGGGTCCTTTTAGTCTGTACTGAGCATCCAGGAAGAGTGCATGTGGTGAGAAGTGGAGAGTGAGTCTGGGGAAATGGAAGGTGTGCAACACACAGCCTCAGCAGGTCCCTGCCCCTGCCCTGTGCCGTGGGTCCCCTCGCTCCTCTCTCTCAGAGCTCCCTTCACATGCCTTCCCCTCCCTGGAGAGGCTGCCCCAGGGCACAGGGAATCAGTCCTCTCTGTGTCCCAGGGTCCATCACTGGTCTGGCCTGTGCATCGGACGGACCCAGGTGATGTTGGGTGGAGGAAATGAAGGTGATGGTGAGCATGATGTAGCTGGAACTAAACGAAGATGTGGCAGGGCGAAGAGAAGGAGTGGTTCTGAGGGACACCAAGGCCAGGAGATCTCTAGGACTTCGTGACAGGAATATGGGACAGAGGAAAGGAAGTGATTGAAGATGAGTCTTGGTCTTATTCAAAGCCCAACAGCACTCCAGCTCTAAGACCAGGCCTTAGAGGGGCTCAGTAATGGCCTATGGCTCTGCATTGTGACAGAGTCTGGCCAACAGCAGGGGTCTGGCCAACAGCAGGGGAGTACGGCAGGGCTGAGACCCTTGGGAACCAGATAGAGCAGCCCAATACCCCTTTTTAGAATGTTCTGTTGCAATATGTACAGAAAGCTCCCCTTGCATCATTCTGTCTGCAAGTGTCTTACTCAACTCTCCCAAGGCCTTTTCCCTGCAGGGAGAGGGGGATGGGAGTGGTGGGGCGGGGGGACCTTACATTGCACAGAGAGCCCCACATGCATGTGTTTTTCTTTTTTTATTTTTTTTGCATTTGTTTTTCATCCATCCTTCTGACCCACCTTCCCTGAGACCCGCCCTACACACACTCACACACACACACACACACACACACACGCACACACACACACACATACACACACACACAAAGTCCTGTGTTGGATGCTGGTACAGTCCCCACCACTCTTCATGTGTCTAGACTCTAAGGGATGAAACACAAAACCAGTGCAGGAAGCATGACCCCAGTTCTTCAGCAGTGAAGCCCTTGCTTCAAATGCAACCTTTCTCGGAAGTCAAAGAGGTGACATAGAGGTCAGAAAATACTCTGGCTCAATAAGGGCGGCCCTAAGATTCCATATGGTCAAACTCTCCCTTGTCCAGCTCACCCACATTAGTCTCCAGGGCTCTGGGCAGCACTGCTTGAAAACTTCTACAGTGCAGATAGGAAGTGCTGGGCCAGGGGACACCACAAAGATGGACAGAGAGGCACGTGCCCCTCCCTACATGAACAGAAGGTGCAGCGCCAGTGGGCTGGGACCCTGTCAGCCTGGTTACTGAGAAGGGGCTCAGGACAGGTTTGGGGGATGATTTCTGTCATAAGTCTGTCCAGTCAAGGCAGCTGTCCCAATCCATGTGTACCCAGCCCTTGACTTTGCCCAGATTGAAAAAGCCTGGACCTTGCCTTAGGTTGCTGTTGCCATTTGGGCCTCAGTTTCTCTAGGCCCTGTTTGCATGGGAGTAAGTATAATACCTCCCTCCTGGCATTGTTGTAAGGAGTTAAATAATGGGCATACGGTGCCCACTGCCAGGCCTGGTACACAGTACCTGACAAGTGTCATTATCAGAGAATTCTGATTTAAGTCACAGTTGGTAGGACAGGTTTGCCTGCAGATGAGACAACTTGTCCAAAGTGTTTTGATCAGCCATAAGGATGGGAGGAAGGGTAAAATGCCCAGGGAAACCAGTGGACCTGGAGGAGGCCAGAGATGGCAAAAGCAGGCCTCTCGGCACTGCAACGGGTATGGAAGAGCAGAGGTAATAGTAGTCTTAGGGAAAACTGGAAATGCCCCACACTGATTCAACAGATTTTTCCCAAACAAACCCCTTATGGGAGGCCTTGGGCTTCCCGGGGTCGATGCAGAGATGGGTGACACTCACCCCTGCACTCAGGAAATTTGCAATTCCGGAAGGCACCACTGGGTGCAGATGACGGTAACACAAGGAGGAAGTCAGAGGTGCCATTAAAGGGGAACAGGAATAGCTATGGAGGAGGGGGCACCTGAACTGGACCCATTCTCCCCAAATATGCTGCTTGCTGTGTGATACTCTGCTGCTATGTCCTCAAACTTTAGGGTATTTCAAAACTGTTAAAACTCACCCCAGAGTTTCTGACTCATCGGGCCTGGCATAGGGCCCATCATTTGTATTTCTAACAAGTTCTCAGAAGCTGCTCCTGCTGTTCCTCCTCACTTCTCATACTAGGGATTGGGCCTGTACATTGAGCTATGTCCCCACCTTTGTTTGCTTGAGACAGGGTCTCAGCAAATCACTGAGTTGCCCAAGCTGAGCTCAAACTTGTGATCCTCCTGTCTCAGCCTCCCAGAGCACTAGGATTACAAGCAGGCACTGCCGCGCCCAGCTAGCTGCTGCTGGTTTGAAGCCATGAGAGACTGCAATGGAGCACAGGTTTGCTCTCCTGAATGAACTGCTCCAGTGGGCTGGGGATGTAGCTCAGTAGAAGAACTGTGTATAGCATGCTTGAGGCCCTAGGTTCAATCCCCAATCCCACAAAGTTAGATAGATAAATAGGTGGATAGATAGATAGACAGACAGATACATAGGTAGATAGATGATAGATCATTTCAGTGACATCTCAGAGACCCTGCAGCTGAAATACTGTGTAGTGCCACCTTGTTTTTCCCAAAAGGAGAAAGAACAGGTTTCATAAACAACTGTAGCCAGGCGTGGTAGCACACTCCTGTAATCCCAGCATTTGGGAGGATGAGGCAGGAGGATTGCTGTGAGTTCAAGGCCAGCCTGGGCTACATAAGTAAGTTCAGGACCAGCCTGAACAACACATCAAGACCCAGACTCAAAGAACAAAAACAAACAATAAAAAAATCAACTGTAGGTAGTAGCAGGTATAAACTCCAGTATTTATTCTCTGCCTGTTAATATTCCAAGTATTTTACATGGATACATTTATTTAAGCCTTGAACACCACCTGTGGAGTAGATACTATATAATTATAATCCCATTTTTCCTATTAAACAAAAATAAGGCACCAAGGGGTTTAAAAACTTGAATGGGGTCACACAGCTAAAGGTGATAAATCTAGGGTTTTAACTAAGGCTGCCTGACTGCAGTGCTCATGCTTTATATAACTGCAAAATCCTGGCCAGATTTTAATGTCAGTGATGGAAACTGCATTCTGTGAAGGATGCCCTCAAGAGAGGGAGACACTGGTTATCAGGAGCCTGCACTGAGTCACTAAGAGACAGTGACATTAATGTGTCACTCTCTCTCCAATGACCTCCCAAAATTCTCAGTCCCTTGGATGCCAGCATAGTTCCAACAGGAAAGGTGACCAGCAGGTCTGTTCTGGGGAGAAATGGCCACCTCACACAGAAGCTGCTCCTCGAATGTGGTTTCCTGGTTATCCCAGGCCCCGCCCTCAGCGTGGCCTCTGAGTTTTTTTGGTTATGTTTTGTTTTAAACCAGCAATCTGCCCAAGGATATTGGCTCAGAGCATGCAGGAGATACAAATAGGGCGGGAAAGCAAATATCTGGTATGAGATAACCAGGATTAGAAGAACCTGAAAGCCCGCAGAAAAGCGTTGAATCCACAGGATAATATTGAAGGGAAAGAAATACAAAGTCGGGCTTTGGTTGAATGTTTCTCAGCCTCTTTACGGAAACCTTGGCCTCCCCCAGGCTTTTGGATACTTTCTGATCAGTCTGACCCTCTGAGAAGGACACATATAAAAACACACAGTGATACCTCCACCTTCAACCATGAGGAAACAGTTCTGTTCAATCCCATTGCCCAGGGCCATGGCGCCTGGACATGGGACAGACAGTCTCATCACTGGTCCTGTCTCCAGACTCCCAGAAGGATTAGGGAGTACACCATCCAGTTATAGCTCTTTGGCTTCCTGTAGCTCTTAGAGTGAAGCCCAAGGTCCTTGATTTGACCTTTAAGAGCATCTGAGGCCTCATGTAATCCTGCCCCTGCCACACTCTCCAGCCCCCTTCCATGCTTCTCGCAGTCTCCCTTGGCCATGAATCCAGTTCTTTGCTCACAGCAAGTCACTGTGCCTTTGAATGTGCTTTTCCACCTCTGGGTCTCTTGATCTAAACCCTTCTCCCAGTTCCCACTTTTCCACACCCTCCCATCTGCCATATCTCTGTGCATCTTCCTCCAAGAAAGCTTTCTTTACAATCATATCCCTCCTCTTCTTTTAAATTCCACTTTAATACTGGAGTCTGGGCTGAGAACCTGGGAGGATGTAGTGCAGGGTCTCTCCTTTGTGGAAGTTCACAGCTTGGAGAATCACACATTTTGGAGAAGCAAACGTTTGTGTAACAATTTGACCACATTCCTCTCCCTTCCACCTGTTTGTAGGCAGAAGTAAGGCTGATTCTGAGGACCCAGAGCCCAGAACAAAATCTGGCACAGGGAGGTCAGCAGCAAACACTCACTGAATTCTTCAAGGGTAAGGAATAGCTCTTATTCATCTCATTATCTACTGCTAATACCTCTGTAATGATAGATACTATAAAAGTACAGTAAAGGTACAGTGCAGGATATAGCATTAAATCTCACCATAAGTAGAACACCTGATGCCATCCATTTATCCATGTGTCTACTTATTCAGTACCTTTATCCTGTACCTGCTCTTTGCCAAGACTCATGTACATTATAAGGAAAAACAGACCCAGTCATTGCTCTCCTGGAACATTTGAAGTTTAAAGTGAAAATGAGGGAGCGAATACAGTCTACATTGAAGTTTCCAGGGCAGGGGTCCTTTAGGGAAGAGATCAGAGACTGATATGAATTTAGCTCTACCCTTGTGCATAATACTGTGCATGTGTCCTGTTATTTCACCTTCACAACAACCTTGGAAGTATGAGCCCACAGCAATCTTACGATAGAGATGAAGAAACTGAGGCTTAAAGATGTGGTAGCTAGAGGAGGAGCTGGGATTTGAATCCTGGTTGGCTTGATGCCAAAACCCTTGCTTGTTACTGTTCAGCTGGGTCCTGGGTGAGAGGGTGAAAAAGGAAAGAACCAAGGGAGGGATTTGGGGATTTTTACAACACTGCCATTGGGCAATACTAGAATTAAGTCCACAGCTGTCACTTCTTGTGTACCTAGTATTGAGAAATAGTCGCAGACCTGAGATAAACTCAGGGGAATTTGAACCCAGTCAGCTCTCCCATTGTGTCCTCTATGAGGCCCACCCCAGCTCACTGAGACCAGAGGCTTGTTTTCTGCAGCAGATTGGGTGTGCTGTAGCCCACACTTCCCCTGTCAGGCACAGATATGTAAGAAGTGGCCTGGCTACTTCACAGGCCCTCCATTAGGACATTTCATCTAAAATATCAAAGATTTTGGCATAAAGTTGCTCATAATGGTCACTTGTTATTAGCTTAATATCTGTAAGAGCTGTAGTGATATCTCTTTTTTAATCCCTAGTACTTGTAATTCATATCTTTATCCTTTTTTCCCTTGATCAGTCTGACTAGAAGGTTTTATTTTATTTTTTCAATAAAATCTTTTTAGTTCTTTTTATTTCTCTGATTTTTTCTCTACTTGTTTTCAATTTCATTCACTTCTATTTCTATCATTATTCCTTTATTCTGCTTGCTTTGGCTATAATTTGCTCTTCTCCTTAAACTTAGATTTTTTTCATTTTAGCAATTTTTAATTAAAGTTGTACCTGAAAGGACTTTATTCCCACATCTTCTCAATTGTTAAACTGAGATTCTTTAAAGTTTTTATTGCTTTCTAGTATATACATGTAGTGCTATGAATTTTTCTCTGACAGTCACTGTAGCTGCCTGGTATAAGTTTTGACATGTTGTTTGTGTTTTCCCCCAGTTAAAAATATTTTAAGTTTTCCAGTGTAGTTCCTTCTTTGACCCATTTAGACATATGTTGTTTCTAAATATTTGAGAATTTGCAGCTCTATTTTTGTTACTAATTGTAATTTAACTCCACTTTGAGTATAAGACATACTTTAAATGATTTCAATACTTCTAAATTTGTTGAGGATTGTTTCATGGGTAAAATTTTGGCAATGTACTTTGTTTTGGCAAATCTTTTTTTTTTTTTGTCAATCCTTTAAAGTACTCGTGAAAGGAATATTTCACAATATTCCTGTATGAAAAGGAACTGTATAGTACTGTATAGTATTCAATAAATGTACTGTATAGTACAATAAATGTCACTAAGATGAAGTTACTTGATATTATCATTATGTAGATTTTCTATACCCTTATGATTATCTGTACTTGCTCTATCAATTATTGGATAGAGAAATCTCCAACTGTGATTGTGGATTTGTCTTTTTTCTTTCAGTTATTTCAAGTTTTGTTTCATGTATTTTTCAAGTACTTTTTTTTATTTTAAAGAGTAAAAGAAGGACAACATAGCAATAGGGGGATTCACCGAATTACACACAAAGTGGTAGGACATTATCAATGGTTGTTATTTTACCTATTGGTATCTTCAAGATAGTTTCTCAGGAAAACAAATAGACAAATAATAGTGAGTTACAGACAAACATGGCAGGAAATTATCAATGGTTGTTATACTATAAGTTGGATTCTCCAAAGTGGTCTCTAGGGAAAACAAATAGAGCTATACATGAATGATCAATCAAATAATCATTGACTATTCTCAATGGTTGTTGTTGAAAACACATAGTAACAAACATACATCCAATTACAAAATAGCATAGAAGCAATACAGACATTACAGAGTTATGGACAGATTGGTAGGAAATCAGCAATGGCTGCTGCAATACATGTTGGCATCCTCAAAGTGGCTTCTCAGGAAAACAAAGATATGCAAGAAAGATCCAACAAGTAGTTAAAGCCTAAGGGTTGTGAAAAATAGTGGATTACCTCCTCATCAGTGACTCCCCTCACTGAGGTGTGACGGCTGGAAGGAAGGCCAGGACTGAGAAGAAGCACCGAGAGACCAGCACCAGTGTCCAGCAACAGGCCATCCACTTTTTCCTCTATACTCATGATTTCGCGGGGCTCCTCCTTGGAGACAACAGTCCGGCCAGAGGGAGAAGGCAGAGTATGCCCTGGGCCCCTTCATCCCTGCCGGACCAGCTGGTAGGAGCCCCCACTCCAGAGGGCAGCCTGACCTCCAATGGCCTCCCCCACAGTCAGGGCATGGCCCAGGGGGCCTCCCAGGGCAGTCCTTCCCAAGGTGGCCTGGCCCCCGACAGTGGCAGCAGACGAGTTTCATGTATTTTTAATGTCTGCTATTAGATTCTGCAAATTCAGGATTCTTCTTCATGAATTGGCCTCTTTATAATTATATAATATCCCTTTTTATCCCTAGTAATAGCCTTCTGAGACCTACTTTGTCTAATGTTAACATAGCCACCCTACTTTTCTTTTGGTCAGTGTTTGATTGATGTTTGTGTGTAATAACTTTTTCCATTCTTTACATTTTAACCTATGTTTTCATATTTAAAGAGAAGTTCTCACATACAAAATATGGTTGGATCTTTAAAAAAAATCCCGTCTGCCAATTTCTTCCTTTCACCATTAATATGATTACTAATATGACTGAATCTAAAGCTAGCACTTTGTAAGATTTTTAAAAAATTGCTTATCTTTTTTCCTTCTTTTCATGCCTCTTTTTTTTTCTGGTACCAGGTATCGAACTCACGACCTTGCACTTGCAGGGCAGGCGCTGTGCCACTGAGTTAAATCCCCAGCCCCTTCATGCCTTCTTTTGAATTAACTTAGCTTTTTTATTCCCCTATTAGATCAGTGGTTACACCTCTTTTTAAAATGTTTAACAATTTATCTAGGATTTACAATGTATGTCTTAAACTTATTAGCCTATCTTGGAATAATAATGCACCATTTCATGTAAAGGTTAAGAACCTCCTGACAGTTACTTTCATTTCTTCCTTCTATCCTTTGTGTTACTTTGTTATATACTTACTTCTACAGATATTATAAACTCCACTGTATATTGTTACTATTTTTGCTTTGGTCAGTCAGTTACCTTTCAAAGTGATTAAAAGTGAGAAACAGTAGTCTTAGTCTGTTTTTTCTGCTACAACATAGTACTTGAGACTGAGTAATATATACAGAAAAGAGGATTATTTTGTTTTCTGGAAAGTCCAAGACTGAGTGGCCACATAGGACAAGAGCTATATGCTACTTCAATTTACAGCATAAAGCAGAAGTATAAGTGGATGTGTTTTTAAATTTTTTTATTTTAAAGAGCAAAAAACAATAAAACAGTTTTAAAACAGGTTAGTAGGAGAGTTGCAATAATTAATACATTACATATTATTGTCTTCTTAGTAGTTATTCAGAGTACAAGTTATACACATGATATCTTGTCCAAACAATATTAGCATAAACCTTTCTTTTCAATGAACTACAGGTATCTTAACTATCTTGTGTATAAATATGTATTTTTTCTTTTTCCCTTTCTTCCTTTCCCCCATCACAGTTTGTCTTTCCTTTTGAACAGTTTCTTCCCAATTCACAATATCTATTGTATATTTTGGATCTTATTTACTTGTGCCTCATACTAATGAGACAATATGATGTTTATACATATGGGTCTGATTTATTTCACTTATGAGTATGGTCTTGAGTTGCATCCATTTACCTATAAAAGTCTCCAGTTTAATCCTTCTTTATGGCTGAGCAGTATCCATTATATTAAAAAAAAAATCTTTTTTTATCCATTCCTCCGTTGATGGGCATTTGGGTTGTTTCTAAGATTTAGCTATTACAAATTGTGCTGCTATAAACATGGGTGCAAATATATCACTGTGATATGATGTTTCTAATTCTTCTGGAAAGATACCATTAGGGGAGTAGCTGGGTCAAATGGGACCTCTAGGGGCTGGGGATTTAACTCAGGGGCACAGCACCTGCCTGGCAAGTGCAAGGTCATGAGTTCGATCCCTGGTACTGGAAAAAAAAAAAAAAGGGATCTCTAATCCTAGTTCTTTGCAGAATCTCTGTACTGATTTCCGCCGTGGTTACACCAGTCTGCACTCCCACCAATAATGGAGAGGGGTTCCTGTTTCCCCACAGCCCCTCCAGCATTTGTTATTGGTTAATTTCTTAATGATGGCCATTCTTTCTGGGGTAACATGGAATCTCATTGTTGTTATAATTTGCATCTCTTGAATGACCAATGATGTTGAACATTTTTTTCATGTATTTATTTACCATTTGTATTTCATCTAAGAAGTGTATATTCATTTCAGATGCCCATTTTTGGATTGGGTTTTTGAATTTAGGGGGCGTGACTTTTTAGTTCTTTTTATGTTCTAGATAGAAGTCCTTTGGATGAGGGACAACTGGCCATAATTTTTTCTCACTCTGGGTTGTCTTTTCATTTTCTTGGTGATTTCTGTTGTGCAAAACTTTTTAATAAGGTGAGATCCCATTTACTGATTTTTTAATTGTTTCTTTGTAATGTTTCCCTTCCAGTCTGGGTTTTGTTCATGAAGTCTCTGCCTACACCTATATCATCAAGATTTCTACCTATTTTTCTTTTTCATTTTCTTTTTTTTTTTTTTTTTTGCTTTTTTGAGACAAGGTCTTCCTATGCAGTTCAGGCTAGCATTGAGCTCACTTTGTAGCCTAGGCTGGCCTCAAACTCACAATCCTCTTTCCTCAGCTTCCCCAGTGCTGGGATCACAGGCATGCACCACCACACCCAGCTACCTATTTTTCTCTTCCAGTAAATTTAGTGTTTCTATTTTAATATGTAGATGGTTAATCCATTTTGACTTTAGTGCATGGTGAATGATAGAGGTCTAGTTTTAGTCTTTGGCATGTGGAAAGCCAGTTTTTCCGTGTATTAAAGAGACTAAGTGGATGTGTTTTGAACAATAAAAAGAGGGCCAAAGTCATGTGATAGTTAACCCAGTCCCATGAGGAAGGCATGGATCCATTCAGGAGTGTTCTGTTCCATGACCAAACGCCTCCCAGCACCGCTGCACTGAGAAATTATAATACTCTTTCCTTTCTTTCTTCCTTCCTGCCCTTTCTTTTCTTTTTTCCTTCTTTCTTTGTTTCTTTCTTTCTTTGTTTCTTTCTTTCTTCCTTCCTTCCTTTCTCTCTCTCTCTCTCTCTCTCTCTCTTTTCTTTTATAGTTCTCAGTAGTCTTCATTTCTTTATGTAAATCCAGATTACCATCTGGTGTTACATACATTCTGCATAAAGAATTTCCTTTAACTTTTCTTGTTGTGTAGGTCTGTTGTCAATAAATACTAGTCACCTTTACTTTACAAAGTCTCTATTTTTGTTTTCATTTTTAATGCTATTTTCATTGGAAATAGAATTCTGGGATGAGAGCCTTTTCTTTTCTGTACCTAAAGATGTTATTCCTTTGTCTTCTGACTTGTAAAATATGTGATGAAAACAACTGCCATAAATATTATTTTTGTTCTTTTGCAATACTTCATTGTTTCCTTGGTTACCTTTCACATTTACTTTTTCTTTGTTTGTCTTTGGCAGTTTGATATATATTTAGGTGTGAATGTGTTTTATATTATCTTGTTTGGGAGTCCTCTGGAATCCTTGGATCTGCAACTTGTCTTTCACCACATATGAAAAATTCTCAGCCGTTATCTCTTTTTTCTCTTCTTTCCTTCTGGGGCACCCATTGCATACATATTTTTACTGGTTGATATTGTCTCACAGTTCTTAAATTCTCCATTTCCTCCTCCCCTGCACACTCTTTTCTCTTTGTGTTTCAGTGTGATGATTTCTTCTTTCTTTCTTTCCTTTTTATTTTCATTTTAGGTTTTTGAGACAGGGTCTCACTATGCAGTTCAGGTTGCCCTTGAATTCACATCGATCTTTCTGTCTCAGCGTCTGAGTGCTGGGATTACAGGTGTGCACCATGGTGCCCGGGGCTCTCAGTGTGATGATTTCTGTTGTGAATATTCACTGATTCTTCCCTCATCTGTTTCTGGTCTGTCAGTGAGTGCATCAGAGGACTTCATTTTGGATAAGTTGCTTTTAATTGTAGTAAATAGTTTTTAACCTCTCTGCTAAAATTCCCCATCAGTTCATAGAGGTTGTCTATCTTTTTTTTCACTAGGTCTTTCACTTACTCATCAGAGTCATTTTTGAGTCTCTGTCATAAGCCCCATCATCCTACAATTCCACTCATCTAACATATGGTTCTGCTTTGTGTTATATTTTTTTAGAATACATTTCATTTTGTTAATGGCTGTCTCTATTTTTGTGATGCAGTGCCAACTCACATGTGTAGAAAAAGAAAAGAAACTAAGGTAAATAGAGCTGGGTTTGGGTATTGTTGCTGCCAGCACTGCAGATTTTACCAGCGGCTGGGTGCTGTTAGCTTGTCAGAGGGCGTCAGAGGGTTCTTATCACTCTTCCTTTTCCTTCCTACCTACCTTCCTTCCTTTGCCTTCTTTCCTTCCCCTTCCTTCCTCCCTTCTTTCCTTGCCTCCTCCTTTCCTTTTCTTCCCTCCTTTCTTTCATTAAGCTGTAACTCACATACCACACAATTCACTCATTTAAACTATATAATTTAATGGACTTTAGTATATTCACAGAGTTCTGCAACCATCATCAGAGTTAATTTTAGAGTATTTCACCACATTAAAAAAAGTTGTAGGGGGCCAGGGAGATAGCTCAGCAGCACAACGCCTGCCTGGCAAGCGCGAGGTCCTGAGTTCAATCCCCAATTTCTAAATAAATAAATAAATAAATAAATATAAAATTTAAAAAGCTGTAGTTGCCAGGGACTGAACGGAAAGAAAAACAGGTGAAGGGTTTCTGTTTGAGAAATTTTTAAAGTTTTGGAAGTAGATCATAGTGTTGTTTGTGCGATGTTGTGAGATCAGTTAATGTCACTTTAACACGGCTACAATAGTAAATTTGGTGATATATATGCTGTACCACAAATTATTTTTTAAAAAGCTTTTAAGAAGAAATCCTTTAGCTATCATCCTCTAATCACTCATCACTCCTAGCTCTAAGCAAACAATATTCTACTTTCTGTCTGTATAAGTTTGCTCATTCTAGAAATTTGATATAAGTTGAATCATGTAATGCAAGGCTTCTGTGCCCAGATTCTCCCACTTAGCATATTTTCAGGGCTCATTCGTGTACAATGTATCAGTACTTTGCTCCTTTCTGTGATCAAATACTGTTTCACTGCATGGAAAATGTATTTTGTTTATCCATTCATCAGCTGATAGACATATGTGTTGATTCCACTTTGGGGCTGTTATGACTAATGCTGTTGTAAACATTTGTACAAAATTTCATGTGAGTGTATTTGCTATTTCTCATAGTATATGCCTAGAAGTAGAATTGCTTACTCCAATGGTTATTTCATGCTTAACTTTTCAAAGAATGTCCAGACTGTTTTTCAAATTGTTAGCACTACTTTATATCCCTCCAGCAGTTTGTGGGTTCCATTTTCTCCACATCTTGGACATTATTTATTATATGACTTTTTGTCCCCTGCAATGTTAGTGGGTGTGAGTGGTATCTTATTGTGGTTTTCTTATATCTCTAATGACTGGCGATGTTGAGCATCTTTTCCTGTGCTTATTGGCCAATTGTATATCTTCTTTGGAGAAGAGTCTCTTCAGAGCCTTTGCCCATTTTTTGATGAGGTATCTTTTTATTATAAGAGTTTCCCCATAAGGTGAACATTGAACCTAAGCATTAAATTTCATTCTGTTCTTGTCCAACTGTTTGCGACCAGAATCACAGAAATAATCAAGTTCATGAACTGAGGCCCCACTGTATATTGCAACACTGGGTCCTTATCCGATACATGCTTTGTAAAAATATTGTCTTCCATCCTGTTGGCTGTCTTCTAAATTTCTTGACAGTGTTATTGCAAGCACAAGAGTTTGTCATCTTTATGAAGTCTTCTCAGTGCCCAGGGTTCACCCTCAGTTTTCTATTGTCCCCATGTGCCTGTGTCACAAGATAGGTCTCTCCCCATGCTCTGCCCTTCCTGAGCAACAGACCCCTGTTGGCTTCTTTCTCTGCTGCAAGGTTATGGTGAGTGCAGTGGATTCTCTGTTATCCAGGTCTACAAGGGTCATGAGCAGGCCCAGATTCATCTTTCTTGGTCTCCTTGGAGGCAGAGCTTGTGTGTATGTGGGGGAGGGTACTGAGGATTGAACCTAGGAACTCTTCACTGAGCTACATCTCCAACTCTTAATTTTTTATCTTGCGATAGGGTCTTGCTAAGTCACTGAGTTGCGCAAGATAGGCTCAAACTTGCAATCCTTCTTCCTCAGGCTCCTAGAGTGCTAGGATTGCAGGCACAGTCCACCACATCTGGCTTGGAGGCAGAGCTTCATTTAAAAAAAAACTTTAGATGAAATAAGTCTAACAGAATTTCTATGAGTATTAAAGGCTTCAATTGTACAGCATTCAAAACCATTAGATATTCAGAAAACTCTGCTCCAGCAGCGTGGGCAGCCAGCTTTTATAAGTGGAACACAGGGAAGTAAAGTAAATAAATTGCTTGATTAGCTGCAGGTAGGCATGGGTATTATTTGTGTGAGCTCTGCAGAAAGTCTCTATCAGAGGTGAGTTGACATTTTCGGCTGGCTACATTGAGTGGGGTTTTGCTATCCTTGTACAGGGACTTATGATACTGGAGCCATGTCTGCCTAATGGCCTCCAAATGGTTATTTCACCAGCTTTCGCAGCATTTCTGAACACCTTCCCATGCAGCTACCTCCTGCCTTGTATCCACAGTTACTCTTGGGTTAAAAAAAAAAAAGTTTCCTGCCCCTCTCCAAGTAGGATCCCACCTCCATTTGGCATCAGTGCAAGATCCTTGAACAGAGACAATTTCTTGTCCTTCCCCAGGGGCAGGAATTCTTCTTTGATTGTTTATTTCTAGCCTTCCTATAATAATAGGCTTTTGTTTCCAGTACTAGGATCAAACCCAGGACCTTGAGAATGCACTCTACATTGAGCTACACCCCAACCCCACAATAGCTATTTTGGCCAACCATAGGCCAGTATAGGTGTGAGGGATTTCCTCTGCTTCCTCCAAGGAGTAGCTGAATATTGAATATGTTCCTTTCCCAGTGGCGGTGTACTTCCACCTGGACCCTGGGGACAGGAGCATCTTCCACCCCTCCCCTACAGGCTTAAGGTCTCTGCTTTGTGGACAGATGGGTCAGAACAAAGGGGTAGGGCTTCTTGACTGTGAAAGCAGTGTAACACCCTGCCTCATCTTTCTGTGGGTAGTTGGGGGAGGCTGTGGAGAGATCCCCTATGACCTAAGGCTTAGTGTTTTCCATCTTACATGCTAGGTGACCCTAGAATTTTAAGAATGTATTAAGATATTATCAGATTTCTTCATGTCTGCTTGTATGGGGGCTACCTTTCTTATACTGCCAAAGGTGAAAGAATTCATGGGTCCAGTCTTGGAGGACACTTCGGTGTTCATGTGTCAGCCTCGGGGGATTTGCCGCATGAACTCTAAGCAGAAGTCCAAGCTTGAACTGCTGAGCAGAAAAAGAACAGAATTTCAGAAAGACTCATTCCTATCTTCAGGGCTGTACATCAGGGAGCTGTGGGCTAAGTGCCCTGTGGAACAACCTTGACCAAATACCCTCAGCCTCTCCAGCTGTGCAGACAGCTCTGTAGATAAGCAGTAAGGGCAGAGGTTCCAGAATTCAGTTGCTTGGGGTTAAACGCAACCCCACCTTGTACCAGCAGTGTGACCCAGGCAAGTTATTTAACCTCTTTATGCTTCAGTTACTTCAGCTGTCAGATATGGATAATAATAAGGCCAGGCTCATAAAGAAGATGTGAAGGTTAAATGGAACCAGGGAAAACTTTCCCCACAATGCCTGGCACATGCATTAGTTCTGATCATTACTACCACTAGCTGTAACAGTGGGAGTAGGGGTACAGTGTCGTACTGTTGCTCATGATGGTCTCCAAGATCCCAGCGATGACTATTTAGGACACAGTGGAATTTTAATTTATTGTGGTAAGAGGTTCTGGGAGGCAAAGTAGTAAAGTGACTCACTTCAGAAGAGAAGTGTGTTTGCTTTGGGACCTTTGGCCCAGTTCCTGGCCAATGCTCTACTGTGTCAGCAAGCAGGGTGGAGAAGGAATTAATGGTCATCTTTGGAATAATCACAGATATGGTGTCTGTTCATCTACATTACAAATCACATAAGTTAACAACCACACAACGTGAGTAATCAGAGCCCTTATGTTCACAGGACACTTTGTGAAAACGCACTCATATTCGTGATCTAAATTAGCAATGACAAGGGTGTTCGGGGTGTGTGAATCAGGAATAGTTAATCCCAGCTTGACAGCAGAGTGAGATCCAAAGGGAGGAATTAGGCAAAAATCACCCGGTGAAATCTGGTGGCCTTTGGCTGGACCCTAAGACCCAGCTTTCTGTGCAGTGCTCATCCTGCAAGCTCACGGCTGTGAGGAGCCTGCCCCCAGCATTTCCGCAGCAGCTGGGACTTTCTGTGGTCAGAGGGTGGGTAGCTCTTGGCCCTGCAGACAGGCATGGGGAGTCCCAACGGCGCAGGTGGGCCTTGCTCCCTGTCCTGGCACCAGACATGGGCACCTCCAGCAGGGAGAGGATGTCTTCCATTGCTACTTCCCGACTGGATGAGCCTGATAGGTCAAAGGAAGTTAGTTGAATGAATAAATAGAAAAGTTTCGCTCACCATTTTTTTTCAGACTTATCGAATCCTACACCTTCAACGCTGGTGATAAGTCTCAAGTCCTTGCTGCACTGTACAGCTCCAGGCTCATAGGAAATCAATACTATTTCTGAAAGAGATCAAGCACCTAACTGAGGTCTTACACAGATCAAAACTTCAAAACAACAACAAACAAGAAGGATTGAAGGGAATGAGAGGTTATTTTTTAACAGGATAGAGTTGATTCTGTTTGATGAAGAGAGGTCTGGAGATGGGTAGTGGTTATGATTATCTCACAGTGTGAACTTACTTCAACTGTACACTGAAAAATGATTAAAATGGCAAACTTTATGTTACTTGTATTGTATCACAAGTAACAATTGAGAAGAAGTTAGGTGGAGTGATGCACGCCAGTAATCCCAGCACTTGGGAGGCTGAGGCAGGATAATATAGAGTTCAAGGCCAGCCTGGGATACATAGCAAGACCTTGTTTGAAAACACAAAAACAAAACAAAACAAAACACCAAAAAGAGAAATCTGACAAAATAAACACATTTTCTAACCTGAAAAAAAAAAAAAAAAACCCTCTGAATAAACTCAGGCAGGGAAAGGGGTGAGGGCTAATCTGCACCGCTTCTATCCACTTTAGCAAATAGAGAGAAAGGACACAGGGCTTGGTTGTGCCACACAGCAGGCGGTGTGAGAGACACACCCCGGGGGCCCCTGGCTTAGCCCACCTGCTCTGAGCACCCACGGCACCAGGACCTGGGCTCTGCTCCTTTCGGAAGCCAGGGAAAGCATTCATAATGGTGGGACACAGCTGAGTGGCCTTCCCTGGGGGCTCCTTGTGCAGTGTCCTTTGACTTTCACAAAGCCTGGGAGCTATGTCACGCCAGTGAGGCCACAGGACCGAGCCAGTTATACAACCCGAAACATTGTACATAACAAGAACAAAAATAGCCACCAGCTCTCTGGAGCTCACTGTGTGCCAGGTGCCTGCCAAATGCCTTATCCCATTTAATTCTCACAACAAACTGTGTGCTCAGTCCTGTGGCCACCTGCATTGACAAATGGCAAAGCCAACGCACAAGCCGGGTGAGAAACTGATCCGTTCGTTTGAAGGAGTACGGGGAGTAGGAGGAGGAACTGAGGCCAGAATCTTGTGCTCTGAAATGCTGTGTGGTTCCCTATCACAGGTAAGGAAATGCAGTCCCCAGAGCCTTGGCTTATTCCCTTAAATGATTCAGCCAAGGTGATGTAGAGTTGAAGCTGGGATCCAGGTCCCTCAACTTTCACACGGGTGCCTTTCCACCATGCAAGGTCTCACCTGAGAAGGAGAAGACCTAGATTGCCCAGAGCCCCTCCCCTGAAGGCAGTGTGGTAAGGGGACTGGAAAAGGAGCGCCTGCCTTGGTGACCCACATCCTGAAAGATACCCCACCCCCGCAGCCAAGTGCTTCGTTTCCCAAGGGAGAGGTGATGATGGCTCAAGGGGACACCCGAGGATTGGGGGACCCCAGAAGCCTCAAAAAAGTTTCCTAACCCAGCAATGTTGGGGGGGTGGGGAAGTGAAGGTAAACAGATAGCACACAGGAGAGGGAGGCCACAGGATCCTCACCCCCAGTTTATTCAGTATCCCCTTTGTACAGCAGTTGCAGGAGACAGTCAAATGGTTCTAGGCCACATCTCCTGGCCTCCTTGGATGCAGACCCTGAGATGAGGAATTCCTGTGATATGGTGTTATGGTTTGCGTCTAGATGTCCCCCCAAAGCCTCATGAGGTCAGAGGGTTTTTTCGGAAGTGGTTGAATCCAGAGTGTAAAATTGATTCATAGTGCAATGCTGGGGTTAAGGGTAGGTGATTGTTGGATCAGTCCACTGAATGGATTGGCACTGCCTTAATGATCCCAGTGGTCTACACACAATATAAAAGGGACAGAAAAATGCCATTAAACTCTCATTGTTTTTTGCAGTCTTCTGCTGCCAGGAACTGTTGCCCCTCTGCATGTGCCACCCTGCCTCAGAGTAAGCCGATTATGGACTGAAACCTCTACAAAGTGTGAGCTACATAAACCTTTCTCCCTTTGACTTTGGGTTTCAGGTATTTTGTCTCAGCAATGCAAAAAGTAACTAAGACAACTAACTTATCAAAGAAATGCCTGGGGGAGAAAAGGAAAGGGCTCAGCTCAGGGAAAGAAACTAACCAAGCTTTGATTCCAAGGCCAGCAGCCTCCGCTTGATCTCTCAGCGGGTCCTGGAATGTGATTTGTGCCCTGGAGGTCATTTGAGCTTAAAGCAAGGCAGCTGCCTTTTACCACTTAGCTTTGGTTGAGGGTCATTCTGGGGAATAGACTGTATAATTTCCAGGTGTTCACCCTGCTCTGCATTGCAGGGACAGTGAGCCCAAGAGAGGCACAGGGCAGGATTAGTAGCACAGAATAAGGCACACAGAAATGATAAAAAGGAGCCTGAGGGCTGGGCGTGTAGCCACAGAATGCATGCTCCAAGCCCTTCGTAGCACTGGAGAAAAACCAAGCGGATGAAGGAATCTTGTGGAGCATGTCAGTGCCCCTTACATCACCCTCCGGATTCACCTTTATCATTTTAGGATTCTCCCCAACAGCACCGGACCCATGCGAGAAGGAGTGAGGGGCGCTAGAGACTGAGAGCGGCCAGTATATTGCTGAGTAGGAGTTTGGAGTTGTGTGGTCAGGGGAGCTCCCAAAGAACTCTGTGTTGCAGTTTGGAAGGGCTGAGGCACCTGGCTATCTGCCCTTTCAACTTGCAGTTACACACAGCAGTGCACATGGGGGCACAGGAACACGCTTGTGTGAATGTGAATACAGTGGTGTATACAGATGTGCACCTACAGACTCATGCGTAAGTGTGTACACATGTTCGCACAAGTCCATGTGCACAGGGCTACTCTTTCAGAAACTGGCCCCTAGACATGCACACATATTTGTGCACGTGTCCTCAGAAGTGTGCCTAGCCAAGGTCCTTTTTATTCTTGGCACTTAGGGAAGGGAAAGAGGATGGGCAGGCAGGGTCCAGGGCCAGGCCAGTTGCTGCTGGTCACTAAAGACTGACCTTTGCCTGGAATGGCCCAGATCACGCCAGCCCCAGAGCCTAGGCGCATGTTTGTCCAGGGTTCCTATGGAGGACTAATAAAGGAGCTCAGATGTTGCCCTGCCCCTAAGGTTTCAACTCTTTACCTTTGACCTAGGCCTTAGAGCCAGCCAAGGCCCCCAGTCCTCATTGTACAGATGAAAATCATTGCAGGGAAAGAAATGAACTGGGTCTCCTAACCCGAGCCCCAGCCCTGGTCTGCTCCATCTCCAGGTGGCAAGAATCAGGGAAGCAGGGAGGTCAGCGTAGAATTGGACCACTGCTGGCTCTGAGGTCTTCTCAATGTAGTGGGAGCCTCTGGCATTTAAAGAGTGTGGTTGATGCTGGGCTGGCACAGTACAGGGGCCACACAAGCCCAGATGGGGCATTTAACAGCCTAAAGGGAGGTGAGATCGGGGAAATCTTTCTGGAGGAAGTGAGGTCAGCAATGACTTAAAAGACCAAGAACCGGACTTAGGCTGTAGAAGACACCCTAGGCAGAGGGAGCAGATTGTGATGCTGGTGCTAGGGAAAGCAAGTGCTCCAGACAACAGTTTTTCCATGAGAGCAGCTGGGAATGAAGACAGGAGCCAGAAGTCAAGCTGTAGCAGCCAAGGTCCTGGGCCATTGTGAAGGGGCACAGGTCCCACAGGAACTTTGAATCAGGGGACTGGTGTGGCCAGACTAGGCTGAGCAGCTCCTTTGGCTTAGGACAGACCTGAGATGGCAGATAGGGCAGATGACTCAGTGGGGCCTGGCAGAGGTCTTGCAGGCAAGAGGAAATGCTGAGTGTATTTTGTAATTATTGACAGAATAGAAGACACGCTTCCACAAAATTTTAATTGGCAAAACTTAAAGTAACTATTTGAATATAATTTTTGGTAACAGAGGTCTACTAATAAGAAGAATAGAATTCTTTTTTAAAGGATGGCATTTCACTTGAAGCTATAGTCCTTCTCACCAAATTGATTGGGAATGTTCATCTGTAATAACTCGCCTTGGCTCACAGATCATTCAAACACAGGCTGTAGTTTGCTGGCCCCTGGTCTGGACTAATGGGGCCTTGGGAGAAGCAGTGAGAAACCAGGAGGCTCTTCCCTGCCTTTGCCAACACCACCCACCACCACCCCCACCCCGCCCAGCCAGCCGCATTACTAAGCACCGCTCAGTGGGTAGGAGGGAACAAAATCCTTTAGTCAATAGGAAAACACTAGGCATTTGGGTCCATCTCCAGACCTCTCCTAGGATAGGATTAACATATATGTGCTTCTTGGAATTACACTATATCTAGATACAGAGAGTGACTTGATTGTGTTCCTGCTGCAAATTGCTAACGGAACTGGGATTTGAATTCCGGATTCAGCATCTCCAGCTCTGGTTCCTTTGCCTGTACCACAGTGTCCTTATCATGGATCCTGACCAACATGGAGGAGAGCAGCACATGCAGAAGGAGTAGTGTCAGGTCTCATCTACCCAAGGCAAGGTGGTCTCAGGCTCCTGCCTTCCCCTTCTCCCAGTCCAGTGGTACGTGGGGGGTGGGGAGCTGGGGATTTAGCTCTGCGGCACAGCACCTGCCTGGCAAGTGAGAGGTCATGAGTTCGATTCCAGGTCCCGGAAAAAAAAAAACAAAAAACAGTCCAGTGGTACAGCAGGCTTTCCAATTTACTTATATTTGCATATGTAACTCCCAGGCAGGAATCTGAGGCTCAGGGAGAATTAATAACTTGCCCAGCATCTGAAATTGGCCCCTAAAGATATCCATATTCTAATCCTTAGAACTTGTGAAAGTTATATGGCAAAAAAAAAAAAAAAGGAGTCTTTACAGATGTGATTATGTTAAGCTTCGGGGATAAGGAAATTATCCTGGATTATCCAGATGGACCATCACAGGTATCCTTATAAGAGGGATCCCAAGAGAGATTTTTACCAGACACAGAAAGCAGAAGGCCATGTGATGATGGAAGCAGAGATTTGATGATATAACTGGTTTTGAAGATAGAATGTCTATGCACCAAGAAACATAGCTCTAGAAACTGGAAAAGACAAGGAAACAAATCCTGCCCTGGAGCCTCTGGAGGAAAGGTGGCCCTGCTGATGCCTTGTAAAGGTGACATTACTACCATAGCTTTCAGACTTCTAGCCTCCAGAACTGTGAGAGAGGATAACTTCTTATTTTTATTTTTTGTGATGCTGGGTTTGAACCTATGTCCTCACACATATTAGGCAAGTGCTCTACCACTGAACCACACCCCTCAGGCCATTTCTGTGGTTTTAAGTGACCAAGTTTATAGTACTTTGCTTTAGCAGCGTCAGAAAACAAATATTGTATCCCACAGTAATTTTCTTCATTGTTAATATTCTACAGACATATCACCCTGACCATGCCCAATCTTGTCCTGTCAATAAACTTGTAATTTCAGAATAGTTTTAAAAAACTCATATATCCCTGGAAGCCCTTCTTCCCCTGACAGTACAGGCTGTGGTGAAGCTCCAGAGAAGTCTGCAGCAGGATTCCTTCTGCCTGTGCTGACAGTTGGGGAGAGGACACTAACTGGTTGTGGGGTCCCAATGCCATGGGAGGCTGGAGAGAAAACGCTACAAAAAATGGCTTTGGCCCCAGACGACTCACTTGATTTTTGACAGCTCTTAGGCTGTAACTACTTGTTAGATACTTCTTGTGTATCTCTGTCTTCCTGAGAAACCACTTTGAAGATACCACCATGTATTACAGCAGTCATTGATATTTTCCTAGTAATCTATCCATAACTCTGTAATGTTTGTATTGTTCCTATCCTATTTCATAAATGGATCCATGTTTATTATTATGTGTTTCCTACAACAACCGTTGAGAATTATTGAATGATTATTCAATAGGTCACTCATCTATAGTTCTATTTATATTCTTTAGAAGCCACTTTGAAGTTACCTAAGTATAGTACAACAACTATTGATAATCTCCTACCTCTTTTGTCTGTAACTCAATATTATTTGTCTATTTGTTTTCCTGAGAAATTATCTTGTAGATAACAATATGTAAAACAATAACCATTGATAATCTCCTACCACATTGTCTGTAATTTGGTAAGCCCCCCCATTATTATATTATCCTTCTTTTACTCTTTAAAATTAAAAAAAAATTCATATAAAGTTGCAAAGATAGTACAAAGAGTGCCTATATACCCTTCACCTTAAAATGTTACCCTGTGTTACTATTATACATTTGTCATAACTAAAGACCCAAGACAGGTACATTAGCATCTTCTAAACTCAATATTTTAGCCACAGTTTTTCCTAATGATTTATATCTCTCTTTAGGGTCCCACTTAGGATGTTGTACTACATTTAGTATAATGTCTTAGGTTCCTCTGGTCTGTGACAGTTCTCGGACTTTCCTTGTTTCTGATGAACTTTAGTTTTGAGAAGTACAGATCAAATATTTTAAAGAATGTCCCTGAATTTGCATTTATTGAATGTTTTTCTCTTGATTACACTGGAGTTATGAGGTTTTGGAGGAAGACCCTAGACGTGATGCGATATTCTCATCACATCGTATCAAGGGTGCATGCTATCAACCTGACTTATCACAGTGACATTAACCTTGGTCACCTGTCCAAGGTGGTATTTGGCAGCTTTTTCCATGATAAAGTTTCTTTCTGTCCCTGCCTCTCCACCCAACTCTGTGTAATCCACCCTTGGAAGGCAGTTCAGCTCCACTTCTTTGAAAGAAGAATAGCTGTATAAATGACTTGGATTTCTTCTGTTAGGGAGATACAGTTTCCCCTATTTACTTATTAATAATTTCCATCAGTATCAGCTTGTGGATATTTATTTTGTACTTTAGATTAGAATCCCAATATTATGTTATTTATTTTGTTGCTCAAATTTTCCTTGCCTTGATTATTGGGAGCTTTTCCAGCTTAGCTCCTGTGTAAAGCGCTCTGTCATTTTATTTTTTATCATGTTTTTACTTTCTGGCACTACAAGATTCTTAAGACTTCTCCCATTTCTCCCGTTCTGGCCCTTGATTTAGTCATTTCTCCCAGTATTTCAGGACCCTCTTCCCCATCTTCTTCAGAGAAAGGATTAGAAACCAAGATCTGGACTCTTGTGTGCTAGTTGCTCTCTGGGTACCATTGCTTCTGGCCTCTCTCAAAGACACAGTTAGGAAATATGGACATGTATGTATGCTCACCTATGTTTACACACATATTTATAATTATTTCTGAATTTACCCATATGTATCTATAGTAAGCTAAAAGCGAGTTGATATAGAAGTGTCCCCCTAGAATCCTTTACCACATCAACCATTCTAGTTGTTTTTCCTTTCCAGCAGCAAGAAAACTGGCTCCTAATGTCTATCTGCTAATCCTTCCAATCTCATATACAAGTCCAGCCACTTCTCAACTATGAACCTGAATCTATAAGAAATTCAGCTTTATCAACTACAGTGCAACACTGTAGTCACCTTCCTCTGACGTCAGTCTTGCAATTTCAAGTTGAAATCCTTTTCCTCAGAGTCACTTGGGTCCACCCTCTATTCTACCACTCTCTTCGGTGATGTTTCTCACACATCTATGGAGCAGTAAAAATCCTTTTAGCATCACAGTCTGTATTCCTCCCTGGGTCCCTGACTTTAAAGTTGAGCTTTAAAATTTAAATTTTATACATTACAGTTCACTTTGTGGGTTTTAACCAACCATGGCACCGTACGGACACCAGTATAATACTCCGTGGATTTATTCCACACCCTAAAAATGCCCCTGAGTTTCTCCAGTCAAAGGCTCCCTAAGTCCCTGAAAATTGCTGATCTAGTTTTGGTCCCTATATTTTATCCTTGTCCAGAATGTCACCTGAATGAAATAATATGGTATGTAGCCTTTCTGGATGGGTTTTTCACTTAGCAAATGTAAAATTAATTTAAAATTCATCCATACTGTTGTGTGAATTAACAACTTATTTCTTTTTACTTCTGAAGAGTATTAATTGTCTGGAAACATTGCAGTTCATTAATCACTTACAGACTGAAGGATATCTTGGTTGCTTCCAATTTTTGGTGCTCATGAATAAAGTCTATACCCATATCCACGTGCAGATTTTTGTGTGGACTTGTTTTCCAGTCAGTTGGGCAAATACCAACAAGCACAGTTGCTGTTGATTAACTTTGATTAACTTTATGAGAAACTGCCTTTCACACTGGCAATGCCATTTTAAATACTTATTTTAATACAATTTTAACACAGTTTAAATCCAATTTTTCTGATCATTCTTTTGCTTCCTAAACTGGTAGTCAGATCACACTTCATAAGACAGAGAACAAAAGCCCTACAGTCAGAGCTGAGTTCAAATCCTGGCTATACTACTTGTAAACTGTGTGACTACTGAAAAGTTAGTGAGCCTCTCTGACCTTCATGCTAGGATTTCTCTTTGGATATATGTAATATGTCATGGGCCAGGTTCTCCAGGATGCAAATTCTGAGATGGTATTCAGCCTGCAGGATGTTTATTAGGGACAGCACTCAGGGTCAACACCTGGGGAAGGAAAGGGAGGCAGCAGAATTGGGCAGAGGGAGAAGTCCAACTGAGCTGACCCATCAGAGGTGCCCTGCATGGAGTGACCAGCTCTGCTGTTGGAGCTGTGTCCTTGAAAAAGCAGCTGAATTCTACAGCGGAGGGGCTGCCAGAGGGGCTGATGGCTGGAGCAATAAGTCCTTCTTTCAGGGCCATCTGGAAGGTACATTGTCCAGCCCCCTCCCCAGGCAGAGTGGAAAGAGCAGCAGGTGAGAGCTGGAGGACCAGGCCTGGGGCTCCTTTCCCAGCTGTATGACATGAGGCAAGGGTCGCCCTTCTGGGAGCCTCTGCAGCTTACCCAGGTGTATGTGGCTAAGAGGACAAGTCAAAGCAACCCATGTGCAGCGCTTTGCTGCTTACCAAGGAGTTCTCTGTGGCTTAATTCAACAATGTTATGGTGCCAATAGTCACAAAAATGAGCTCCAGGGCAGGGCCACTCCAGCATGGTCTGGGGACCAGCTTGATGCTGGTTCCTGATGAAATGAGCACAGAAACGGAGGGATTGTTCCAAGATGCTAGACCAGTATGGCAGAGTAATTTTATGTCTGTTGAAATTAATAATAAAAAGTTGTACTATGTCTTGGCTTTCTTTTCTCATTTTTCTTATGATTTATATTCTATTTTACAAGGAGGTAGGTCCATGAAAGCCCAGAAAAACAAATCAAAACCAACGTACAGAAAGTCATCTATCACAGATGTTTTGAAAAAGATTGGCCTCTTTTTTTTTGGCCTTTTTGAGACAGGGTCTTGCTATGCAGTTCAGCCTGGCCTTGAGCTCACTTTGTATCCTAAACTGGTCTTGAACTCTCAATGATCCACCTGCCTCAGCCTCCTGAGTGCTGGGATTAAGAAACAAGAAAAAGAAAAAGAAAAAGAAAAAGATTGGCATAGGGCATCTCCAAATGCAGCTTTTAATTTGCATTTCTCAAATGACTAATGATGTTGGACATTTTTTCATATATTTATTTGCCATCTCACTCCAGAAAGAATGGCTGTCATCAAAAAAGTCAACCAATAATAAATGCTGGAGCGGCTGTAGGGCAAAAGGAACCCTTCTCTATTGGGTTAAATAACCCTTAGTTATTGTGGGCTGATCAGACCCGCAATCTCCCAAGCCAGTGGACAGCAAAGGCTTAAATAAAAGAGACAATTGAAATGATTTCAGGGCTCCAGGAGGGTCTCTCTCTCTTACAGCTTCAATACTCTCTGAGTTTAGACAAAGACTTCTCTGAGTAGCCCATATTTATTTGGTTTACAAACAAAGGAGGGAAATACTCAAGAAAACTGGTGAATCTGAGCAGGACTTGGGAAACGCTTTGAGGACTTCTCCAAGTAATACATTATGTTAATTTAGGAGAACTATGTTATCTCCAGGAAGGCCTTCACAGCAGGAGTGAGGTGCCTGCCACTACAGTTTCCTTTAAGTTAATTGGGGTTGGAGCCAGACATCTGTAGCTGTGGCCTTATCTTGTCCTTTGAGGTGTCACAGCTTGACAGACCAATACAGGCCTCAGTGGTGGCCAGTGACTCATAGAGGTTTACTTATTATGAGTCCACTGCCCATCCCCAGACAAGCCTAAGCTTCGGACAACTCACAAGTAAACATGGAAAGCCATTGGTTAATATTAAATCCTGAAAGAAAATGCTCAAAAGAAGGAACTGGGATGAGGTAAAGAAGAAAAAAGAAAGAAGGAAGGCAAAATATAAATGTATATATGAATAGCTGTGATAACTGTATTGCTGAGGTCTGATGGCATATTGAAAGGAATAGTTAATGCTTAAATTTTTTTATGTTCTGATCAATTTTGCATGCTTGTGTCTGGTAATCTGGGCAGCTGATTTGAAGGTAACAATATGCACCGGAATTACCATGGTGAATTCCTACCATCTTTGTCTAGTGAAACTCTGTATTATCTCTAATGTTTTATCTAATAATTATTTTCTTATTCTTTTTAATGGTTTGAACAATCTTCCATTCTTATATCTGGTAATCTGAGCAACTATTTGAGGATAGCAATATGTAATATAACAACCACTGTTAATTTGTATTATTTTGTCTTGAAACTCTGTATCACTTTAAATGTTCTTGCTTTGGTTTGTTTATGTTTGCGATACTGGTATGCTGCTATTGTTCTATTTTTTGTTTGTTTCTTATTTACTACTCTCTTTAAAATATAAAAAAAGAAATGCACAAAAAATATATTAAATCCTGCTCAGAGCCACTTTGTAGTAGTCTCCATCACTTCTCCACTGTTGGTGGGAGTGTAGACTGGTACAACCACTGTGGAAATCAGTGTGGAGATTCCTCAGTAAACTAGGATTAGAGGTCCCCCTTAACCCAGATATTCCCCTTCTGGGTATTTTTCCTGAAGAATTGAAAACATCACACCATAGCGATATATGTGCACTCATGTTTATAGCAGTGCAATTTATCATAGCTAAATCTTGGAAACAACCCAAATGCCCATCAACTGAGAAATGGATAAAAAAGATGTGGTATTTTTATACAATGGAGTATTGCTCTGCTATAAAAAAGGATAGACTTGAGGCTTTTTTAGGTAAATGGATGCAACTAGAGACCATACTCATAAGTGAAATAAATCAGACCCACGTGTGTAAACATCGTATTGTCTCCCTAGTATAAGAATCTGAAAGAGTAAATAAAATCCAAAAGGTACAATAGATTTGTGAAAGGGAAAGAAACTGCTCAAAGGGAAGGGGAACAACTTGGATGAGGGAAAGGAGAACAGAAAGAAGGGGAAAATATATACGTATATACAAGAATAGCTGGTATAATTATACTGCTGATTTCTATTGGTTTATTGGTACCGGGAATTGAACTCAGGACCTTGCACTTGCCAGGCAGATGCTTATGCCACTGAGCTACATCCCCTCCATTGGTTTATTGAAAGGAACAGTTAATGCTTACAATTTCTTTTCTTTTTAATTTTTTGGACCAATTTTGCATGCTTATATCTGGTAATACGAACAACTAATTTGAAGACAAGTTACATTCAACCACTGTTGAATTTCTATCATCCTGTCTAGTGAAATTCTATATTGTTTCTAATTTTTAAAATTATTTTTATTCTCTTTTTTAAAAAAATGCAGCATTTGATAATTTTCACTTTTTTTTAGGTTGGGTGCTTCTTTTCAACCCTTAGTTACTGACATTTTATTAATAAGACCACATTTTGTTGCTGTTTTTATTTTTTTTAAAGACTCCTTCAAAGGGGGCTGCCAGAACCGGGCATGGCGGTACATGACTATAACCCCAGCACTTTGGGAAGCTGAGGCAGGAGGATAGCAAGTTCGAGTTCTGCTTGGGCAACTTAGTGACTTAGTGAGGTTGTGCCTCAAAAAAGCAGGGCTGGGCTGAGAATATAGCTCAGTGGAAAGGCCCTGGTTTCCATCCCCAGTACCACAAAGGGGTGGAGTCTACCGGGCAGCATCTGCCTGCCCATCTTTCCTATTCCTTCTCCCACTACAGTGGTAGGCTGAGGTACACGGCGTGGGTCAGCCTGAATGGAAAGGACTCAGGCTGGTTTTCTGGCAGGGGATGAAGGGAAGATACAGAATCTAAGAAACATCCACATCTGCTCTCTGACAGAGCCAGCCCTCGGAGGGCTTTCCAAAGCCATTCTCAGTATTTGTAAAGGGGCAGGGGAGGAAGAGCTACGTTTACTGAACCTTCTTTTCTCTTTTTTTGTTGGACACAGGCTCTCACGATGTAGCCCAGGCTGGCCTCGATCTTGCAGCAATCCTCTTGGCTCAGCTTCCCGAGTGCTGGGATTATAGGTGTGCACCACCATGCCTGGCTTGGATGTCCATTTCTGCATGAACCATTTACAGCTGAAGGAACTGAGGCTCAGGGAGGGGATGGGATTTGTGCAGGGTCACACAGTGAAGCAGGGGAGGATGGGGCTGGAGCTGTATACCTGGCTTGTCTCAGGCCCCTGCTGTGTTCCCCAGGCCATCCCGGCAGGTCAGAGGTCAACCTCGGGTAGCATGGGAGCAGCATGTCTAGACAGGCAGCCATTGCACTGGGGCCAGGATTCTAGAAGGTCCTTTAAGCTCTCTAACAGAGGAGTTTCATCTTTGCTGAAGAGGCCATTGTGGGTCTCACTGAGGTGATATATGCAGCGCATCTCAGGGCTCAGCACACAGTATGCCTCAGTTGACAGCTCAGAGTACTGACGCTGCCCTTGCGTGGGGTCATAAGGTGATGCCTAGTTCACCCCATGACATCTACTCACGTGACCTGGCCTCGCTGAGGGCCCTTCCAGGACTCCTTCCAACCTTGGGAGAAATTCCTGATTCTTTGCCATTGAGTTCTGCCAGACAGACAGTGGCAAGGCGAACCCAGGGACCTGCTCTGCCTCGGTCACCACTCTACCTCTAGCACCTGACACATCGCAAGCCTTGATAAAAGTTTGCTGAACAAAGACCTCTAGTCTTTCCCTGAAACCACGCCCTTGCACCCTGAATCACACGAGTGACTGCGGCCGTGTGCTTGTGCTTTTCCTGCTCTCTGCCTTTGCTCACTCAGCAGTCTCCTTCTGATGCCCCCCCCCCACTGCTCTGGTCTTGAGAAAGCAGAGTCCCCTTGTGAGCTGAGCCTTGGCCCACACCACGTGGCTGCTACTGTGCTGCGCCAGCTGACCCCTGTCCTCCTGGCCACCCCGGCCCAGTCACTGTAAAGCCCTATCAGGTAGGCTGGTCCTCAGCAGGCCTTTTGTCCCCTTTGGTGACGGTGCCTGAGAACTTCTCCCCAGATCAAAGGGCAGCCTGCTTTGTAGCGGAGACTCCAACTGTCCATCACTTGAGGACCTCTGACCATCTGTATCATGCCTGAAAAATGCTGATGTCCTGAGCTGTATGCATGTTGGGTAGAGCCTTCCCCATATGATGGGGAGGTCTCTGACACAGTCCTGAGGGTGCCTGCAGGTGTCAGTTCAAAGGTGCCAAATTAATGACTGGACCCTGACATGTGCAGGTTCTCACACACTGGTCGAGGAAGCCAGCAGCTATAACAAGCATTCTTTAATCTCAGTGGCTTAGCACAGCAAAAAAATATCTTTATTGTGCATGGAGTCCATGCGGGGATCTTACTGCTCAGGCGGCTCTCTTCTGAGACTGCCCCTCTCTACTCCTCTATTTTCTGCTGCCAATGTCTTCAACATGGAGCCCTCAAGTGGTGTGAAAGAGGGAGAGCCGTTTTCTATCGAGTCTCTCCCCTTGTCCCTATAGCCCCTCCTAGCACCATCAGATCTAATGGCCATGTTGAACTCTGTCGCAGCCAGGCAGGGGTGAGGGTCACAGTCACCATCCCTGCCCTCGACATTTGCTCAAACTGTTGCCCCCACTCACTTGGGTGCCCTCCACTTGACCAGGCTCAGTGAGTCCTCCAGGCAAGCTGCCTCATGCAGCACCACACAAGTCAGGCAGCCCCATGTAATGTCTGACAGTTCAGCCTATTACAGCGGCAGCCACCGTTCACCTTGTGCCTGGCAGCCCCACCACCCTATATCATATGTTTAGACTGAGTGTGGGCTGGACACTGAGTGAGTCACACCTAACCAATAGACTCAGGCAGAACTAATGACCTGTGACTCAAAGATCAGGTCACAAAAGGCAGGTGGTCTCTCTTCTGGTTCCCTTCCCTGAGACAAGCCATGTCATTGGCTGCCCCGAGGATACGTCCACATGGCAAAGAGCACAAGCCTCCTGTCATCAGCAGCACCAGTGGGTGTGGACATGGACCCTCCAGCCTGTGTAGTTTCAAAGACTGCCGCCCAGCCAATAGCCTGGCTGCCACTCATGAGAAACCTGAGCCAGAGCCACCAGCTCAGCTTCCCCCAATTTCCCACCTCCCAGGCACTGTGAGGTGCTGTTTGTCAGTTACAGCAGCTAAGGTTGGAGTGGTTTGTTTTATACAGCAAGAGCAAACACTTTAACTGCCTCCAAAGGAAAGGCCAGGGTCCTCTCCCATTCCTTCTTGCTCCAGCG
>NW_004955414.1:16133990-16135343 GCF_000276665.1 Chinchilla lanigera
TTTGTATAAATTTGTATAAATTTCCATTTGTATAAATTTCCATTCTCTCCTGGGTGAACACGTTTTTTGTGTCTTTAGCTACTTCTCATTGCCGCAGGTCCTGTCTTGTACCTAGATTACTTGACAACCTCAAAATGCCCAGCAAGCAGCCTCTACCTCCGTAGGTCTAGTGCTGGCCTTGCGGATGTGAGTGTGGCATGTGAGTGCGTAAGCAGGGACGTAGGTCCTTTCCTGTCTCCTCTCATCGGGACAAGATATGTGGATTAAAAGCTTCCATTGCCTTCCTGGCCCAGGCAGTAGCTCCCTTGTAGGTAGAGGTCACAATTCAGCCTTCCCAGCTTCTTAACAAAGTTCTCAGCCCTGCCCACCCTCTCACCTTGCCACAGCCATGCAGTCACTTGACAGACACCCTCTGACACCAGGACATTTCCCCTCAATCCTCAACTGCACCTATTTGCCTAGTCCTACACATTTTGAAGTTAAGCTCATCTTGCAATCCTCATTAGTTTTAATTTTTTAAATGGTACATAATCTACTGTATGACCCACAACTGTGGATATTGCAGAATTGAGGGTATACATCCTGTGCCAGATCCTGAGCACTGGAAAGAGTGCGCAGGCTGGGAGGCATTCTCAGCACCTGCTCTGTGCCAAGCACTTTGCATACACCAATGTACTTCACCCTCATCACCTGGGAGGGAAGCACTACCCCAGATCACAGATGAGGAAACTGAGACACACAGCGAAGTTTCTCCAGGTCATACTGCTGGTGAAGAGGCAGATCCAGGGCATGAACCCAAGTGGACAAACTCCATGTTACATAACCAACACGCTCTGCTCCCTGCGGGCATCCCTGCAGGCAAGGGGGTGGGGTTATGGAGTGGGCACCAGTACAGTGACATGGCTCACGACTGGGGAGCGGAACAGTGAAGGGAAGTAGAGGAAAGTGAGGACCCAAGGTGGTGGGGCTTGCAGACTGCAATAAAAAATATGTTCTGTTCCAACTAAGACTCCAGGGGCTTGTTGGAAGATGTGGAGTTCAGAAAAAGAAAAGCCTGGGGTCAGGGCTCCAGGTAGAGAAGAAGAGATGAGTCAGAAGACGAAGTTTAGGGCTAAGACCCAAGACCCAGGCACTGCTTATCAATTGTGGCAAGTTCATCCCCTTGTGTCCCCTTGATGGGTAGTATCTGCAGGAAATTTTGGGTGCAACAACTGGGAGAAGATAGCACTGCTGGCTTGGAGTGAACAGGCTGAGGACTGTCCCCACAACAAAGAATTAACCAGTTCCAAATGTCAATGGTGCCAAGGCTGACAAGCCTCCAGGAGGGGAGGTAGGTGGGTGGAGTGGTGTCCT
>NW_004955414.1:16139258-16140561 GCF_000276665.1 Chinchilla lanigera
AAGACTTCCCCTTGAGCCCTAGCTGGTGAGGTTACATCACCTCCCTATGTCATCATTTTGGAGACCAAGTCTTTAATAGCCAGGACTTTTGGGAGACACTTTTTGAAATCATAGCATCATATACACAGAAAAATCACAAGTGTAAGGAGTTATGCTTTCTCAAAGAGTGAACACACCAGTGCTGCCACCTCTCCGATGAAGGATCAGAACATCACCAGTTCCCCTCACACTGTGGTCAGTCTCAGCCCACCCTTAGTTCATTGCCATCCTCATCTGCTTTTAAACTTTATAATAAGTGAATCATATACTATATACCATGTTGAGGCAGCTTACTTGGCTGATGTGCCTTATTTGGCTTGAGATTATGCTTTTGAGGGTCATCCCCATCACAGGGATCTGTAGTGCATTTGTTCTCCTCTCAGTATTGTATTTCATGGCGTGGATATGCCACCATTTGTCCATTTTATTCCACGGAGGCATTTGTGACATCACCTGTTTCTGGCGACTCTGAACCGTGTGCTATGAGGATTCTTGTAGGTGTATTTTGGTGCACATTTGTGTACATTTGTGTTGTGGTGTGCCTGGGAATAGAGTTGCTGGTGCTCATGGTACAGAGCTATGTAGTTTTTGAAAGTGGTGGTAACGCATTTACTCTTCCGCAGCCTTCTGTGCAAATTCTGATTGTTCACAGCCTCCTCGACTTTGTAACCATTGCAGTCAGTGTGTAATGTTACTTCATTGTGTTATAATATTTTCCTAACAGTGAATAAGGTGAAGCACATTTTTTAGCCTTTTTGTTTTTGGTCTTTTTGAGACAGGGTCTCGCTATGCAGTTCATTCTGGCCTTGAGCTCACTTTGTAGCCCAGGCTGGTCTCAAACTCACAATGATCCTCCTGCCTCTGCTTCCCGAGTGTTGGGATTACAGGCATGTGCCACCACACCCGGCATTTTTTGTCCATTTTCTGGGAAGCTCTTGTTTGGGTCTTTTGTTGGTTTAAATTATTTTTGAATCTAAAAGCTACGTTTCACTTGCACAGACAGCCCCTTTTCTAGACTGATTCTAGCTTGGTTATTGGTTTCTCTGTCAGTCTGTTTCTTCTTTCCTTTCTATAATCTCAACACAGGCAGAAGAACTGCTGGGTCTAAGGGGACATAAATGTTGGAGCTGGGGAGCAAAGCCAAACTTTTGCATGTTGGTGACAGCAATCTACCCTTTGCAGAGATACATGGGAGACTTCCATGGATTCACATCCTCTCCAAAAGGTGGTGTGGTCAGGCCTCTTTCTTGTTGTTGCTGTTGTT
>NW_004955414.1:16141476-16143234 GCF_000276665.1 Chinchilla lanigera
GTCTGAGCTAGCAACTGATCACTTACTCTTCCATATATATTTGAGAATTACCTTAATTAATTTGAAAATCTTGGAATGTTGTACTCTCATGGAGTCTGCAGCTTCTTCTGAGGAAACACACATGTGGAAAAACCTAAGAATGCATTAAATATGTAAATTACATAAGGAGGAACTGACTTTTGTGTATCGACTTTCTATCCCGAGACTTTGCTATTTTTACTTATTAGTTCCAGGAGACTTTTGTAGATTCTTTGGAGGTTTTCTTCATAGATAACCATGTCACCTGTGAGTAAAGATAGTCTTATTTCTTCCCTCTCAAAGTGTGTGGTTTTACCTCTTTTTCTTGTGCTATTGCACTAGTTGGTAGGACAGAGCATTCTTGATTTTAAGAGGAAAATATCATTTCTTAGGATGGAGTATGAGATTATCTGTAGGTTACTTGTAATTTATCAAACTGAGGAAGTTCTTCTCTACACCTAGTTATTCAAGAGTTCTGATTATTTTTTTTAACTTTTGTTTTTGTCTTTTTGAGACAGGGTCTCACTGTGCAGTTCAAGTTGGCCTTGAGCTCACTTTGTAGGCTAGGCTGGTCTTGAACACGCAATGAGCTGTTGTTCTATATTCAGTTTCTGTCCAGAGGTGACAGGTCCTGAGAGCGAGGTACCCACAGATGAAAAGAAAAGCAAGAGAAACAAGAAAAACAAGAGAGACAAAATTCTGGGATCACGGGGCTTGCAGCCTCTCCGACTACAGCCTCGATTGTCAATCTCAGTCACCTTTATTGAGCAAGAAGAAAGGAAGCAGCTATTACAAATGAACGGATATCAAAATTCTTAGCAAGGACAATACAACTCAATTATCATAAGTATGAGATTTGCCTTAGTAAGCCATCATGTTATCATTCCTTCGGGCAAGTCTTAGTTAGCATTCAGTGTTGACCTTTCCACAAGGACATGGGTTTTGCAATCTTATCCTTTCCACCAATGCTTTTGCTAGACTTCCTCCAGAACTAAGCAATCACATGGCTGGATCAGGCCTGAGGCAATACATTGAAAGAGTAATTAAAGAATTGTCCTCCTGCACATGTAATCCAGTACTCAGGAGGCAGAGCCGGGAGGATCATAAACTCAAGGCCAGTCTGGGCTCTATAGTGAAACTTTATCTTCAGAAACCCTAACGAATTATAAACACATCATGGTGTGTCCTCAGTGTTTTCCCTACCTAAAGAATGTCTTTTTCCACAATGATCCTCTTGCCTCAGCCTCCCAAGTGCTGGGATTACAGGTGGGGATAACCTTCCCAGGCTTCAAGAGTTCTAATTATGAATGCATGTTGGACTTTGTCAAATGCTTCTCAGCATGAATGGATGTGAACAAATGATTTTTTTCTTCTTGCCCCTTTTGATATGATGGGTTGCTTGCTGAACGCAGAATTAAGGTTCAGTTTAGGGCCTTCTTATTTCAGAGCTTTCTTTCCCTTTATCACACTCTCCATTGCACGATTGTAACTGGCTTCTTCCTTTGTGAATAGTTTATGAAATCTACAAGCTCAGAAAACTCATGTCCTCAGTATGAGAGAATCTAGGCTACAGAGACATCCAGAAGAGGGGAGTGCAGAAGAGGGAACAAAGAAAGAGGCAGGAAGAGCCAGAGGAGGAGCCTGACAGGCCCGCAGGGGAGAGTGGCTCCCTCTGGTGGGCATCCTGAGAAGCTGCGGGCAAGATGGACTGCTCCCAAAGCGGGCTGGAGAGGGCCCAGG
>NW_004955414.1:16144629-16145666 GCF_000276665.1 Chinchilla lanigera
CCAGGCTAAGCCTTTTTCCCCCATGCAGTAACCTGTGTATACTGTGAAGTAGTATACACACTCTTTTCTTTTCCTTTCCTTTCTTTTCTTTTCTTCCTTTCTTTCTTGTTTTTTTTTTTTTTTTTTTTTTTTTTTTTTTTTTTTTTTTTTTTTTTGAGACACGGTCTTGCTACGTAGTTCAGGCTGGCCTTGAACTCACTACATAGCACAGGCTGGCCTTGAACTCACCATGATCCTCCTGCCTCAGCCTCCTGAGTGCTGGGATTACAGGTGTGCACTACCACACTCTGCCCAGGCTGTTCTCTGTGGAACATAATCATCTCAAAAAGGCTCTATGGTGAATTAGAGAGTCAGAGTACACAGCACGGTAAAGGCTCTGAGAAGTCCTGCTGTAAAGAGCCCATTTAGTATTCTTCAAGCTGGCTGTTCCCAGCCCTGTTTGGCTCATTATCGGGAAGGAATTGAGTGGGCTCAGGAGCAGTGGCCAGGGACTGCTGTGGAGGCAACAGGTGGGGCTAGGGGGCGCACTGAGCCTGGGTCTTGGGCCAGGTAGAGTCTTGGGGCTGAGTGTGCTGTCCATGGCTGGTGTCAATGAACGAGCTGGGGGCCGATGGCAGGCTAAATAAAGTGCCCCAAAGATGTTCACATCTTAATCCCAGAAACTGTGCACTGGACTTTTCATGGCAAAAGGATTGTGCAGGTGTGACTAAGTTAGAAAGCGTATCCTGGGATTCTCCGCTAGTATCAGGATTTGCTCAGGGGAGTCATGACAGTCCTTGTAAGAGGGGCCCAGAGGGTCAGTGGTGCAGACAGGGTTATGTGATGAGGGAAGGTGGGACTGCAGGGATGGACTTTGATTTGTAGGGGTGTTGCGGCAGAAATTCCCCCGGCATAAGTTGGGCTGTACTCCACAAGAGACCCGAGTCCACTGAGAACAAAACCAGAGTTTAATTTGAGGCTAGCCACCCTTCCTTCCATTTGCCAATCTGGGAAGTGGGCGTGGGCCTGCCTTTGTTCCCAGCTTATATACATTTTTG
>NW_004955414.1:16147111-16148674 GCF_000276665.1 Chinchilla lanigera
CCTCTCCAATGGGTGTCTGGTCTCTTCTTCAGAGCCAGCAGGGCTCCCTTGCCCTTTGCTCTTGACATCCTCTCCTAAGAGTCTGCAGCTGCTGGTGACAAGTGGCCCAGCATGGCCTTTCCTCCTGAGCTGTGGTGACAGTTCCAGTAGGAAACCGCTGCAGCCTCATCCTCCACAACTGCTGGACCCGAGCCAACCTTGTACTGCAAGCTATCAGAGCTCTTCTGAGGCCTTTGGAGGCCTGAGCCCACCTTCATTGTAATGAGCATAATAAACTGCTCCTGCATGAAGTGCTATTTACTGGAAAGTTTTAAAAGGATTTTGACCAATTCAAGTTTTGGAAAGAGTAAGCTACTAACTTTGTTTTGTAACTTGAACTTGTATTTGTAAGATTTAAGTTGGAGTTGATCTGGGCTGCTCTCAACAGATGGCATAGCTGAGTCTGTGCCCTCCATGGGCCTGGTGCAAACAGGAGATCCTCACTCAGACGGCCTGCAAACTGCTATCACCAGGGTTCGCATTTGGGCCCTCGTGTGGCCTGCACTGCGTGAGGTACTAGAGAAGGCACTCCACCAGCTGCTGGCACCATGGTTCAGGTCTGGGCTTTACTTGCGCCCTGACCTCCTGAAGGTCACAGACACAGGCGGTGCGTGTTCACCACCAGTGCAGCCTGCGTCTGGCTCCTGTGCATGTCCTGAGCTGCCTGGAGACACAGAATCAGGTGGCCACAAGCTGTTGACCCTGCAGTTCGTGTCTGGGTTCTGCCTGCACCCTGAAGTGTCTGGGGACGTAGGGCCACTGGTCTGGGATTGTGGCACCAGAGCAGCCCAATTCTGGGTCATACACGTGCCCTGAGCTGCAAGGGGACATTGGATCAGATGATCTGCCATCAGCTGACATCATGGTTCACATCTGAGACCTGGGAGAACTAGATACATTTCACCATCTGCCAGAAAACCTCAGACTAAGCAGTGCATCTCAGCAGACACTGAAGGGCAAGCCTAACCACCAGGAAAACTAGGGACACTAGCGACATTTGCTAAGCTGCCAAGGAAGAGGGAGACTGAGCGTTCTGCATCTGGTATAAAACATGACAAGAGAGAGGACTAAAACACAATCTCAGAACCCCACCCCACTCAGAACAAGTCCAGGAGACATCAATATAGGAGAACTTGGTAAACATACACCTGAAATTGCTGAAAGGATTGCAATGCAAGTAGACAAACAATTCCATCAGGCCATAGAAGAGCTCAGATCAGAAGTAATCTCTCAGGCAAAACATGAAATGACAATAATAATAGAAGAATTTCTCAGCACATCTAAAGGAGAAACATATAAAAAATAGATGCACATAGGCAACGGACGGCAATGTTAAATGAACAATATAGGAATAAACTAGAACACAAAGAGACATCCAGGAAATCAAAGCTTCCACTGAAAGCAGCCAAAGCTGCTTGAATGAAGCCGAAGACAGATTCTGAAGACAGCATGGCAGCTAACAATCAGGAAAGAAAAGATCTCTTAAAATCAACAAGGAACCAGGAAAATTCAATTCAACAGCTG
>NW_004955414.1:16167820-16179698 GCF_000276665.1 Chinchilla lanigera
GAAGAAGGAGACCCTTTTCTGCCCAGCCCTTTCAGTCTACCCTCTGCCTGGTCCTACTAAAGATAAGTCAGGCGGGGTCACCTTTCCTACCGAAGCTTCCATGGCTTCCCCATAGCATCAGGGCACAGTCCCAGCAGCTCAGCTCTCCTCGGACTCCCCACAGCTGGCCCGTCCCCTCCTGCTCTTGCTCCCTCTCCCAAAGCTCTGGCTGCATGCAAGTGCTCAGAACCCTTAAACCACCATACTCCACTGCCTTGGCCTCCAGTGCCCTGTGCTGGTGAAAGAAGGAGGCAGGCAGAGGTCAGCTCCTGCTAGCCACGGGTGCCATGCAACCAGGCCCAGGCCCAGCATGGAATCCCTCTGTGACGCTTGCCACAAGCTAATCCTGTTTCATTTCAGCGTCAAGTGGCCTGTGCGGCCATCCCTAATCTGATGCCAATGGAGTATTACTCTCCATTGAATATTCTCTCTCCAGAGAATATTACTCTCCCCACAACTTTCACCCAACACCTTTTCCTACTTCTTTTTTTCCCAATCCCATGCTGGGGATGGAACCCAGGGCCTCAGGTATGCAAGAGAAGCACTTTATCACTGAGCCACACCCTATCCCCTGCACTCATATTCAGGAAGAAGGCCAGTTTCTGGTGGTGCACTTGCAAGTAGGGAGAATGGCCTGGCAGCCTTCCTGGACGAGGAAACTTCTGGTCGGTTTGAACAGCAATACAGGTTAAAAAGCCAGCAGATGTAGGCTGGGGCCCACAAATGCTGGCTTTGCATGAAGTACCTACAAGGTGCTAGGTGCTGGTAGTCCAGTGTGTACCAGTACTGACGGCAAATTTCCAGGGTTGTGTTTGGGGCGTTCAGTTTTTGTTCTGTTGTAAAATTTTGTATTCTGGTAAAATATTTGTGAAACACATTTCTCATCTTAACCATCTTAAAATGCACAATTCAGTGGCATTAAGTATATTCATATTTTGTGCAACCATCACCACTACCAGTCACCAGAACATTTTTAGTCATCCCAAAGAGAAACTCTGTCCTCATTAAACAATAACTCCTCTTATTCACTTCCTCCTGTCTCAGGGGACCACCATTCTATTCTCCATGGACATGTGACTACTCATGTTACCTCATGCAAGTGGGATCATACATTATTTGTCTTTCTTTTTTTTTTTTTTTTAAGACAGAGTCTCAGCTGGGCATGGTGGTGCATGCCTGCAATCATAGGCACTTGGGAGGCTGAGGCAGGAGGATCATCGAGCGTTCAAGACCAGCCTGAGCTACAAAGTAAGCTCAAGGTTAGCCTGAACTGGATAGCGAGACCCTGTCTCAAAAAAGAAAGAAACAAAGAAACAAAGAAACAAAGAAAGACAGGGTCTTACTATGTAGCCCAGGCTGGCCTCGAACTCACATCAGTCCTCCTGCCTCAGCCTCCCAAGTGCTGGGATTATAGGCGTGCGCCACTACACCGGGAAGTATTTGTTTTTTTTAGAATGACTTTCTTCACTCTGCATGTTTTCAGTTCATCTTTGTAGCAGTGTCACAGCTTCCTTTTTAAGGCTGAGTAACAGCCCACGGCAGGAATATGTCACTTTTTGTTTATCCACGTAGCCCCTGATGGACATTTCGGTTGCTTCTACAGTTGCCTTGTTTGCAAACATTACTGAAGTTTTTACTAATGAAACATGGGGAGGCTTCTCATATCAACCCAGAAATAGTAGTCTCTTGAGAAACAGGAAGAAATGGCGGTTGGGAGTCTGCGTTCTCAAACGGCCCCTCTCTCCACACATCCAGCCCCCTCCCATCCTTGGCTCTTGTCCTGCGCTAACTGACCTCTGTCCTCACAAGGGCCTGGACTTCTCCCATGGGCAGGGGCACAGGGAGGAGCCAAAGCACCTCTGGTGTTGGTTACATTTCTGTTTGTCTTAAATAGTTTATAATGAAGACTTTTAAAGAGAAATTTGCAGAAGAGTGGAGCTGTACACCCCGTACACGAAACAGGACATTCACACTTGCACAGCGGAGAGCAGGACCCACACGGATCTGGATGAAGCCAATGGGATGCCAGTGAGCAAGGATGGAAAGGAGAGAGGCTTAACTTCTGTTCATTTTTTTAAACATGAAATATATTTAATGCCCCTTACAATAGCACCCCCAAAAATTAAATATTTAGGAATCATTCTAACAAAAGAAGTAAAAGATCTATACATTGAAACTACAGTAGTCTGAGAAAGGAGATCAAAGAAGAGATCAGGAAATGGAAAGATACCCCTTGCTCATGGATAGGAAGAACCAGCATAGAGAAAATGGCCATACTCCCAGAACTCTTATACAGATTTAATGCAATCCCAGTCAAAATATTATTAGCACACCTTACAGAACTAGAGAAAACATTCCTAAAATGCATGTAGAACCAGAACAGACCTAGCATAGCAAAAGTAATTCTGGGCAACACAATCCCTGACCTGAAATTATACTACAAAGCTACTGTGATAAAAATCATCATGGTACTGGCAAAAAACAGACCTGAGTTATCAGTGGAATAGAACAGAAGATGCAGATGCAAAGATAAACACACTCAGCTACCTTGTATTCAACAAAGGGGCCAAATATGCTCACTGGAAGATAATCTCTTTAATAAATGCTGCTGGAAAAACTGGCTTTCCACATACCCAAGACTAAAACTAGACCCATGTCTATCACTGTTATGGTTGAAACATTGTGTCGACTTTTGAGGAATATAGAAGTTTAAATAAGTGTCTCAGTAGTTGTATATGCTGGGGTGAAAAGGACATGCCCTATGGCTCTAGGATGTTCACTGTGTCAACTTGAGAAGTTTAGAAGGTTAACTATGTGACTCAGCAGGGAGCCAAAGTCCTGACTTTGTATTCATCCTGAGTCTGTGCAAGAGGAGGGCACTGAGACAGTGTGGGCCTAGGTAGATAGCCGGCATACAATATAAGGGAGGAAAAGAGGCTTGCTTTCTCCCCCTTTTTTACTCTTGTTGCTTTTGCTGTCTTGTGCTACCTTGAAGTGTTGCCCCTGTACCATGTGCCACTCTGCCTTGGAGCCAGCTCATTATAGACTAAAACCTCCACAAACCGTAAGCTAAATAAACCTTTCCTTCCTTAATTCAGGGTTTTGAGTATTTTGTCTCAGCAATGAGAGAAAAGTAACCAAGACAATCACCATGCACTTACTAAAGTCAAAATAGATCAAAGATCTAGCCAGGTGTGGTGGCACACGCCTGTAATCCCAGCACTCAGGAGGCTGAGGCAAGAGGATTGTTGTGAGTTAGAGACCAGCCTGGCTACAAAGTGAGCTCAAGGCCAGCCTGAACTGCATAGCAAGACCTTGTCTCAAAAAGACCAAAAAAAAAAAAAACCCTAAATATTAAAATAGAAACTCTAAATCTACTGGAAGAGAAAATTGGTAGAGATCTTGAAGATATAGGTGTAGGCAGAGACTTCATGAACAAAACACAGATCGCATGGGAACTACAACAAAGAATCAACAAATGGGATCTCACCTTAATAAAAAGGCTTTTGCAGGACAAAAGAAATCATCAACAAAGTGAAAAGACAACCCACAGAGTGGGGAAAAATTATAGCCAGTTGTCCTTCACAGAAAAGACTTATATCTAGAACATATAAAGAATTTTTAAAAATCAGGCCCCTCAAATTCAAAGAGCCAATCCAAAAATGGGCATCTAAGATGAATACACACTTCTCAGATGAAGAAGTACAAATGGCAAATAAATACATGAAAAAACATTCAACATCGTTGGTCATTCGAGAGATGCAAATTATAACACTGAGATAGCATGTTACTCTAGAAAGAATGGCTATTAAGAAAATAACCGGGGCTGGGGATTTAGCTCAGCGGCAAAAGCGCCTGCCTGGCAAGCGCAAGGTCGTGAGTTCGGTTCCCGGTACCGGAGAAAAACAAAAAACAAAAAACAAAAAACAAACAAACAAAAAAGAAAATAACCAGCTGGGCGTGGTGGCCCATGCCTGTAATCCCAGCACTCAGGAGGCTGAGGCAGGAGGATTGTTGGGAGTCCGAGACCAGCCTGGGCTACAAAGTGAGCTCAAGGACAGCCTGAACTGCATAGAGAGACCCTATGTCAAAAAGAACAAAAAAAAGAAAAGAAAGAAAATAACCAATAACAAATGTTGGTGGGGCTGTGGGGAACAAGAAACCCTTCTCCACTATTGGTGGGAATGTAAGCTGGTGCAACCACTGTGGAAATCAGTGTGGAGATTTCTAAAAGAATAGGATTGGTGGTCCCATTTGACCCAGCTATTCTCTTTCTGGGTATCTTCCCAAAAGAATTAAAAACATCATACCACAGTGATATATGTGCACACATGTTTATAACACCATAATTTGTAATAGCTAAATCTTGGAAACAACCCAAATGCCCATCAACCAAAGAATGGATAAAAAAGATGTGATTTTTTAAATGTAATAGAATGGTACTCAGCCGTAAAGATGAACTTGAAACTTTTATAGGTAAGTGGATACAGTTCGAGACCATACTCATAAGTGAAATAAATCAGACCCATGTATGTAAACATCATATTGTCTCCATAGTGAGAAAATCTGAAAAGGTAAGGAAGATCCAAAACGTACAATAGATATTGTGACTAGGAAAGAAACTGTTCAAAAGAAAAGAAAAACTGTGATAGGAAAAAGGGGAAAGGAAGGGAAAAGGAAACAAACAAACAAACAAACAAAAAATATATATATATGCACACAAGACAGTTAAGATAGATATACAGCTGGTTTCTCTTGGTTCGTTTAGGGGAAAGTTTTGTGCTAGTAATTTTCTGGACAATGTTTCATGCCTGTATCTTGTACTCTGAACAACTACCATGAGTATAACAATGTGCAATGTGTTGATTACTGTTACTCTTCTCTGAGCTTGTTTTGAAATTGTTTTATTATTATTGTTTACTTTTTTCTGTTTAAAATAAAGTGTGAAATAGGAAAATTTAAAAATGTATATATTTAATATATACATTTAATGTATATATTATATACATTATATATTTTTAATGTAAAAACATATATTTAATGTAAAAACATATATTTAATGTAAAAACATATATTTAATGTAAAAACATGTATTAAATACATTAAACATATATTTAATGTAAAAAATTAAAATAGTCACCCCGGCTTAAGACTCCACTTGGGTAAAGCCAGAAGTCTGTGTAGGTGGCTCTCAGTTAAAGAAAACCAGCTCTAGAGAGTAACAATTGTTAATAGTGGCAACCTGGATAGGTGAATTATGGGAAGTCCTACTTTCAGGGCATACACTGAGTGTGTTACAGTGTATATTACTATTGTAGTTTAAAAAAAAGTTAGGAAGAAATGGAGGGCATTTACTCTTGGTCAGAAAGATGACCACTTGCCACTATCCCCACACGGCTCTGATGCTGGGCCCCCCTGAGCTCCTGTTAGCAAGCAAACCCTGAGTGGGTGTTTCAGGAATTTAAGAAAGTAGACACCTTCTATCACTTACTCCTGACAGACCGAGGGGAAAATACTTAAAACTCCACTTTAAGAGGCCCAGAGAGGGGGTGCAGATGATTGGCTGAGGTCACCAGCGAGCCTTTTCTCCCTGCATCCCCAAGTCTTCTCGCAAGCGCTTGAGTGTAGTGAGGGCAGCCCACCAAGCATGGATGAGACCTGGGCCTCAACCTGCCCCTATTTTCCTCTCCACCAACACCCGCTGCTGGTGCCCAAGGAGTCCCAGCTCCTAAGTAGCTTTTGACTCTTTTGGGATCCTGCCAGCCCCTGTACCAGTCCCTGTACCAGGGGTTTACTTAAAGGTCTAGGGAGCAAACATTTTAGATTTTACAGCTCGAGTTGAAGGATATTATGTAGGCAGGTACTTCAGTAGCCATTTCAAACCACCTTTTTAAGAATATAAAAACCAACTTAGGCTTGGACTGCACAAAAATAGTGACCTATGGGTCCTAACTTGGCGACCCACCGTGATCTAGAATGTGAGTGCTTCTGCCTCCTTCTGTTCTCCCACACTCCAAACACAGCAGACACCCGTACCGCAGGCACAAAGACCTTTAACACACAGCTTGAACTCTGTCACTCCTGGGAGGCTCTCCTTTGCCCTCAGGACAAGGAACAAGGGACAAGGGACAAGGGAAGCTTTGTTAGCACAAATGGGCCAGATGCCTTTTCTCAGCAGCCTTCGTCCAGTCCTCCAGGCCGAGGTCTTCTTTGACTTCTGGGTTTGCTCCTGACCTTCCCAGCCTCCTCTAATAGTGGGGGCAGTCTGGTGCCACAAGCCTGCACAGTGGGCATGTGCACGGCCAGACATACTCCTGTCTACCAAGGTCACAGGAGGCAAGCTAAGCACTGCATTCCAATGCCCAGTGATCCCTTGGTCAGAGCCCACATGGCTGTGGGCCCCAGTGCCCTTCGACTTGACTGAGCTTAGGTCTCCCTCTCTCTGCAGCTTCCACAACTGACACCTCCTCCCAACAACCCTGCCTTCTTATCTTTTCCTCCTCTGGCCAGAGCAGAAGCCCAGGATTCTAATCTGCAGCCTTGGCCTTTAAGGCATTAGCATCATAGAGATAAACCACTCATATTTAAAACGTTATAGTTGGGTGTGGTGGCACAACCTGTAATCCCAGCATTCCAAGGCTGAGGCAGGAGGATCATTGAGTTCGAGGCCAGCCTGGGCTACATAGTGAGTTCAAAGCTAGCCTGAGCTACACAATGAGACCCTGTCTCAAAAAACACACATAAAAACAGATAAAATAAAAAATAAGATAATTCACAACTGTTAGGATGAAGATGCAGATCAATTAGGTCAGTTAGAAGAGACAGTAAGAGTAGGTTCCCAGAGGGCTTGCTCTGCAGGAACGAATCCTTCAGCTGAAAATTTTTGAGCAAGTTCAGAGAGAGAGAGCGAGAGAGAGCACTACTGACCAGTGTGTGCACCGTATTTCCACATCTTAAGAACGAGGATGGTAGCACAGACCGACTCCAGTTTCTCCTGTCTGGGGAAAGGCAGCAGAGGAAAGGAAGACTCCCCCGCATTCCCAGTCATGCCTCCTCAATCCACCGTCCCAAATTCTCCTTGAAAAAGTTCCCCACAGCAGTGGGGTGAAGGAGGGGCTCGACCCATCCTCCTGCAGGAGGCCGGCCAGGGCCATGCCACGTCTATGTCGGGCAGAGGCAGCATCTTTCCTTAGCTCCCAGTGGCCCAGGAGAGCAGCACTGTTGGCCCATTCTGCAGGTGAGGAACCAGGGACCTGGCGAGTCCGTGCCTTGTCCCCCTCTCCCACTGCCAGCTTACCCTTGTCGGAAAGGCAAGATGAGATCCCACCCTCTCCCAGCAGCCCTGTCCTCAGCATCACCAGAGGCTCCCTCACCCTCAAGCAGCCTATAGCAGGGTCTCCTCTCAGGCCAAGGGGGAGCCCACAGCATAGTTCAGGAACTTCTAACTCTGCACAGAGCCATAGGGGATCCTACCCGCAGTCAGAGGCTTCCGACAGACCCAAGACATCTCCATGGGCTGGGACCCTCAGCAGAGCAAAGCCTCTACAATCTTGCCACCATCCATACTCTGCGTGCACTTGGCATGCCTGCTCTGTCCACCTCAGAAGCCCACGGGTCCGGTCTTATCCCGCCAGCCTTACCCAGGGCCAAGAAGGAGAAGACCCACTGCAGCACTGCCAAAGTCTGCAGCCTGCGCTCCCAAGGCACCGACAGAGGTGCAAACTCCACCATGCTGGCCAGGCTCCGTGGCTGTGCTGAGCTTTGTTGAGCTCCAGGCTGTGTGACTCTGGTAGGGAGAGGGCGGTACCCAACCCAGCCCAGCCCAGGGGAGCCCAGCCCAGTGGCAACAGCTCCCTGCCCCGCCCAGGCAGGGCCCTGTTTTCGAGAAGAAACCTTTGGGTCCATCCCCTGGGGCCTGGTTGAAAAAAGGAGAACAAGAGGCGCTTAGCTTTTATCAGCCTCCTTCCCTACTCTTATCTGCAGGGTCACCTTGCTGGGGCCACTGATGTTTCTTCCTAGCACTTGGCAGGTGAAGCAGCAGGCAGGACATAGTCCCCTCTGCTCAGTTACCTAATTCTAGCTCTTGTTTCCTCTCTCCTACGTGTCCATCGCTCCTCTCCACAAATAAACGCAATAGCTCCCATCTAGAAGTCCCCAACCCCACCATCTCCTCCACCTCCTGCCCGCTTCTCTGCTCACTCTACAGCAAAACTCTTAGAAGAACTTTCTGTGCTCACACTTTTCCCAGCTCAGCTCCCACCTGTCCCCTCCTGTTCCACACCTGTGTGGTTTGTGCTTACAGTACTGCTTTGACAAATGAAAAAAGAAAACACAAGATCTTTGAGAACTGAGCCTCCAAAGAACTCCAGCTTCCTGATGGAAATCAATAGATGCTTGCTTGCATGGAGGTGTTAGTAGGTTTCGTGATACTGAGTATCAGGAAATCAAGAATCAGGAAATCACGGGGCAATGGAAGCATTGCAGGTTCTGGACCTGGGTTACTTGGAGAAGTGCTGCTCCCAACAGCACTGTAGTTTTAACAATGCCGGGGGTCCTGACTCAGCTGACAGCTTCACCCAAATGTGTGACAGTCCACACAACTACGCTTGATAAGGTTGCCAGTGGCCTCCCCATTGCTAAATCCAGGAGTCAATTCTCACATCTCATCCTGACCTATTAGATGTGGTTCACTGTTCCCTTTTCCCTACAGTCACTTGGCCTATGGACCCAACATCTCCTGAGTTTCTTACTAACTCTTTGGCTGCTCCTTCACACTCTCCTTTGTGGCTCTTAACCTTTTCCACATTAAATGCTTAAGCCTCTCCACCCCCAGTCCTTTCGCCTTCTCTCTGCTCTCCACATTCACTCTCCTTGCGATCTCATCTATGCTCATATCTACACAGCGAGGACTTCTGAATATGCATCCAGCTCTGACTTCGCCTTGGACCTCTAGACTCAATATCTGGGTAACTACTACCTCCATCACAGCGCACTGAAAGCTGACCTTGATTTCTTCCACTGCACACACCAGTTCTTCTCCTACTCTTTCCCATCCTGTAAAGGTAACTCCATTCATGCACTGGCTCATGCCAAACAAACCCTAGACTGTTTTCACTCCTCTCCATCCACACCTATCAGTCACCATGTCATGATGGCTCTTCTGAATCAATCCTTTCACATATGAACTTTGGTCTGAGGTATATTAGATGTATCAGTGAGCTTTCCATCCCTATAACAAAACCCTTGAGATAAATAACATCCCAGTTCATGATTGATTGACTCCATTGCTTTTGGACCTGTGGCAAGGTAGAACATCATGGTAGGAGCATGGGGCAGAGCACAATCACTCATCTCCTGGCCAGAAAGCAAAAGAAAAAAAGAGCAAGGGGCTGAGGATCCACATTCCCTTCAAGGGCACAGTGCCAATGACCTAAAGACTTCCCCTTGAGCCCTACCTGGTGAGGTTACATCACCTCCCTATGTCATCATTTTGGAGACCAAACCTTTAATAGCCAGGACTTTTGGAAGACACTTTTTGAAATCATAGCATCATATACACAGAAAAATCACAAGTGTAAGGAGTTATGCTTTCTCAAAGAGTGAACACACCAGTGCTGCCACCTCTCCAGTCAAGGATCAGAACATCACCAGTTCCCCTCACACTGTGGTCAGTCTCAGCCCACCCTTAGTTCATCACCATCCTCATCTGCTTTTAAACTTCATAATAAGTGAATCATATACTATATACCATGTTGAGGCAGCTTACTTGGCTGATGTGCCTTACTTGGCTTGAGATTATGCTTTTGAGGGTCAGCCACATCACAGGGATCTGTAGTGCATTTGTTCTCCTCTCAGTATAGTATTTCACGGCGTGGATATGCCACCATTTGTCCATTTTATTCCACAGAGGCATTTGTGACATCACCTGTTTCTGGCGACTCTGAACCGTGTGCTATGAGGATTCTTGTAGGTGTATTTTGGTGCACATTTGTGTACATTTCTGTTGTGGTGTGCCTGGGAATAGAGTTGCTGGCGCTCATGGTACAGTATACGCCATGCAGTTTTTGAAAGTGGTGGTAACACTTTTACCCTTCTGCAGCCTGATGTGAAAATTCTGGGGTCAGGGATATAGTTCAGTGGCACAAGCCCCTGCCTGGCAAGCACAAGGTCCTGAGTTTAATTCCTGGTACCAAAACAAAAACGAAAATTCTGATTGCTCACAGCCTCCTCGACGTTGTAACCATTGCAGTCGGTGTGTAACAGTGCTTCACTGTGTTGTAATATTTTCCCAACAAGGAGGAAGGTTAAGCACATTTTTCGGGCCATTTTCTGGGAAGTTCTTGTTCTGGTCTTTTGTTGGTTTAAATTGTTCTTCAATCAAAAAGCTCCTTTTCACCTGCACAGACAGCCCCTGTTATAGACTGACTCTAGCTTGCCTGCTGGTTTCTCTGTCAGTCTATTTCTTCTTTCCATAACCTCAACACAGGCAGAAGAACTGCTGGGTCTAAGGGGACATAAATGTTGGAGCTGAGGAGCAAAGCCAAACTTTTGCATGTTGGTGACAGCAATCTACCCTCTGCAGGGATACATGGGAGACCTCCACGGATCCACATCCTCTCCAAAAGGTGGTGTGGTCAGGCCTCTTTCTTGTTGTTGCTGTTGTTATTGCTGTGTGCGTGTGTGTGTGTGAGAGAGAGAGAAATGGTAACTTGTTTTGTGTTTCCTGACCACTAATCTTGTACGTCTCTTTATTTATGATTATTTCCTCTTATGAAAATTTAGGCCTTAATTTCTGCCCATGTCTTTGTGGTGTCATTTGTGCCTTTCATATGCACTTGAAGAAGGATTTTACTGCAGTCCTGGTGGCGAATACTGTAAATCTCTCCTCCCAGCTTTTAGCTTGTCTTCTAAGGTGTTATCTGATGGACGGATATTTAAAATTCTAATGTATTCTTATATATCAGTCTTTTTATTAGATAGTCATTATTTAATCGGATTTGGGAAAGCTTTTTCTACTTATATTTTCCATTTTGAATTTTAAACATTTGCTTTGGATATGCAAGTCCTTAACTTATCTGGATTTTTTTTTTAATATAGTAGGAACTAGATTCTTATTTTATCTTTTAACATATGGATAACCAGTTTTTTGTGTTCCATGTGTTGAACATGGCCTGTTTTTCCCCAACGATATGGCATGCCGCCTCTGTCACACTGCAGGGCTCTACACTTGCCTGTTTTGTCTGCACTTTGTTCTTGCCCAGTAGCCAATTTATCCATCTCTGCCAGGGCCACCCCATCTAATATCTGGGAGAGGGGCTGCCTCTTTCCTTTTCTACCTTAAAGGTGCCCGGGCTAACAACTGATCACTTACTCTTCCATATATATTTGAGAATTACCTTAATTAATTTGAAAATCTTGGAATGCTGTACTCTCATGGAGTCTGCAGCTTCTTCTGAGGAAACACACATGTGGAAAAACCTAAGAATGCATTAAATATGTAAATTACATAAGGAGGAACTGACTTTTGTGTATTGACCTTCTATCCTGAGACTTTGCTACTTGTATGAGCTCCAGAGGCTTTCATAGATTCTTTGGAGGTTTTCTTCATAGACGACCATGTCACCTGTGAGGAAAGATAGTCTTGGTTCTTCCCTTCCAAAGTGTGTGGTTTTACTTCTTTTTCTTGTGCTATTGCACTAGTTGGTAGGACAGAGCATTCTTGATTTTAAGAGGAAAGTATCATTTCTCAGGATGGAGTATGAGATTATCTGTAGGTTACTTGTAATTTATCAAACTGAGGAAGTTCTTCTCTACACCTAGTTATTCAAGAGTTCTGATT
>NW_004955414.1:16182546-16205540 GCF_000276665.1 Chinchilla lanigera
ACCTGACTATGTTGCTCCCTTGCCCAAGTGAACAGGGGATCAATGGGTGTTTGGTCTCCTCTTCAGAGCCAGCAGGGCTCCCTTGCCCTTTGCTCTTGACATCCTCTCCTAAGAGTCTGCAGCTGCTGGTGACAAGTGGCCCAGCATGACCTTTCCTCCTGAGCTGTGGTGACAGTTCCAGTAGGAAACCGCTGCAGCCTCATCCTCCACAACTGCTGGACCTGAGCCAACCTTGTACTGCAAGCTATCAGAGCTCTTCTGAGGCCTTTGGAGGCCTGAGTCTACCTTGATCCGAATAAGCAAAATAAACTGCTCCTTCATGAAGTACTATTTACTGCAGTCAAACTTTAATATAATTAAACCCGTATTAATTTTGATGTTGCTATTCTACTCATAATTTGAGGCCAATACATTGTTTTGGGGGGGCTTAAATATTTGGGTAAGCTCTTGAGAAGCTCCTAGATCCAAAGCTAGGAGACTATTAAAGTGTCTCTGCAAAGAGGCCTGGCTCCCCAAAGAGCTTAAGATTGAGCCACACGAACTGGGTGGCTGAGGGGGAAGGGTCGCACTGCCTCACCTCCACAGGCATCAAGGTCACACCTGCCGTGCCCTAGCGGTCCTGGGGAGGGGCCGAAGGGGAAGAGAGTTTTGGGCTGGGTAGATCCCTGCTCTAGGGTTCTCGAAAATTTTATACATCCCGATTCCCACTTTGAACCCTCCTGCTGTCCCCAACTCGACCTTCTTGCTCATTTTGACACTACCCTTTCCACCCATGTGATGCTGCTTCAGATTCAGCTCTTTTGAAGTTTGGCTCCTCCAAGGATTATATGGGCCTGAGCTGAGTGGAGAAAGATCAGAGCCATTGCTCTCCCACTCTGCAATCTTGTCTGTAGTCTAATAGAGTTAAGTCCCCAGCACCCACCCACCCACTCATCCACACCCGCACACCCCCGCACACACCTACACCGTGGGGTTGTAGAACCGAATGAGTGGGAGCACTGAGGTCAGAAAAACCTGGACCTGTGTGCTGGCTCACTCACGAGTTACTTCACATGATTTGGAGCAAGTTACTGACCCCATGTGAGTGCTGAGGTTTTCATCTACAAAGGGAGATAAATAAGACTGACTTAAGGACTGCCACACCAATCAGATGTGAAACCACTAGCATGAGGCCTGGCCATCTGTAGGTACTTGATAAAGACAAGTTTCTTCCAATTCAGTGATCTCTGACCAAATCTCAATCATGAGGTTGGCCAACCATGTCCTGGCACCTTTCCATTGTTCAGTAGCTCTAGCTATGAAGGCACCCGGGAGGCAATTCCCATGTGAGAAGGAATGGTCTCATCACTAATGCATGCTGGGCACAGCGCTGGGTGCTTCAGGCAGGTGACAGTAAAGTGACACTGTCACACCTGGCCTGCCTGACAGGGATGTTTCTTTTTACCCCCACAGCCTCTGCTCCCCCTTTCCAACCCCTAGAATCTTCACTGCTCTGTCCCTCTGCAGAGGCCAGAACACAGAATCTTTTTGGCCAGGTTCCAAGCCACAGCACCCCCCATATTATCAAGTACAAATTGACTAATGAAAACCTACTTCCCTTGACCATTACACTTGACCCTACTATTTAAGCCCAGTGAAAAGGAATGCTTTTAAAATAGAAAAAAAATATAATTACTTAACTTGAACACTCAGGAAAGATCCTGAGTCAGCGAACCAGTTTAATGGATTGTCGCTAATGCACTTTCTGTACAGAAAGTGAATGGCTGGTGTCCAGTTTTTCTTCAAACTGTAGGCATCTTGCAAAAGATGCCGGCACTAACTTGACCTACGCTTCTCTCCTCCAAAACTTCACACACCATTCTCATAGCCATGAAAAATGCCTCCCTGATCAACAGACGGGAGCAGGGTCTCCGGTACCTTCCACCAACCACACTCATGAGCATCACCACCGCCACCACACCATCACCACTACTACCACTGTTGCCATCACTCTCACCACCATCACCATCAACACCATGACCATCATTACCACAACCACACCACCATCACCATTACTACAACCATCATCACCACGGCCATCACCCTATCAGCAGGAGCAGTGGCAGGAGCAGCATCACCATTGTTCTTATCATCACTACCACCCCGCTGCCACCCGTGAGCACCTGCTATGCAGCAGACAGAACTTACCCCGTAATATAGCTCTGAGCTGAATACTCATATCTCTCTTTTCCAGAGAGGTTAAGAGTGGATAAATAAATCATTTTTCCAAAAGTTTCTCTGCTGGTAAGAAATAGGGTTGTCCACCACTGGCTCTAAGCCCCAACGTTTTCTACCCCACTTCTTCTACCCCACTTCTTCCTTTGCTTGTCAGCCCTTCCCATCCAGTGCTCCTTAATTCTTGGCTTGCCTTCAATATTAAATAAATCTAAATTTATGTCCATTGTGCCCTTCTTCTCTCCAGAATACACTCTTTGAGGGCGGAGATTGTCTGTTGTGCACTTTACCCACGGTTTCTAGGCCTTGGCTCATAATTCACTCAGCTGTTTGTGGGATGAACCAGTGAATGAATGCATAGATACATGGCAGATGGATGAAGAGATAGATGGATCTCCAGAAGAGTAGTGAATAAATAAACGCATTCATCAAGTTAAGGATAACTCTCACGTTTACATCCCTAACTTTCTCATCTCCCTTCCTTCATTTAGCTCCAACTGCCTTTCAGAACTTTTTTCTTGGCCTTGCTGTTGTCTTGTAAAACTAAACTTACACAAACCTGAAGTCTATCCTAGCTGATTCCTTCTCTTCTCTTTTCTGAGCGTGGTACTACTTTTCTTCCCAGTGTCCCCTTCACACTCCTCTCTGATTAAGTCATTCATCCAACAGCTCTAAGGGTTTTTTTGTTCTGTTTTGTTTTTTGGCTATCTGCCATGTGCCAAACACCACTGTAGGGAATAGGAGCGGTAAATAAGACAGGCAAGATCATGGGGAACTCAAAGAATTTTGCGGGTAATATTGGGGTAGAAAGTGGAGCCCAAGGATGTAGCTCAGTGGCACAGCACCTGCCTGGCAAGTGTGAGGTCCTGAGGTCAATTCCAGGTACAAAATAAAAAAAGAAGGTGGAATAACAAGAAATAAACAAGTAAAAAATGAACAAGATAATTCTAGAGCAGAATGAGTGATACATTAGGGGAGCAGAGTGATGAAAGAGAACTAGGAAACCTCACATTAGAAAAAATGTGTAGGGAGCTGGGTGTGGTAGTGCACACCTGTAATCCCAGCACTTGGGAGGCTGAGGCAGGAGGATTGTTGTGAGTTCAAGATCAGGCTGTGCTACAAAGTGAGCTCAAGGCCAGCCCGAGCTGCATAGCAAGACCCTGTCTCAAAAAGACAAAAAGAAAAAAAAAAAAAAAAAAGGACAGGAAAAAAAAAAGCTGCAATAGAAAAAATGTGTAGGAAGGTTTGTTTGAAGATGTGTTGTTAAGCAAGACCTGGATGATGAGCATGAGCCAGTCAAGTAAAGAGCTGAAAGAACATGCCAGCAGAGCACCTACCAAGTGCAAAGGCTCTGGGCTGGAAAGAACCTGATGTGTTGTGGTACAGGAAGGCAGCAGTGCAACTAGAGGGCAGCGAACACAGAGAGACTGTCACAGCGGAGGTCATGCGAGGTCTTAGCAAAGAGTCTAGGTTTTATTCTAGGAGCAGCAGAAAGGTACTGAAGAATCAAACATGGCATGAATGCCATGCTCTCCCTGGTAGTTAGGTAAGAAGCTGTAGATTCACAGGTGAGTTGAGTCGAGTCACTAGACAAGGAATAAGTCCAATTCCATTTGCACTGCCACAGAGCACAGAAAAGGAAAGCGTCCAAATGCTTTTTTGTGAAGTCATAGCATTGGTGGCCACCCAGGAAAACGGTGCAACAAAAAAGAAAAGGATAGATTGAGCTTATTTTGAACATTATTATCAAGAACTCCTTAACATTTTAGTAAATAGAATTCTGAAGCACATTTTAAAAATATCAAATTGGTGTTCTAACAAGAGGACAAGAATGGCTTAGTATGAATAACTGATATTATAATTAAATATGTTGACAAATCAAAATGGAAAAGACACAATCCTCTTTAAAAATACTGAAAGAGCATTAAACAAGTGTACAGTCTGTTCTTGATATTTACACTTTCTTAGTCAAATAAAAGTGGGTGGATAGTCTCTAAATATTTTATGGTAACAGTCAGCCTCATGTTTAATGATGAGTTACTGGAAACATCCTCATTAAAGTCAGAAACAATAATTCTAGAGATATAGTAAGAGCAATTGGATCAGAGAAAAAATGAGAGGCATAAAAATGAGAAAAGAGGAGAAATTGTCATTTATGTGAACAATAAATTCAAGACAATCTACAGCCTATTAAAACCAAAGAGTTTAGTATTGTTGCTAAAATGAGATTAGTGCATGCAAAAATTTTAATAATTATGTTGCCTATAATTACAATTTAAAATGATGAACATGCTGGGTGTGGTGGTACATGCTTGTAATTCATTTGCTCAGGAAGCTGAGGCAGGAGAATGTTCAAGGCAGAAGGATGTTCAAGACCAGCCTAGGTAACTTAGCTAGACCCTATCTCAAAATTAAAAATATTAATAAATAAAAGGGCTGGGGCTGTAGCTCAGGGGTAGAGTGCTTGCCTGGGACACCCAAGGTGAGGCCCTGGGGTCAATCCCCAGTACTTAAATTTTTATTTTTTTATTTTTTGACTTTTTTCCAGTACCGGGAATTGAACTCACAACCTTGCACTTGCCAAGCAGGCCCTGTGCCGCTGAGCTAAATCCCCAGCCCCCCAGTACTTAAATTTTTAAAAATATATGGGTATAAATTTTTAATATGTCATTTCAAAGAGGCATTGAAAACTGTTCGATATCACTAGACACTAGGGACATGCGATTTGAGGCCATAAAATGTGCTGTACTTTGACCTTGAATATCACTCAAAGGCCCATGTGGGGCTGGGGATTTAGCTCAGGGGCTGGGGATTTAGCTCAGCGGCAAAGCGCCTGCCTGGCAAGCGCAAGGTCATGAGTTCGGTTCCCGGTACCGGAGAAAAACCAAAAAAAAAAAAAAAAAGGCCCATGTGTTGAAGGCTTGGTCCCAGCCTATAACACTATTGGGAAGTGATGGAACCTTTAGGAGATGAGATATAACAGAAGGAAGTTAGGTTGTTACAGATGCAGCCTTAAAGGGAATATTGAGATCGCAGTTCCTCTTCCTCTCTCCTTTTTTCCCAACTGCCATCAGGTAAAGAGACCTCCTCTGCCATGTGCTACTGCCATGTTGTGCAGCCCCACCACAGCCCCAAAGGCAAAGGTGCCAGGCAAACAGTGACTGAAACCTCTAAGCCCATGAGCCTAAACGAACCTTTCCTTATTATAAGATGATTATCTCAGATATTTTGTCCTTGTGACAAAAAGGTGACAAATGCAATAAGATATCACTGAACATCTATTAGAATGGCTAAAATAAAGCACACTGAGGTGCAAGGATGTAGAACAACTGGATCTCTCATCCACTGCTGGAAGAATGTAAAATAATACAGCCACTCTAGAAATCAGTTTGGCAGTTTCTTAAAAAATTAGACATACTACAGGAGATAGCAATTGTATACCTTGAGCATTTAACTAACAGAAATGAAAACCTGATCAGAGAAAAACTTGTACATGAATAGAAGTATATTGCCTTTATATCCCCAAACTGAGAAAAACCAAATGTCCTTCCATAAGTGAATGGGCTAACCAGATCTAGACATATCAGCATGAATAAATCTCAAATTCCTTTTGATGAATGAAAAAGGCATATTGTAAGAGCTTCTTCAAGTATTGTACCGTTCAGGGGAAAATATTCAATATATAAAGAAAACACACTTATTCCCCTTTTTTTTGTACCAAGAATCAAACTCAAGACCTTATACTTGCCAGGCAGGTGCTACATCCCCAGCCCCACACTTATTACAGGTTTGTGTATATTTTTAAAAAGTACAAAAACACACACCCAAACCACCTTCCATATGGTGGCAAAATTGGAGGAAGAAAAGCAGGGAGTGGGTTCAGGATGCAATTTAAAATGTATCTGTGTCATTTTATTTAAGAGAGCTACAGACCCATCACCAAGGAATTTCCAACTTGGAAAATCTGGAGCAATATGAGCATCAAAGCAAAAAGTGAGAGTAATGGATTAAATCCACTTATAAATAAGAATTCATTAATCCATACTGGCATAAACAAAGATGTCAGCTAGTAAATGTTGAAGGAACAAAGGAGTTAGAAAAAACATGATTTGGCAAACACAATTATTAAAATTTTGTAATAGAAAATGCTCCCTCCGACAGTATACATCTGTTTCTTGGTTGCCCAGGTAATAGTTCCTGTTCCAGTTCCGGTTGCTTCTGCTCTCTTAGAAATGGCTGGTCACTGTGATGCATAGCTGGTCACTATGAAGTACATTGTAGAGGGGCTGGGGATTTAGCTCAGCGGCAAAGTGCCTGCCTGGCAAGCGCAAGGTCGTGAGTTCGGTTCCCGGTACCGGAGAAAAACCAAAAAAACCCCCCCACAAAAAAAGAGCTATGAAGTACATTGTAGAAACCAATCTCCAATTGACAAGCCATTCTGCTTCTGTACTTCCTGCTTGCTTATCCCATATAAGTCCTAGAGCACCAGAGATCAGGACCTGATCTTTTGAGAATCATCCCAATCAGTGCCCATAGACATAAATAAATGTGCGTCCAAATTCTGGGTGCTGTTTCGGGGTTTCTGCTTGCTGTAGCAAAGTGAGAGCCACCAATTGTTGTTAAACTAGCAGATGAAATTTTGATGAGTCATAGCAGGGTTACAGAGTATCAAGGCTCCTGGCTTTAGTATAGTATCTGGATATTATAATAAATGAAAGAATTTGGAATATTTAGCTAAAGATTTGGGGATATAAAAATTGTTTTTAAATATTTTTTTAATGCGGTCATATGATGGTCTCAAGGAAAGATAAAAGTCGTAAAAATTCTTATACTGGTGCAGAAAAAGGAAAAATGTAATCCCATGCCTTAGATTGGTCTGCTGTAACAGAATACTACAGACTGAGTGCCTTAAACAGCATTCATTTATTTCTCCCAGTTCTAGAACCTGAGACATCCAAGATGAAGGTGCTATCAGATCCAGTGTCTGCTGAGGGCTGCTTCCCAGCTTGCAGATGCCATCCTCTCATTGCAGAGTCACATGGCGGAAGAGAGTTCCAGTCTCTTCCTCTTCTTATAAGGATACTAGTTCCATCATGTAGGCTTCACCCTTCTCTATACCTCCCCCAAAGCCCTACTCCCTAACATCTTAAGGGTTTTTAACCTATGACTTTTGACAGGACACAAACATGCAGTCCACACAGTCTGCAACCACAACCAGTCAAGAAACATATGTATATTCTAGGGTTCCCAGATTCTAGGATGCCTAACATTCACTTATTCTAGGGCTCAAGGCTGTATCGTTCTACTACTCAGATTGTAGGGCTTCTAATAAATATGGTTTAAAAGTCAATCATTCTTTTATTCTAATTCCAGGATTCAAAGATGTCATCATTCTATTGTAATTCCTATTTCTGTGGTCAGACCAGCCATAGCAAAAGCACCGAGGTACTGTATTTGACACTAATCTTCACATAGTTTTATAACTAAAAGACCAAATCCATTAAACCCTCCTCCCCTAACTCATGTCAGGAATTCACTTTCCTCTGGTTGTGTCATGGGAATAGAGAGAAGGCTCCCGGAATTTTACTACATAATATGCTATTCATGATAAGAGTTTTTTTATAGATACCTTATGATGTATGAAGGAAGTTCTAATTTGGTAAGAGGTTTTAAAAAATTGATTATTGGTTGTCAACTGCAATGATGTCTTTTAAAATATTCCTACCTGAGATTATTTCATTTTAATCTGTTGTGTGTGGTATTATATCTACAGGTTTTCTTTTTTTTTCTTTTCTTTTTTTTGTCTTTTTGAGACAGGGTCTCGCTATGCAGTTCAGGCTGGCCTTGAGCTCACTTTGTAGCCCAGGCTGGTCTTGAACTCACAACCATCCTTCTGCCTCAGCCTCCCAAGTGCTGGGATTACAGGCGTGCACCACCACACCTGGCCAGGTTTTCTATTATTAAGCCAGTGTTTCCTCTTGGTATAACACCACTGAGTATTGATAACTGTTTTTAATATAGCACTCTAGATTATGCCTGCTGCTGTTTTGTTTAGGATTTTTATATTTATGATTGACATATAGTTTTTCTTTCACATATTAGTAGTTTTTGTGCAATATTATGTCAACTTCCTAGAGTGAGATGGAAAATTTGCCCCCTTTTCTGTCCTATAGAATAATTTATATAATAAAGATGCTCTATTCCATGAAAGTTTTGGGAGATTCACCTGTAAAGTCCAATGAATCAAGTATTTTATTTTATCTTGCTTTATGAGCATGTATGAATAGATTTAAACTCTAGTTGAATTCACTGAACTACTGAGGTTTTCTATTCTACCTTAAGTTGATTTTAATAAATATTTTCTTCTAAAACTTGTCTCTTTCCAATAGATATACTAATCATTTATTGCTGCATCAAAAATTGCCCCTAAATATCAATTCAATATCTATAAAAATGATAGCAAGTTATATTTTGAATACCAACAAACTGATCCTGAAGGTTTAAGGAGAGGCAAAAGAGCAGAACAGCTAACACAATATTGAAGGAGAAGAAAAAAGTTGAGGGGCTGATTACCCAACTTCAAGACTCACTATAGTTGCTCCAATCAGTACAATGTGGTGCTGATGAAAGAACAGGTAAATGGAACAGAACAGAAAGCCCAGAAGTAGACCTACATAAATATACTCAATTAACCTTTGGCAAAGGACCAAAGGCAAATAATCTTTTCAACAAGTAGCATGGAAACAATTCAACATTCACAAGCAGAACAATCTTGACACAGACTTTAAACCCTTTATAACAATTAATTCAAAATGGATCACAGACCTAACTGTAAATGTAAAACTATAAAACTCCTAGAATCAGGAGAAATTCTAGGTGACCTTGGGTATGGCAATGGCATTTTAGATATAACACCAAAGGCTGTGAAAGAAAGAACTGATAACTTGAATTTAAGTGTTTCTGATCTTCAAAAGATACAAAGAAGAGAGTGAGAAAGCAGTTCACAAATTAGGAAGAAATATTTGTAAAAGATACCTAATAAAGAACTGTGAACCAAAACATACAAAGAACCCTTAAAATTCAACAATAAGAAAATGAATACCCTATTACAATGGACAAAAAAAGCAGACACCTCACCAAAGATGTACTCAGAAAATAGTCATATAAAATACACTCAACATCATATGTCATGAAGGACTTGCAAGTTAAAACAATGATATACAACCAGGGCGTGGTGGTGCATGCTTGTAATCCCAGCACTTGGGAAGCTGAGGCAGGAGGATCATTGTGAGTTTGAGACCAGCCTGGGCTACAAAGTGAGCTCAAGGCCAGCCTGAACTGCATAGCGAGACCCTATCTCAAAAATACAAAGGAAAAAAAACAAAACAAAAACAAACAAACCAAAAAAAAAAAAACAAGGAAAAACAACAAGATACAAATATATACCTATTAGAATGGTAAAAATCCCAAACTCTGAGAACACTAAATGCCTGCAAGAATATGGGGCAATGGTAACTCTCATTTGTGGTAATGAGAACTCAAAATGGTACAGCCACTGTGGAAGACAATTTGGTAGTTTCTTTCAAAACTAAACATACTTTTATTGTGTGATCTAGCAGCTGTGCTGTGTTCCAGTTAATCTTATTAACTTGTCTGGATCAGGAGATTCCATGATGTTCATAGCTGTTAGAAAGTGGGCCCAGTTGGAGGAGGTTGGTCACTGGGAGTGGGGGAGTGAGCCTTTGGAAGGTATATCTCTCCCCGGCCCTCTTCCCCTGTGCTTTACTTTCCCACTACCATGAAATGAGCAGCTTTCTTCCATCACACCTTCCACCATGATGTTTGTGCTTTGGAGCCAGAAACATCAGACCACGGACTGCAACCTTGAAAAGCACAAGCCAAATAAACCTTTTCTCCTTTAAATTGTGGGTGTCGGGTATTTGGTCCCAGCAACGGTAAAATACACCAATACATGCTCTTTGGTAGTTACCCAAAAAAATTAAAAATTTGTATCCATATAAAAACTTGTGCACAGATGTTCTTATAGCTTAATGCTTAATTACTGAAACTTGGAAGCAAATGAGATGTCTTTCAGTGTGAGAGCAGGTAAACAATCTGTGGTACATCCAGATAAAGGAATGTTATGTAACACTGAAAAGAAATGAGCTCCCAAGCTGTTATGGTTGATACACTGTGTCAACTTAAGTAGTCTAAAGGCTTGGCTAAGTGACTCAGCAGTTCTGCATCTTGGGGTGAAAAGGACATGCCCCTACAGCTGTGGGATGCTGTTCATTGTGTCAATTTGAGAAATTTAGAAGGTTAACTATGTGACTCAGCAGGGAGGGTCTTTACTTTGTATTCATCAGAGCCTGTGCAAGAGGAGGGCATGGAGATGGTGTGGGTGTAGAGGAACACCCCACCCCCCAGGGTGAGCAGGCTGCATACAATAAAAGGGAATTGAGAAAGGACTGACTACTGGTTCTTCAGAGGAGCTTCAGCTTAGTCATCTCCTGGCTTCTGGTGCGCTGTTCAGCTTCCCCCTGGGACTCTTCAACCTTCTGGTGTAGATTCTTCAGCCTTCATCATATTCCATTATAGACCCATCAGCCTGCTGATGCGGACTTGCACAGACACTGCAGTGAGCTCCAGGTCTTGGACTGGAGACCAAAGCTCTTCAATCTCCAATGTGCAGACACCCTCTACGAGCTTCCTCATCCAACTCTGTGGCTGACCATTGTAAGCCAAACTTGTAATTTCTTGTATATTTGTATGTATCTTGTGTTATATGTCGCCTCTGATTGATACACAAGCCATGAAAAGGCATGAACAAATCTTAAGTGCGTACTACTAAGCGGAACAGCCAGTTTGAAATGTTACATACTTTTGATTCCACCAGATTCTAAAAGAGGAAAAATTATGGCAAAACAATGTCTGTAGAAATGATCAGTGGTGGCCTGGGGTTGGGGAGAGGAAGGAGTGAATAGGCAGATCACAGAGGGTTTTTAGGACAATTAGACTAGTCTGTATAATATTGTAACGGTGGATATGTGTCATTACCTTTATCCAAACCCATAGTACATATGACATCAAGAGTGAATCCAATGTAAACTATGGACTTTGGGTGATATTAATGTGTCATTGGAGGCTTATAAATCATAACAGACAGACTACTCTAGGGCTTGATTTTGACAGAGCAAGAGGCTGTGCATGTGTGGGAGCAGGGGGTATTTGGGAATTCTTTGTACTTGCTGCTCAATTTTTGCGATGAACCTGAAACTGCTCTAAAAATGTAGTTTATAAATAAATGAATAATATAAGTAGATAAATAAGTAAAATTTAAAAAAATTTAAATTACCCCAAAACTTGGCACTTTCAATAACAAACATTAGTTGCACACAGTTTTTATGGGTCAAGAATTCAGAAATGGGGGATGGGGACTTAGCTCAGCGGCAAAGCGCCTGCCTGGCAAGCGCAAGGTCGTGAGTTCGGTTCCCGGTACTGGAGAAAAACCAAAAAAAAAACAAAAAAAAACCGAAAGAATTCAGAAATGGCATGACAGTGTGTTTCTGGCTCAAGAACTCACATGAGTCTGCAGTCAAGATGTGACCAGGACTGCAGTCATGTGAGGATTTGACTGGGCCTGCACGAGTCACGTCCAGTTTGGTTCACTCTCATAGTTGAGAGTAAGAGGCCTCAGTTCCTCGCCATGGGGCTGGAGCTCTCCGTGGAGTTACAACGGAGGGAAAAATCCTTCTGATAGGGTGGCAGTTCCCCAACCCTCCACAGCAAGTGACCTAAGAGTAAGAAGGGGGACGCCACAATGGCTTTTCTGACCCAGCTCTGAAAGTCACGTGCCATCATTTCTTATCATCCTGTTGGTTACGCGGGTCAGCTACAGTCAGTGTAGGAGAGGACCACACAATCTGCGATCGCCAAGATATCAGGGTCACTATGGGCCCTGTTAGAGACTGACTACCATGCAAGGATTCTCAAATTTATCAGCAGAAAGTAATTCTTACTATTTACCAAAGATTCTTGAAATCCCTGCTGTCTACAATCATCCCTCTTTACAATACCACCATTATTGATGTGTGATTCTTACCTTTTTAGTTTTTTTTTTGTGTCTCAAAATAAATTTGTTAGAAATGTATCTATTCCAAGGAAGATTTTAGAGGGTTTTTTTTTTACAGTCTTTAATTATAATTGCTTTATATTTAATCCCCTTATTATTTTCTTTAATTTTTTCCCTATAATTTTATTTAGGTTTTCTCTATACTATTTCTAACTTCTTGAGTTGGATCACTAGAGTACTTTTAATCTTTTTTTCTAAAGGAGATATTTAGACTATAAATTTCCCTGTTAATACTATATATAGCTGCATCTCACAAACTTTGACATGCATTATTTCTATTTTCTTTCAGTTCTAAATATTTTACAATATCCACAATCGTTTCTTTTTAAACCCATGACTTCATTTCAAAGTATTTTTCTTTATCTTATTTCTAAATAGGTGTAGGCTTGCAATGATCTTTTCTTATTAATTTCTACCGTCATTACATTGTCATAAATGTTCCTTGTATAAGCTTTTGGTTCTTGTTTCTCTTAGTTTTTTTTTTTTAATGAAGAACAAATTTTATTTTAAACATAGATCTCAGTAACAATGAAATACCAAAAGCTGGTCATTATAATAGAAAAACAAAAGGTAAGAGGAGTTGGCTATGTTTTCTGAAAATACAGAATTACCACTGTAATATACTGCCAACTCTCACTTGTTTTTATTTGGATTATTCCTTTTATGGATTATCCAAGGATGTTTAAAAACCAGAGTGGCTTCTGCATGCTAGTTAGACATCTGGATTGTTTTTCAAGTAAATACGTTCTCAAGGAATACAAAGAAAATTGGCCACTTGCTTACATAAGCATAATTAGGAAGACATTATGCTCAGGAAATACATTCCAAAGTAATATAGTTTTTTACATTACCATTTCTGTAGATTTAAAAAACCTGTATTCAAAGTACTAGTATTTGAAAATAACATTATACTAGTTATAAACAGAGAAAAGACATAACTACATTATTTCCAACCCCAAAAAAGAAGAAACTTTCAAGGCAATGACAACAGTAATTTAAAAGTGGTTTTCTAGCTGCAAAGTGCTAAAGAAGCAAATGTTCAAGAAAAACCCCAGGCTGGTACTGAAACACCAAAAAAGCAAGACACAAAGAAGGTAATATCTCTCATCACTATAAAGTCTGTTTTAACTATTTCACAAAGAAGTGAAAGCAGTGATTACAAGACCAATTAAGGCCAAGTTAGTAGCACACAACTTACCCATCAGCCCACATTTCTTCCCAAACTAAGCTAACCATGTGTGCTTCATAAAATTTCCTCCATACTGCATGTGCTATATAAACTTGATCATATACATATTTCAGAAAAGGGTGTCGTCCACACTTATCACATCAATTGTCCATAATGCACCGCAAGTAGAAATGATCCTTTCATAACAAAATTCTTGATATCTGGCATTCTCTGAAGGCCAAAAGCTGATCACAAGGTTATATTTTATTAAGTGTTGGTACATGTTCTTTAGGAGACCTTAGGTCATTTTTAGATTTGTGGAAACTGCTTTACTTTTAATATAGAAATATCCTGTTAATATAGAAATATCTTGTTATTTAATGACTGAATGCCATTTTTGTTAAAACTTGACCCTGAGTTTTAAGTTCTAGAATATAAACTGTAAAACTAAAACCACTCTAAAACATGCTCTCTAATATTGGTGTTTGTATAATACTGTGCTTTTTCTCTTCATTAACATAGTGCATCTAGAAGTAGCTCCCCTTAAGCGATGGAGTAAGATGCCCAACATAAGGAAGCAGGAAATGTCCTGCCTAAAGTAAGAATTTACTCAAATACATTTATTTAAACTATAAAAATGTCATTTCCCTCGTTCTCTTAAGTTGACAGTGTATGAAATGCAGCATTTTCACCTTGCAGGTAGAGTAGCCTGAGGGGAGACTCCCATAATCCCTGGTTTAGTAAACAGCAAAATCTGTAATTCTGACAATACAGAGTTCTAATATTGTTTTGGAAATCTCTTTTTTAAGTTAGTTGTTTTTATATACAAATAAAATTTCTAGATATTGAGAGCAGCTCTACATTTCTTTAAAAATATTCACTAAATATAAAATTAACATGTGAATAGGAAATAAAAGCAATTCCTAGTGAAAGATATTCTCACAGTAGTAAATAATCTAATGTCTACTTTTTCTGATAATGCCAGTCTTACATTTGAACCTTTACCTTAAAACATCATTTTTAACACTGCAGTTTACCAAAATTATATAAAAAAAGATAATTATATCAACTAACACTGAAATCTTATAAGAAGTTAGTAATAAAAATATAAGCTTTTCTAATGTTCCACTGGGTCTCTTAATACAGCAAAGCACAGGTATTACTTGGGGTTTTGTCTTCAAGATTTTGTTTCTAGACCAAATACCATACTTTAAAATATAAAACATTGAAGCCATGCGTGGTGGTGCATGCCTGTAATCCCAGCACTCAGGAGGCTGAGGCAGGAGGATCATTGCAAGTTCGAGATCAGCCTGGGCTACAAAGTGAGATCAAGGCCAGCCTGAACTGCAGAGCGAGACCCTGTCTCAAAAACAAACAAACAAAAACATATATATATATATATACACAAAACATTGACGCTTTCTTAGATTATGCCTCAGACCTGGTTTACTCAATTGTATAATTTCTGCTTCCAGCATTAGTAAGTAGGTTAGATCCAGCTCTGAAAAGCACTGAAGTTCTTTGCATGAGCAAGAAAGACTCAAAATTCTGAGTGCTACACTGAACTCCTTAATTGTAAACCCCGATGGCATCCTGACCTTCAGCGATGTTTCAGTTACTGGTCCTATGTGACCAATGTCACAAAAAACATGAGATAGACCTGTCTTACTTTGATATATTTGCTAAATGTGAATATAACCATTGTATAAATTATTTGTAAGCTCCAACTATTCATTAAATGTTTACACTATTCCCCTTCTGGGTATTTTCCCAGAAGAATTAAAGACATCATACTACAGCGATATATGTGCACCCATGTTTATAGCAGCACAATTTGCTATAGCTCAACCTTGGAAACAACACAGATGCCCAGCCACTAAGGAATGGATACAAAGGACGTGGTATTTTTATACAATGGAGTATTACTCAGCTATTAAAAAAGATAAGATAATCTCGAGGCTTTTGTAGGTAAATGGATGCAACTAGAGACCATACTCATAAGTGAAATAAATTGGACCCACATGTGTAAACATCATATTGTCTCCTTGGTGTAGGAACTTGAAAGACTAGGTAAAACTCAAAACATACAATAGATGATAGGAAAGGGAAAGAAATTGCTCAAAGGAAGGAACGACTGGGATGAGGGAAAAAAGAAAAAGAAAGAAGGCAAAATATAAATATATATATGAATAGCTGTGATAACTGTATTGCTGATGTCTGATGGTGTATTCAAATGAACAGTTAATGCTTACAATTTTTTATGTTCTGATTGATTTTGCATGCTTGTATCTGGTGGTCTGAGCAACTGATTTGAAGGTAACAATATGCACTGGAATTACAATGGTGAACTCCTACCATCTTGTCTAGTGATACTCTGTATTATCTCTAATGTTCTATCGAAGAATTATCTTCTTATTCTCTTTAATGGTTTGAGCAGTCTTTCATTCTTACATCTGGTAATCTGAGCAATGTAATTGAGCTTAGCGATTTGTAATGTAACAACCACTGTTGATTCGTATTATTTTGTCTTTAGACCCTGTATCACTCTGAATTTGCTCTGATTTGTTTATATTCGTGATACTGGTATACTGCTACTGTTCTATTTGTTTGTTTGTTTCTCATTTACTACTCTCTTTAAAATAAAAAAAAAGAAAAAATGTTTACACTAAGGCATTTTTAGCTTTGGTAATGATGAGGAATCTTCACATATTTATGTAATACACCATACATCTGGCCCATTTATACTATTTTAAGGAGAGAATACTGTTTTAAACGAATAAACCAAAATTATAGAGCTGCATCAATCTTTCTTCTTTCCTTGGTTCTTCAATTTCCTTAAATGATGGCATCATGTTCATCAATGGTTCTGTACCGAATGCCTCTTCTCAAATAACACATTTGGCATCCAATGTAAAGAATAGGTAAGACTCCCAGCGTCAGTACAATACCAGCAACATAGCTGCCCGTATCAAATCTGGATCCTCTACTTTCTTGAGAATGAACAGCTGTTGTCAGCGAGGTCACCAAACTACTGTGGGTTGTGGTCACCATGGGTATTGACACGTGGGATATGTTCGGTGACATACTCTTTTTTTAGGTGTAGACTTTGAGGTGGTGGGAATTGCACTGATTGAGACTCCTGGTGTTGCCATTTTAGAAGTCGCTGTGGATTTCATGGGGACAGCTGTCACGGTGACGGAGACCAAGGAAACTGTAGTTGTTAATGGTTTCACAGTGCTGCTGATACCACTGGATCTGCTTGTATTGTTGGGAAGACACAGGCTCTGTTAGGTTAGCACTGGAGTTGGCCAGTGGCACAGGAATCTGGAGATGCCTGCGGCTCGCCGGCGCCCGTGAGCGCCAGCACCTGCAGCGCCGCTAGGAGCAGCGCGGCCTGAGCGCTGTGCATGGTCGGGCGGCGCGGGCTAGGGCGCAAGCGCATCCTCTGCGCGCTCTGGAGCCCAGGGAGCACTCGCAGGGCGGGGCGGTGGGGCCTTTCTATTAGTTTTTTACATATTCTGTGTAAGTTTAAAGAAAATATGTATTCTCGGTTAGGTACAGGGTTCATTACATTAATTGTGTAAATCTTCTACATCCCTACCATTTTATGTGTTTGATTTATTGGATACTTGGGTGTATTTTTTAAACTGTCTCTGATGATGCTGATGATGGGTGCGATGATAATGATGATATGACAGTGGGTCTGTGCCTTTCTTCTTAAAACTCTACCAAGTTTTGCTTCATATATTTTGGAGCTATATTGTTAGATGCAAACTACATTGTATATTTCTGGTGAATTGCCTCTTCTATTTTTATATGATCACCCTCTTTATCTCTAAAAATACCTTTAAAGATCAATTTTGTCTGACATTAATATAGTGGCCCCAGCTTTCTTCAGTTATTTATCTACTACATCTTTTCAAATCACTTATTTTCAATATTTATGTGCTTGGGATTTTTGTTTTGTTTTGTTTTTGGTTGGGGGAGGTTTTGTCATTGGGTTTTAAATAGTTACACATAAAGTTTTCCTTTTTCATTTTTTCAATGTGAATTTTTAGATTCGTAAACATTTTGAGGCGATATCTCTACTCACCTCACAAATAATAAGGGCTTTAGAATAACTTAATTCTGATCACTCCCATCTTAACATGATATTATTTTCCAGTATTTTACTACAATGTGTTTTTCATACACCTCCAATTTGTTCAGGCACAACCATACCCACATGTTCAAATGTCAAAACTTACTAAAACAGAGACTCCAGGCTGTGAATTCGCATAACAGAGGTGTATATTTCTTTTCACATCACAGTCTAGAAAGTAAACAGGTAGTCCACTCCGGCCAGGCAGCTCTGCCCCATGGGGGTCATCATCCTGGACAGCTGTCTTCTATTTTATTTTTTTACTTCCCCTCCCCAGGGTTAAACCTGGCCCTAGAGTATTCTCAACTACCACACTGTACCCTTAGAAATTATTTTAACCACCTGAATGATAATTCCTCTACCATGTCCACTCTCTACCCTACAAGGAGGAAGACAAAATTGAACACAGCAACTTACTTCAAGGAAGTGACCTGGAAGCCTGTGTGATTTTTTTTTGCTGCAAGGGATGTTGGGAAGTGTAGTTTCTGGCTGACTGACCAAAAGCCTAGATAAAATTGCAAAAGGAGTAGGTATTAGAAAGGAAGAGGGTAAGGGGCTTTGGGGTGCAGACATCACGAGAATCCAGTGTCCTTTCCTGATACTCTCTGTGTTTGCTTCAATTTAGGCAGCATCCCCACAGAGACTGCAAAAATGGTCACGAACAACAATAATCTCATGCTCTCTCTCTTTTTTCTTAAGACAGAGTCTCACTATGTACCTCAGGCTAGCCTTGAGCTCATGGTGATCCTCCTGCCTCAGCCCTCAGCCTCCTGAGTGCTGAGATTACAGGCATGTGCCAGCATGCTTCCCCATATGGTCTCTTATTAGTAATTCGGGGGTGGGTGGGAGAGAAAATACATGGCTTTTAGGCTAGTTCCAGCTAAGGTCTTGGATTTCTTGTAACTAGTCCTTTGTGGATCAGATGCTTATTACTAAACTAGTCACTTTTGCCAGGGAGATGGAATTCTCTGGTAGACAGGTGTGAATCATCTAGTCAGCCCTTAAAGACGAGTGGGGTAGGATTAACCCCACCCAAATCATGTGGCCTGAAAGTAGGAGAAGAAAAGTTCTCAAAAGTGAAGTAATGAGGTATGTAGTATTACAAGCAGAATAGATTTAACAGGCCTCATAAAAGATAACCATGAAGCCTATTTGCTCTGCTGGGCCATTGGATTATACAATTGAATGTTTCAAAAACCCAAGTGAATAAATATGGAAGGTGGTGGTGATAGAATTGACTGTTACACTTTGCTTATACTTCTCCTGCTCTTGTGTTATTCATTCAGCAACTGTGTTCACCTCTGTTAGGCTGGCCATACCATTTGCTGACTATTTACCTATGTGTCTGTCTCCCTGTCCTCCCATAACACACACTTCCAACTGATGGCTTCTCTAGATCTAAAATCCATTTGTATCCTACAGTGAGTTGGTATCAGGACACTAAACTTACACAAGGAAAAAAAGGTTAAAGTCTCAATGACTCTCAGAATAGGCATCTTCCTCCAATTTTTAGTGTTTATTTTACATTTGGAAATCATTATTGGATTGAGCATGGAGGCACATTCCTATAATCCCAGCTACTAGGAAAACTGAGGCAGGAGGATCAGCTGAGGTCTTGAACTTTGGCTCATGAGTTCAAGACCACTCTATGCAACAGAATGAGCCTTGTAGATATATATAAAAAAGGAAATAATTACTGAAAAGACATCAGCTAAATCTAGGGAGTTCTGCAGTACTGGGAGGAGGAAGTGTCAGACCAAATTATGTGGCTTACAGAAATGTATCTCCTAATGACTGCAAAACAGTGTCAGGCATCATTTTATTTATGGAATTCAAATCAAATCACCAAGAGGCAAAGACCCAAGTAGGAGGAAGTTCAGCAAATAATTGACTAATTAGAGCTGTCTTCTCATCTTGTTTGCTTCTAAGGTTAAGGGGGGCTGTGTTTTGCAATCAGTTGCTAATATAAACACATACATGCCTTTCTGCCCCAGCTTCAGTACCAATGCCCCAGCTGAACTGATGCTGAAAACTCTATCTGTATTGAGAAGGAAAGGCATTAAAGGCTGTGTGACGTGGTTGGTGGTAGGAAGAGGAGGACAATACGGGACACAAATGGAAAGACAAGGAGAGATCAAAAGATACTCAGGAATAAGAGGTCTGGTAGAGAAAGTGTTTGAGAAGCTTGCTTGGGAAGAGCCATCTGTGAATCATCTGGTGGGTCTTTTGAATACTGACAGTTGCCATTATTGACCATTTGCTACATGCCAGATATTGTAGTAAATGCTTTTAGTGCATTATCTCATGTTAGTTTTCAAAATAACCTTGCAGTTCAGAATTAACACCCTCCATCATACATGAAATTAAAGGTCAGAAATTGCAATGATTTGCCCATGGCCATGCAACAATGACCATGCAACAAGGACTACAAAGGACGGGATTTGGACCCCTGTAGATCTGATTTGACTCAAAGCTTCTGCTTCCGCATAGAGTCCTTAAGTGCCTCACAAACTACTTTGAGAACACTCCTATTTTCTCCACTCTACAGATGAGGGGACTGAGGCCCAGAGATGACCCACCTTCCAAAGTGTATCAGTTAGGGTTTTACCGGAGAAACAGATATAACACTGCATGTACAAATTACAAGAAATTACAAGATTGGCTTACGACGGTCAGCCAGAGAGTTGTATGGGGAAGTGTGCAGAGGGTGTCTGCACACTGAAGACCGAAGGAATCAGTCCAGGGTCTGGAGTTCACTGCAGTGTTCCATGCAAGTCCGTACCAGGAGGCCAATGAGTCTGCGACAGAAGGCTGAAGGATCCAAGAATCTGAAGCCCAAGAGTCTGCACCAGAAGTCAGGAGACTAAGTCCAAGCTGAAGGTGAAGACTGGAGCTCCTCCAAAGGGAATGGAAGTACCTCTGTCCTTCTTCATGTCCCTTTTATATTATCTAGGTGATGGTCCACCCTAGGGTGGCTCCTCTACACCATAGGGTGTAGAATTGCTGGGCCAATTGCTGAGCCAAGTTTAGTTATGCTTCTAAACTTCTCAAGTTGACATAATCAGTCAACCACTACAAAAAGATAATGCTAGAGCCAAACAGGGTCCATCAGAGTGCAAAATCTATTCTTCCCCCAAATTAGAGGAGGGGGCACAACATTCCAAAAAGCCCAGCACACGAGGCTCTACCTTTTCCTAGGGAACTATCTTCCATCCACCCCTTAACCACTTAGACCATTTTCCAGAATCTTCTTTGCACATCCCCACCCGAACTGAAGCCTCTGGCTGAAGGACTGGGTAGCTCTTGGGAGGGACTAAGAAACCTCTCCCACCCACCCCATAAGTAAGAAGGGACCTGGATGCCACCAGCCCTGGGGCTCAGAGTCCCCCACATCCGAGCAAGGTCTGTAAAGACTGACTGCTAAGGGCCTGGAGCAAGAATCAGCCACACTGGGTTCAAATACAGTCTGGTGACTGACCAATAACAGCAGCTCCCTTTCAAAGACTCTATTCTGGGACAGACATTTCACTAGGGCTTTCCTTCTTAATTTTTTAAAATTTACTATCCCCTTCCTCCAGTGATTGGCCCTATTTTACAAACGCGAGCCTCAGGGTCACCGAGGTGAAGCAACCAAAGCAATGACAAGTTGTCAGGGGCTTAGGATTTGAACCTATCAAGGCCCCAGATCCGCCGTTGTCTGGATGAAAAGAGGGAGGAGCCAAGGAAGGAGGGGAAAGAGAGAGGACAAGCTCCCAGCAGTGCGCGCTGACGACAGCAGGTGATTTTTTTCTGCAGCGGTCTTTCTCTCAGCATCTTTCCTGGATTTTCCCCCTCCCTCGCAGAGCGGCAGGAAAGGGTGGGGCCGCGTCTCTGCAGCAGAGGCGCCGGCGACAGCGGCTGCAGCATCGCCGCCTGCCGCGGCCGAGGCAGCAGTGCTCGGTCTCCGCTGGAGGTGACGGCCTCCAAGCCCTGCTAGGTGGACGGCTACACCTGGACACCCGCAGGAAGGAGAATCGAGCCGAGTCCACCGACCTCGCAGCCACACCGCCCAGCCCTTCCTCTGCGCCATGGCTTAACCCCCGGCCACCTCGCCTCGCTTCGCCTCGCCACGCCACGCTCGGCCGGGGTCTGCGAGCGCCACAGCGCAGGGAGGGGCGAGTCCCAGGCGCCCTCGCCAGGGACTCCGGGACGCCGTTCCTCTCGCCCTTCGCCCGCAGGAGCCGCGCCTTAGAAGGCGTTTGCAGCCGGTAAACCAGGGACTTTACAGACTATCTCAGTGTTAGCTTACCTCGGGTGTGCTCGGAGGGAGCAGGACCAGGTTACAGAAGGATCGGGAGAGAAAGCAGTGGGGATCGTACTGGCGGGTAGGGGCCAAGGGTAGAAGCAAGACTAAAAACCTGCTTTTTAGTACCACATAAAGAGAGGGCCAGCTTTGCATCTAGCATCATGGCGTGGCCGTGCATTACCCGGGCCTGCTGCATCGCCCGCTTCTGGAACCAGCTGGACAAGGCAGACATCGCCGTGCCGCTGGTATTCACCAAGTATTCGGAGGCCACCGAGCACCCGGGCGCCCCACCACAGCCCCTACCTTCATCCCAGCAGGCGCAGCCAGCGCGAGCGGTCGCCATAGAGACACAGCCAGTCCAGGGCGGGTTAGATACAGTTGCCCGAGCAACGGGGCCGGCGCCAGGGCCCAGCGGCGAGCGGGAGGCTGTGGCCGCGCCCAGCCGGAGCGCGCAGGGGCTGAGCGCTGGCTCCGGCTCCACTTCCGGGTCGGGCCCAGCGGACTCGGTGATGCGGCAGGACTACCGCGCCTGGAAAGTGCAGCGACCCGAACCCAGCTGCCGGCCGCGCAGCGAGTACCAGCCTTCGGACGCGCCCTTTGAGCGTGAGACCCAGTACCAGAAGGACTTCCGCGCCTGGCCGCTGCCGCGCCGCGGGGATCACCCGTGGATCCCCAAGCCGGTACAGATCCCCGCGCCCTCTCAGGCGTCCGCGCCTATTTTCGGAGCGCCTAAGCGCCGGCCCCAGAGCCAGGAGCGCTGGCCGATGCAGGCTGCTGCTGAGGCCTCAGAGCTGGAGGCGCCCAGAGAAGCCGGGGTCCAGGCTGCAGGAAAGGCATCGGGCGCAGATGACCGCGACACACGCAGAAAGGCTGGGCCGGCCTGGATGGTTCGTCGCTCCGAGGGCCACGAGCAGATGCCAGTACCTCCTGCCCCGGCCCAGGTGGGAGCTGGTGGCCCGGCGGCTGGAAAGGCATCGGGTGCAGATGAGCGCGACACACGCAGAAGGGCCGGGCCCGCCTGGATGGTGCATCGCTCGGAGGGCCACGAGCAGGC
>NW_004955414.1:16206175-16207867 GCF_000276665.1 Chinchilla lanigera
GGCTCAGGTGGAAGATGGTGGCCCAGCGGCTGGAAAGGCATCGGGTGCAGATGAGCGCGACACACGCAGAAGGGCCGGGCCCGCCTGGATGGTGCGTCGCTCCGAGGGCCACGAGCAGACGCCCTTGCCCACAGCCCAGGCCCAGGCCACGGAGGGTGGCAAGGGGCGTGCGGCGGCAGACGCCCTCAACCGGCAGATACGCGAGGAGGTGACGAGTGCGGTGAGCAGCTCCTACAGGTGAGACACGGGCAGCAGGACTGTCCAGGGCTCATTCTCCCCTTCGCTTGCCTCACATCTAACCTCCTCTCTCCACCGCAGCCTCCCAGGGCCCCTCCAGTCACAGACTTAACTTCCTTCCTGTCCTAGGTAGAAGCCTTAGAATGATGCATTCAAGCGTTCCCAGCTTTTTCTCTTCACTACTTTAGCCATCTTTGCCCCACCCTCTCCTGCCCGAGGTTTCTTGCCCAACAAAGAAATGTCCACTTCTTCACAGCTGGCCAGTGATTTCCCCTGCACCACCTAGTTCACCTGCTGCATTGGGCTGGATTCTGTCCCTAGCTGGCTCAGCTGTCCCTCACCCACCTAGCCGCATTCCCACAGGATTCTCATCATTCTAAAATTCTTTCCAAGTGACCTCTCCCCCTAACTCCCTTCACAGGCCCTAGCTCACTTCATAGGACCCTGAATTCTTTTTCCCTGCCTCAGTCCCTGGGCCACACCCTTTTCTAGACTCCCCATAGGCCCTTACAGGTTGCCCTCTTCTATCATTTCTACTTTGAAGTCATCTTCCTCCTGCTTCTTACTAGCTCTGACACATTAGGCAAGTTTCTTTTCTTTCTGGGCCTCACGTTATCTGTGAGATGTGATAACAGATGCCTGAAGATTGTTCATTCATTTCTCAATTTAAAATTAACTAGTCAATATAGTTTTGAATACCTTTTCTATGGCAGGTAGACACTGTGAGGATTAAGGGAAATTATTCGGGAGGATTTTCCATGCCTGGCACAGTGGTAATTTGTTTTGTTTCCATCCTGACCTTCTACATAATGCTTCATAGCTCATATGTCCGCTTCCTAAATGCCTCCAGCCCTTTCTCCCATTGAGTCATCTCCTCGCTCCTCTGTGCCCTTAACGTTCTCCAGATGTGTTTTTCACTCTCTCACCATCAAGAACTCCATCGTTAGCACCTTCACACACCTTGTAAATGAATGCCTTTAACCATGGAACCCCCCCTACACACTCGCGTGCGCACACACACACACACACACACACACACACCTTCTAGAATTATCTCCCTGCTACAGCCTCACTCCCTCCAGTATGCTTTCTCACCCTTCATCCATCCAGTACATATCTGAGTGTTTAGCTTTCAGTCCTGCCTTTATGGTCCAGCCAGCATCATTTAGCTAACAGGTCACAGTTGGCTCTGAATGCACACTGGGCTTGGGGTCTCTGAGGAAACAGATGTGCGTGATGAGTAATTGAGGTGTTCAAAATGTGCCTTATGGGGTCTGTCAGCAATGCCACAGCCAGTTATTTGCCTATTTCCTGCAAAAGGGTGTGGTGGAGAAGACTGCAGTTAGTGTATTCTGCCAAGATCCTACGTGTAACCTCATGTCCCTCGTGTTAAACTGATGTCCTCCAAGAACATGAGAAACACTCCTTCATATGTTGAGAAGACTGCATAATGCA
>NW_004955414.1:16208276-16271888 GCF_000276665.1 Chinchilla lanigera
TCTCTGTCAGTTTATTGCCATCACAACCTCACTGGTCTCCCAGCAATACATTACTTCCTTTTAAAGCTCTGGGTCAAGCAAGGACACATATCTTTTTCCTTGGATATCCACAAGGAGGTGGAATTTTCACAATGTTTTCATGCATCTACCAAGGGAGGATCTCAAGAAAAAGAAATGAAGCAAACAAACAAGAGGCATAAAAAACAAAACCAAGATACAGTTTTATAGTTGTTCCATGGCTTTCTTGTTAACAAGACCCTACTTCATCCTTAAGAACATTAAGGCTGACCCAACACCACAGATTCCTGGCCTGCTGACTCCGTCTTCTTTCACCCATTCTACCTGCAGCAGGTGGAACCTTACCACCCACCAGGCAGATGCTGCCCCTCCTCTCCTCCATAGATAGTGCCAATCAAGACAGAGCTCAGCTTCTCACACCTCTTTGGGTGATCCTACTCAGTAAATCAGTTTATGTTTCTAGACTGGCAGGAGTTGCTTTGTTTGCAAATGACTGGCTAGTCAGGGAATGGCCACACCTATCAGATACAACTTGCTCCAAGTTTTGCTTTGTGCTTTTGTTCTGTATAGCATTTTCCCCTGAAACAAACCTTAACCATGCAATAAGTATGTCCTGATACACAGTCAAATTACATATATACTGAATATGATTAGATTAAGTAGGGGGAGAGTATGACCTAACAGCAGGTAAGGAATAGCTGTTTTTAGCAGCGATCAGAATTCTATCAACCTGTCAAGAAAAATCTTTAAACTTCTCAAAAAATTTTACATTCAGGTCTTCCATAAAAATTAATTATACATACGACTTTGGGTCCATCAGTGCCATTTTGATGTATAATCAGATGAATTTTCAAACATTAAGAGAATGAATGCTGCTAAGAGACAGCAATTTCTTTAATGAGCAATTTGAATGCGTGACAAATTTGATGTGAAATTTAACATTACTTTTTGTTCCAGGAGAAACATTAACCAATAATGGGGAAATGCACTTTGGGTGAAAGTAGATATGAAAAGCAAGATATTCAATAAATTAAATATACAAGAAAAATGCTTGGAAATTATAGGCTTATCTGGACCATAGATTTACTTTCCCTATTGTTTCATGTTCTTTTCTTTGCCATGGTTCCATGGTTCTGGCTTTCTCCCGAATTGAATTTCAGTGTGCCCCCTGTCCACTACAGATGGCCTTGCATCCCTGGAGAAACCAAATAAGGCTCCATTTCAATGATAATTTGATTTTAAAAACCTTTGCTTTTGTCATTCTACATAAATCATGGTGTGTTTGCACCGTGGTGACTGGTTCCTCTCATGGGCTTCGCAAGTGATATCTGTCACAAGATACCAATGTGAGCAGTTTACTATATAATAAAGGATAATATATTAGTATATAATGTAAAATGTATATTCAATATTCAGAATCATATATATACTAATATATGCCCAATATAGAATCCCTTTGACACTATGGTTTTGAGAAATCTTCCTTATTCAGCTGATCTGATTCACAGTCTCTTCATGCTAGGATTTCTGCAGTCAAGTGGTGTCTGAGGTATTTTTAGAATTAATCACAGTTATGAGGTTGATTAATTTTTAATACACTCATTTTACATAGATGGTACTATAAAATTGAGAAGCATGTCCTTATTACCATTTTTAATGTTAAGGATAGATTTCACTGGGAAGCCATTTGTGACTTTGGACCTGGCTTTCTCTATTAGGAAATAGATGAGTCATAAGGAGGAGATTAAAATTCCCGTCCCAGTCAACCCCATTGCCCTGGCCAGCAGTTAATAGGAATAGATGGGGTAGCAGGTGTTCTCTATAGAAATGCTAATGAGAAACTCTTTCTAGAAGAAAACAGTGGCGCACTGGGAGGTAGAATTAACAAACCAGAGCAAAATATTTGAAAAATGAGAGCAATAACAAGAAAGCCAGGAAGAAAAGGAGGCTGTAATGTCTGCCCTACAGCCTTCATGTAGGTTAGAGAAAGGCCCATCTGACTTAGCTTATGCTGTGTGGAACTGTGTTATACCCCAGCTGCTCATTTCCCTAATTTCCTCCTGCCCAAGTCCAGCCATACCTCAAGGCTAACTTGTGCACCGAATCTTCAGTGAGGCCTTTTGAACTCTTGCCATTCAAAATTACATTTTTCCTATTGCCATTTAACTATCTGAACTCTTGCCACTGTTGCTTCATTGTTGACTACAGTTTGTGCATATCTGCCTCCCTCCCAGATCATGAACATTTGAATAGAGGGCAGTATTTTGGTCATTTCTACACCTTTCACAGCCTCCTACTGTGCCTCAGTGCCATATAGCTTGTTCATCTAATAGAATTTTTAGGATTTGGTGAAAATTTTATTCTCTTATACATTAGTTCACTTTTTTTTTTTTTTTTTTTTTTTTTTCTGAGACAGGGTCTTGCTATGCAGTTCAGGCTGGTCTTGAGCTCACTTTGTAGCCCAGGCTGGTCTCGAACTCGTAATGATCCTCCTGCCTCAGCCTCCTGAGTGCTGGGGTTACAGGTGTGTGCCACCACACCCGGCCTGAATTCACTTTCTTTAGTTGAACTTATTTCAGAAAATGACCACTCCACCCCTGGTTTGTATCAGCCAGGGTTCTGGAGATACCAAATGAATAATGTACAATCCTGTGTAAGGAAGTCATGTCTTGTTTAACCAGGATAAATGTGGAATTGTGCTAGGTTACACTACAGGGAAATGTTTAAACAGTGAGAGTCACTGGAGGTGTGCCTTAACTTAGAGCAACTGGCCTCAGCCTCATCTGCACAGTGGAATCCCTAGAGACCTTTAAAAATGCTGACAAATGGATGCCTGGCCCAGAAAATCTGGGTGTGGTCTGGGCATCTGAATGTTCTAAAATTGCTTCAGGTGATTCTAATGTACAACCCAGGTTATGACCTATGTACTTCCATAAGGCGTAGTGATCAAAATTCAGTCTGCAGAAGAATCACCTGGAGAACTCGTCAAGGTTCACGTTCTGGCACATCCTCAGACATGCTGATTCAGTAGATTTGTGGAGCCTAAGTATCTATTTTTAACAAAGCACTCTGGAAAATTTTGATATGGTTAGACTTTAGGCTTTTCTTGTTAAAATATTACTTGGAGAGATTTGCCCATATACAAACATGGTAAATTTGCTTTTTTATGCAAGTCGTTCATGTTCTTTGTCTATTGTATATTTTGTAGTTTTCTCCATAAAAATTGTTTTATATATTTTAAAGTTTTATTTGTGTAGTTAAGTCTTTAATAATTTAACTGATTTTATCTTTATGTATAGAATGTAGTAGGGATCAAAATCTTTCCCACCATATGAAAAGTCATTTATGCCATCCCCTTTTAAAAATTTGGCATTTACCCTGATAATCTGGGATAGCTCTTCTATCACAAAGGGGCCACAAATGCTTGAATATTATTTCTGAGCTCTTTTTCTGTTCCATTAGTTTTCTCTAATGCCACTTTATCTTTTTTTTTTCTAAGCTATCTTTTAATTATTGTTCCTATTGTAAGGAGTTTGTCACTTTTTTGAATTTATTATTATTCAGATACATTAATTTTTATAAGTTAATCTTATTTAGGGAACTTAACAGACTTTAATTAGTTTTGTTTGTAGACTCAGAGTATCTGTAGAGGTAATATATGTTTTTAGCAAATAACAGCTATTATTTTCCTTTACAATATTTATATATCTTGTTTTTATTGTGTTGCTATGTTGATTAGAACACCAGTGCAGTTTTTAAGAGTATGTGATATATAGATGTCTTTGTGTTGGGACATAGATTGTAAATTTCTGCCATTAAGTATGAGGTTTGCTTAGTGTTTTGATCAGTTTCTTTATCCTAACTTCTCTTTATCCTAGTTTTTTAGAGGTTTCTAAAAATATAGATGGATGCTGGATTTTATTGAATGCTTTTTCTGCATCAGCTGAGATAATCACATGGTTTTTTTCTGTTTTAACAGTTAATAGATTTCTTCCTGATAGAACCATCTTTACATTCCTGGTATAGATAAAAATATTTATTGCTTAGGTTAAAATAAATTTTATTATGCTGAATTTGTTTTGCCATTTTTTATTTAAAATCCTTGCCTATTTATTCATGAGCCAAGTTGTTCTACAATTTTTCCTTTTTTATACTGGCCTTGTGTAATATTAGGATTAAAGTTCTAAAATTAGATGACTAGATTTCCTCCTTTTTAGTTCTTCACAACATAGTTTGTATAAGGAGGGCTGTTCCTTAAGCATCTGACAAGATTATTCTATAAAACTTTCTGGATCTAGTCAGTATTATTCATGAAAAAAAGTTTTACTATCAATTTGGTATCTTTGATAATGATTCATTTATTTGGGTTTTGCATTTCTTCTTTGCCCAATTTTAATAATTGACATTTTTCTGGAAAATTTTACATTTCTTCCATTAAAACATTTATTGATATAAAATTGATCATAACATTATCTTGTGAATTTAAAAACTCTTAACTGTAGCTGTATTTCACTCTTCATACCTAATATAGATTTTTGCCTTCTCTCTGTTTTTTTTTCAAGGTTAGTCTTGTTGAGGTCAATTTTTCTTTAGTTTTCTTCAAATAATAAATTTTGGTTTTGTTGAATAACTCTTTTTTTAGTAAAGTTTACTCTTACTTTTACTATTTCCTTTCTTTCTTATGTTCTGAGAGATAGGCATAGGCCAGGAGGTGCCTTGCATCTCTGGCTAAGGAGTTTGTTTGCTTCTATAGAGTGTCATAAGTCATTGGAGGAATCCTAGCAGGAAACAAAATATTTTGATTTAAATTGTATACAGTTCTCACTGGCTGGCTGAGCTGGGGAGATTAGAGAAAGGAGGTCAATAAGAGGCTGACTGTTGAAACAATCCAGAGAAAAGGATAAAGGCTTTGCTATGACTGTTGGATGGAGATTCATAACATAATGTAGGTATGAAACAGAGGCTCTTAACAGAGGACCAACTGAGATTCAGGGAAGAGGCTGTAGTCCAGGATGACCCTCGTGTTTCAGGTTTAGGGAACTCACAGGGGTGCTGGTCACCAGAACAGAGCACACAGAGAGAAGAAAAGTTAAAAGTGGTGGTCAGGGGCTGGGGGTTTAGCTCACCGGCAAAGCGCCTGCCTGGCAAGCGCAAGGTCGTGAGTTCGGTTCCCAGTACCGGAGAAAAACCAAAACCAAAAAAAAAAAAACAAAACAAAAAAGTGGTGGTCAAACTTTGTTGTACATAGAACTTGAGTTTTGATACCCGATACAAGTTAAAAAGTCAGTTGAGTGAATGGATCAAAAGCTCGCAGAGCAGTCCGGGCTGTAAATATAGATTTAAAAGTCATCAGTTGCTGGGTGTTATTAAAGCCATAGGAGAAAGTAAAATCATCCCTGGGAATTAAGCAAAGAAAATTAGCCATCAGAGAATGGCACACTGGGGGAAATAAGTACAGTTGGGGTTCTGGCAGCAGAAGGGATATCCATGAAAATTATAAAGAAGGAGTGATTGGGGGAGGAAAGACAACTAGAAGAGAGTTTTCATGAAAGCACATCAGTTGTCATGAAAGCACCTAACTCGGTAGTGCTTTGTGCCTACTTGAGAATTTTTACTGATGACCTACTGTGTGTGAGGGAGTTTATCCTGTGCATTTAATGCTCAGAGACATAATACAGTATTGACTAAGACTAACACAGAGAGAAGATATGATTCACATGATTCATTCTTGGTTGCTGTCTTAGAGAAAAATGACATCTAGTGCATATATGAACTTAAAAAAAAGTCAAGGCAGTGTAGTTCTAAATCTACAATCACTAAGAATCACTCAGTGTTGTAGGTAGAACTGAAATAAACAAACAGATGCCCATTAGGAGTAAGGGGCTATCCCTGATGTTTACTGAAGAAGCTAATTTTGCCATTAAAAATAGTAATTATAGTAGCCAGCTGAGTGTTTACTGTGTGCTTGTCAGAGACCAGAAGCCTTAGATCCATTTTGTCATGTCATTGGTATAGTAACCCTGAAGGAGCAGAATTGTTGCTCTGGATTCATAAGACCTCTTGTCTGCCTTTACACTGTAAGACCTGAAAATATTTACAGCAGTTTCTATCAAAGAAAAACATTACAATGTATTCTCATCAAACTTAAGCACTGAATCTGGCACCGTAAACCTTCTGGCTCTTCCCCCAAATCAAAATGACTATGAATGACCATTTTGAATGCATTCAGGACATCAAGGCAGCCAGGACAGTGCAACTAAAGATACTCAGGAAAGAGGACTTCCAGAACAGCTTCAGAAAGTGGCAAGAGGGGCTGGGGATTTAGCTCAGCAGCACAGCGCCTGCCTGCCAAGCGTGAGGTCATGAGTTCAATTCTCGGTACCAGAAAAACAAACAAACAAACAAACAAAAATGGCAAGAATGATGGGATAAATGTGTTCAAAGAGAGAAGTACTTTGATGGGGATTAATGGCGATGTATCTTTTATTGCAATAAATTTTGAAGAATTTAAACTTTAACCTTGTTTTTGTCACACCTCATACAATTTCAACTTAGTTTCACTTTGGTAAATTTGTTGTATCTATCATACGTTAGTCTCTGATCTAAGTCCTAGGTTGACAAAATAGTTCTTGCTCTCAAGAGACTTGTGTTTACTAGGCAGAAACTAATGTGCTAAAGAGCTACAGGTGCTATGGGTAAACAAACAAATAAACACAGTCTGTTCAGGGTCTCATAGGGCACAGAGAAGAGAGGAATTAAGTCCACTCAATTAGAGGTTTATCAAGAAAGGGTTTTGTAGACAACGTGACAGATGGGCTGAGTGTTGAAAAATGAATGGGCAATTTGCCGGTGTGATAGCACATGCCTGTAATCCCAGCACTCGGGAGTCTGAGGCAGGAGGATCTCCATGAGTTTGAGGCCAGCCTGAACTACATAGTGAATGCAAGGCTAGACTGAACTACAAAGCAAGACCCTGTCTCCTCACACCCAAAAAACTGAATGGGCACTAAACAGGGACAGAATCAATTTGAGTAAAAGTTATAGGCTGTTCTGTGCAGGTGGAACTTCAAGTTATCCTTGCATAAGGATGAAATAGTGCCGGGTGCGGTGGTGCACACCTGTAATCCCAGCACTCGGGAGGCTGAGGCAGAAGGATCATTGTGAGTTTGAGACCAGCCTAGGCTACAAAGTGAGCTCAAGGCCAGCCTGAACTGCATAGTGAGACACTGTCTCAAAAAAGACCGAAAAAAGAAAAGAAAAGAAAAGAAAAAGGGATGAAATGGCTAGGAAAGATGGGGGATGTCAGCTGACATCAGCTCCTTTATCTCACAAGCAAAGGGAAGAATGGGGTTTACACTGTAGAAAATGTGACTTTGACAGCAGTGGAAGGATGGACTGGAGAGATTAGGCTGGAAGCAGTGGGTCCAGCAAAGAAGATGAGATGAAGAAGATCTTTAGTGAGAGAAGAATGTCAGGAAGTGCTGATGGCCCACAGTAAAATAATGAGTGGTTAACTGAAAGTCAGCAGAAAGGAAGAAAGCAGAATCCAAAATGTCTCCCAGATTTCATTTTGTAGTAGGGGACAATGGCCTTATTCAGTACAGTACAGCTGGACAGTACAGCTGTAGCCAGGTTGAGGTGTCTTTGTAAGATTTGCATAGAGATGCTCAGTGCAGAAGGGAAACAGGCTGGGGATACAGCTCAGCGGCACGGTGCCTGCCTGGCAAGTGCGAGGTCCTGAGTTTGATTCCCAGTTCCAATAAAAAAAAAAGAAGAAGAAAGTAAATAGAAACACACTACTAGTGAGGCCATAAACTGCTACAATCGTTATGAGCCTCTTTAGCATGATCTGTTTGAAGTAAACACATTTATCCAGCTCTTTTCTTAAGTAAAAACTTAATAGAAATGGTCACAGATTTGTGCAAGAATGTTTATAGCAGCATGATTATTAATAACTAAAAAATTAAGACCGCCCAAATGTCCATCACTAATAGGATACATAAATTATGCAGAATATTATATCAGGGTGTGATAGGCAGAATAATGTCCCCCTCAAAGATCCTCATTCTTGGAATCAGGGAATTTATTTTTTATATGGAAAAAGGAATTTTGCAGATGTCATTAAATTAAGGTTCTTGAGATGAGAAGAGCCTGGGTGATCCAGCTGGGGCCAATCTTATTGAAATAGGAATTCTTGGAGGCCGAGGCAGGACAATTGCAAGTTTGAGCCCAGCCTGGGCACCATAAAGGTGTAGTAAGACTCTATCTCAAAACAAAGAAAAATTGAAAAGGAGATGTAGCTCAGTAAGAAGGCCCTGGATTCTATTCTCAGGGCAGCAAAGAAAAGAAACAAAACAAGGAAATAGGAAAACAGGCATCAGTGTTAGTGTGATACAGAGAGATAAAGTAAGATGTTTTGCAGTGTCCCTGGCCTCTATTAGTACTATGCCAGTACTCCGTTCTATACGTACTTGCCCTAAGTCAGGGCAATAAAAATGTCTCTAGACACTGCCCGAAGTCCTTTGTTGGGGGACAAAAAAAATATTTTTTGAGACAGGGTCTCACAATGTAGTTCAGGATGACCTTGAACTCACTATGTAGCCCAGGCTGGCCTCAAACTTACGACAATCCTCCTACCTCAGCCTCCTGAGTGTGGGATTGCAGGCATGCATTACCACACCCAGCTCTGACAAATTTATTTCTAATTAAGAACCACTTATATAGCAGTGAAAAAGAACAAATTACTGTGGTACTCGATAATATGGATAGATCTCACAGAGAAAATTATGAGTGAGAGACACTAAATATAAGGGCACTTTCTGAACGATCCCATTTATATGAAGTTCAAACACCAGGCATACTGGTGCATGTAATTCCAGCACTCTGAGAGGATTGCCAGTTCCAACCCAACCTGGGAAACTTAGCAAGACCCTGTCTCAAAATAAAAAAGAACTTGGGGTATAGCTCAGTGTGAAGGTTCAATCCCCAGTACCACCCCCCCAAAAAAAGAATTTAAAAACAGGTGAAAGTGATTGATGATGGTAGTAGATTAGCGATGATCTCTACAAGTGGGTGAGTAATTGCCTGAGAAGGAGCACAACCATCTGAGGTACTGGAAATATACCCTACCTTGGTCTGAGTGATAGTTACGTGGGTCTGTATGTAATGGTTACTCTTGACCATGGCTAATCTTGACCATGGTTAATCTTGACCTTGGTTAATATGTGATGGTTAATCTTGATTGGCTTGAGAGACACTTAGTAAAGCACTTCTGGTTGTGTCTGGGTGTGTGATGGCGGCATGATCTTGGGTATTAGATCTGGTCCCTGGCCCCTTCCTCACTGGCTGTTCCCCTGCTCTCTCTGCTTTTGGCCTCTATGAGGTGAAGCAGCCTTCCTCCACCACAGCCTCCACCACCATGATGTTTCTGTTTTGTTTTGGTTTTTGTATTTTTGAGACAGGGTTTCACCCTGCAGTTTGGGCTGGCCTTGAACTCACTTTGTAGCCGAGGCTGGCCTCAAACTCACAGTAATCCTCTTGCCTCAGACTCCTGAGTGTTGGGATTACAGTTACACATCACCACACCCAACAAAATGCTTCTGCTTTGGAGCCAGCTGACTATGGACTGAAATCTCTGAATAATAAACTTTTCTTCCTTTAAATTATATAAGTTGGGTATTTTGTCCCAGCAATAGAAAGCTAACATATATTATACATGTCAGAAATTAAGTTATGGACTTTATTCTAGGTATGTTATACCTCAACAAAAAATAAAATCAATACACAAACTGACTAAATGGAAACACAGTTTGACACACAGGAGAAAGGGCAGGGCAGAAAAGAAAGATCTGAATAACATCAACCTGTTGGTGAGAATCGAACCATAGATGCTAGAGTGGGTGGAGGATAAAGAGGATGAGAATCATGCTGGGGTCAGAACCCAGCAAGTACCGACCTCTCAGGGATGAAGGGAACAGGAGTTATGAAAGGATGGGCTGTAGGTTTCTACGCTTGCCTCCCCCAGAGGACAACAAAGCCCCATGACTGTCTTCACCTCCCGGCTCCCCTCGCATTGGCCTTGTGCAATACCACCATGTATGTGTATTAAACACCAGTACCCCTCATAATCCCTCCCTTATTCCAGGAGTCCCCATCATGTGTCATTGTTTTCAGATGAATGAAGAAGCTCTTGCAGGCCCAAAGATGGTGTGACTTTTCTTGGAGGAAAAATTGTGTTTGGGCCTCAAGCCACAAAACCCACAACTGCTTCGGGAAGCACTACCTCCTCCGCAAGCGATTCCCTTGTGGTTACTGTCCATTTCCTATGGTGACTTCAAAAATTTGGCCCACATTGTGACACCTCCTAGAGTGCATTTTTGCAAGGCTCCTGGCCAGTAAGGATTGTTCACAATTAAACCATAAGAATTAGGAGAAAGTTAGGCCATGGTAAAATGCAAAGAGAATATTAAAGAGAACAGAGATACAACTGTTTCAATCTCATTTCCCGAGTCCTTCCTCTGTGCTAAATGCTTTAGCATATCTTTTTATTTATGCTTCTTAATGATCTTTTAATGCAAACATCTTTACCTTTAAGAATGAAGTATAGAGTTAGGGAGGGGACTGAGATCGCACAGCCAGTCAGTGGCCACACTGGCTCAGAAATCTGGGCTCCTCATTCCAGACCGCAGCTATGTCTTGTGCAGCTCAAGCAGACCCCTCGCATGTCCCCTGGTTCAACACATCATCCTTGAGAGGCAGCTGCCAGCATCCAACTTCATGGCTGCCTTTCTGCTCCCTTTCTCCTAAGTCCGTATCATCCTCCGCCACCAACCTTGTTTCTGTGGTGAGGCCCCATCTCTTCTGTTCTCTGCTCCCCGTACACTGCTGAATCTTTTTCCTGAGGTCCTCAGCCCTGGTTGCACATTAAAATAATAGCAGCCCCCGCAGGTGTCCTGTCCAAATCACAGCCTAAGCTGGGTTCTCAAAGACCCGCACTTAACTAGTGCTGGATTTTGCTTACAGTTTTGTTTCCTGCCCTCCTACATTCTAAATCCTTCCTGCCTTTCAGGGCTTTTAGTCCATTGTGAAAGAGGCTTATACTATAAAAGCAGGGAATTAGGTTGGATTTATTTGATCCTAATTCCATAATAATAATGCAGCAGGATTAATGATATTTTCATTTCAAGTTCAATGCAGCATCTTAAGAACATGCAAACTGGGACTGTGAGCTCTAAGGGTTCCTGGTGAAGAGCGCATGGTCCCTGCTTGCAGGAGACTTCTGTCTCTGAAGGTACACAACATGGATGCGCATATCCAAAGTAAAGGCAGGCCCCAGGGGAGTTAAAATCACGGGCAGAGTTCTCTAGGGGCACTGCAGAGGCTGGTTCATTCTGTTGGAAGCTTTGTGGAAGGGGTGGTTCTTTGCATCCTGGGAGATGTCCTAGTGTCCTCTGAAGGACTTGGTAACCATTAAAAATGAGTTCAATCATGCCTCTAACTTAAAATCTCTGTGACCTTGGGAAAGCCTTGATTTTTTTCCCATCAGTTAAGTGGGGGCAATTACACAATAGAAAACTCACAGCATCATGAGGAAGATGAACAGGGACAATGCTTGTGTGCGGTACATGTCCAGCACAGTAAATGTCTTTGTTATTGAGAGAGTGGAACAGAGTAGGTTACAAAGGGAAGCCTTCATTGATTTGTTCAGGAAACATCTATCACTTCTTGTTTGAGACACTATACTAGATACATGTCCTGTAGAATCTTAGTCTAGTGAGAGAAACACGTTAGAAAACTACAGTAATGATAGTAAGTGCAATAACAGAAATATGCATGAGGTGCTGAGGAATGTAAAAAAGGGAGGATTTGAGTCTAGGTCACAGACAATTTCCTGGAAAAACTATACCTGTATTGTATGTCAGAGCATAGAAAATAGTTCCATTGGGAAGGTAAAGGATTAGGAGCTATATATTCCTTCTTAAATGTCCTTAACAATGGAAAAAAGATACAGAAGACCAGTTAAGGATACAGTACTTCTCAGATGTCTAACTTTATTTGGGACTTTGGGCTCAAATCTTGTACACTACATAGTGACGATATGACTTTGGGCAAGATATTTAACTTCTCTTTTTAAATTTTGTTTCCTTACTGGGAAAATAAAACGAATTATACCTACCTTATATGTTTGTTGAAAAACTTAACATTCCATTAAGTCCACACCTCTTACCTGTCTTATTTCTCATTGGATTCCTACCACTTGGCTTAGTGCAAGGTATTTAGTAGATGCTTAATAGATTTTAACGGAACAAATGAGTGGATGTTGTATATATAGTATTTAGCATAGTGCCTTGCTCAAAGCTTACTAAAATGGCAATTATCTTTATTGTTATTATCCCTGGTGGGTTGAGTGCCACTTGGCTAATAGGAAGAGGTCTTTTTGCTCTTCTGTTTGCACAAATTCTGAATTTCTGGGAAGAGAACTATGAAATGCTCCAACAAGATTTCTATGGGCATTTTGAGCTCAGCAACCACCTCTTCATCACTATTTTATAATCTTTCTGTGCAAATACAAATTAAATGTGGAAGCCAGGCTCTTCCTACTTTGTATACATGAAAACATTGCATGCATAAAACAGGAAACATAATATAAGAATCTTAATGAAAACAGTTAGAAAAGGATGATTGTTGACAAGCTTAAATTTGCTCTGCAAATTCAGAGCTGTTCTGTGTTTATTACTGTTATCTAATTTCCACTGAAGTCTGGATTTTAATTTCCTAGTTGTCACTCTAACGTGGGTTGATTATGTACAAACTAGATAGAACTTCCCTCCTTGGACTGTACTGACTTCCCAGCTGAGCTTCTGTGCTTCTCTGACAACATTATACCAGTATCTCCCCAACCCTCAGGAGCCCCAAGGACTCCTCTCAAGGATTTGACATTTTGCAGGCCAGTACAAGAAAGTCCATTTAGCCTCAGTTCCTTGTAGGTAGTGCCTGAGCCTTGTCTGTTTATCCTTGTCTCTGAGCCTGGCACAGAAGACAGCTCAACTGGTATTTGCAGAGCATCTCCAAGTGAGTGAATAGGTCCACTACCATTCTTCTCAGAGCTTCTCCCTTGCAAATTTAGTGAGTCACTGGATGAAATATGCAATTCAGATGTGAAAATTCTGGTTAGAGGGCACAGGAGGAGGGAAAGGAGGAGCCGTGGGTGTGATACAAGCGGAGAGAAGTGTAAGCAGAGGATAAGGAATAGGAACAGTAACAGAAGCATTGCTGCCCACCAGCACTGTGGCCCACAGCCTGGTGTAGTGAGAGGACAGTACTGTCAAGGTCTCCAAGGATGGATTTCGTGATATCATTTCTACATCATACACACTACTGCAGTATTCAGTCCATATACAATTCTTCATCCTTTTAACCTACCACAGTATTTCTGTGCAGAGGACACTCCTTCCTGAGGGCAGGCAAATACCGAACTCACTGGCAGAAATAAAAGCCCATTAACTCATGTACAGTTTAGATCAATTACTTATCTGTTAAGCAGATACCTGTCAAACTTTTATCGTACACATACAGTTTCCTAACTAGCAATACTTGCGGTCTAGGTGGGAAGCCCCACAGGGCTGAACTCCTAACTATAGTAAAGTGAGTCAAGTTCTACAAGATGTTACATGCTCTTAATTCTTAATTCCTCCTAATTCTGACTTAAAAGAAAAGGAAGGCTTTAAGGTAGCAACTAAACCTCAGTTGAACCTTAAAGGATCGGTCTGATTTCAGTAGACAAATGATTGTTTGGCTGGCAGGCAGGTGGGAAGCTGGCACATTCCAGGCAGAAGGAACATTGGGCACTGAGAGTTAGACATGCTGCCATTCAAATATAAATAAGTGTTCCAAGTGTAAGGAGTGACACAACAGAGATAAGTTTGGGAACGTATCTTCATTCTAAACCAAGGAGCAGCTAAGTTTCCATAAAGGGCCATACTGTAAACATTTTACTCAGATCAACATGCAAGATTAAGGATAATATGTAGGTACTTATGAGAAAGAAAACAAGTTTCCCAAAATATTTTTTGCCCAAATTAAAATTATAATAACTGAATACAATTTTATGTGATACAAGTCTATTAATGAAAATAGATTTTTTAGGAAAATAACATTGGCTGACTTTGGGTTCAAAATTAGTGTTTCTTTTCATGAAATTGATTGTAAATATTCATGTACAAATACCATTCTTAGCTCATGCCTAAACAAAACCAGGTAGAGGGCTAGATTTAGCTCAAGGGTCATAGTTTACTAATCTCTGATCTATGTTATTGAGGACAGAATATGGTGCTACCAAGTTTCAGACTCTGTATTTAAGAAGCAAATAACCACTGAACAGAGTGCCTGAGAATACTTGGTCTGACCGTGCCTGACTAAGCATATCACTTATTCTTCCCCAGGAACATAGTCATTCTTGTTTCCTTACAATTGAAAACAGCAGGAAGCTGATACACATGTAAGAGTCTCTTTGTCTTCATATATAATGGGCAGCCAAGCCATCTCTTATAGCAACCAAGAATACAAGCTACAGAATTCACTATTGTGAAACAATATGAGTCCCTGGCTGCTGTGACCACTTTGTGTTGGGTTTCCCTGAGAGTTAGAACAAGACTTTAAAAACTAATAGGCAAGGAATAAGTAGTAATAAAATATATGCACGGGGAAGTTCTCAGTCTGCCTAGAACTAGCACCCAAGAGTAGCACAGAAGAGCTCTACCATGAGGGGATTATAGCTCTGCAAAGATGCCCTGATCCAGAATTTCTCCAAAGTTTGCCAAAGGCAGATTGAAAATTGGAAGGAGGCATGATGAGTCTAGCTGCTAAGAATCTAATATAACACTGTCATTCTAGGAAACCTTTCAGCACATCAAAATTGTCCTAATCCAAACTGCACTGGTGAGAAGATGGTACTTTAAAGCACTGTTAGAAGCTCTGTCTAGGTGGAGGAATTTGGGCAGAGAGTATTTCTCCAGTCATTTATTCATTTATTCAACTCATATTTATTTAGCTTGCCTATGAACAAGATACTAAGCTAGGCTTTGGAATATGACTATGATGTCCAGGGTTTGGGACATCCCAATTCACTCTGTATCAGCTCCCACTTCAACAGCAGGGGGAAATACAGTGATGGTGATGATAATGGTGATGATGATGGTGATGATGGTGGTGATGGTGATGATGGCGGTGATGGTGGTGTTGATGATATTGGTGGTGGTCATGGAAGGGCGAATCTGCACAAGCGTGAATGTTTATAAATGAGGGTTATTAGGGCCAGGATTGGTGATGTGGGAGGGAAAAGCTCAGAGGAACACAGGGGAAATTAGTACATAGCCCTCCCTTATCCATGGTTTCAGTTACCTACAGTCAAGCTTTGTCCAAAACTATTCCATAGAAAATTCTAGAAATAAATAATTTGTAAGTTGTAAACTGCATGCCATTTTGAGCAGCATAATGAGTTCTCATATGCCCCCCTGTCTTACTCAGGATGTGAGTCATCCCTTTGTCAAACATATCCAAGCTGTATACGTGACCAGCCCTTTAGTCACTTACAGATGTCTAGGTTATCAGATCGACTGCCAACATATCACAGAGCTGCTTGGGTTCAAGTAACCTTTATTTTACTTATTAACGGCCTCAAAGCACAAGAGTGGAGATGCTGGCAATTTTATTACAGCACACAATGATTCTAACTTATTATTAGTTATTATCCTTACTTTCTTAGTGTGTCTCATTTCAAAATTAAACTTTATCATGGGCGTGCATATATAGGAAAAAGCATATGTATGTATAGACTTGGTACTATCAGTATCGGGCAGTGTCAGGCATCCAGTGAGGGTCTTGGAACATATCCCTCATGAATAAGGCAAGAGTGTTGTAGTCAGAGCCATTGATCAGTAGCCATGGTGCAGTGGATCAACCAAATGTCTCAGGGTCAGAAAAATCTCAGTTCAAATACTGGCCTTCACATTGGTGGTATAGTGGTGAGCATAGCTGCCTTCCAAATACCAGCCTTCCTATTTACTATTGTGTGACCTTCCTCAAGATATTTCAAGTCTCTGGCCTTCAATTTCATTCCTCTAGGAACTTGAAATGTAACTATCTATCTAAGATTATATTTGTGCACATCAGCAGTCTACAAACATTCAGAAAAGACTGAACCCCAAACATTCATTATTGAGTGGGATCAGAAAAACTTAAACTCTTTGAACTGTCCTGGTAAATTATTTCCTTCTCTTTATACGCAAAATGTATAGTCATTGTTGGCAGATAGTGGATGCTCCATAAATGTTAGCCATTGTTGTAGTATTTGCAATATTTGAATTGTTATGAGTTCCCTGTGAAGACTAGAACCAAGCACAATCTGTGTGTGTGTCGAGGGGATGAACAGAAGTATGCAGAGTGCTGGGTAATTCAGGTTTCCCTTCATCTTGTTCCACACCCAGTACCGACGGCCATCTGCTCTGAGCAGCCGCCTGTCTGGGAGTGGAGGGTATCCATGGGAACCAGCATGATGGTTGCCAAAACGACGCTGTGGCAGCCAGCCAGAGGGGGATGCGGAAATCAAGTGGAACCGAAAATGACAGACTCATGTTCAGTGGAGTGGGAAGCGGTCAGCTGTGAGAGCCAGGGTGGGGCTTGAGGACAGCCAAGCTAGTGTTTAGGACCAGAAAACAACTCCAGATCCTAGAAGGATTTGCACAGCTGTGCCAAGGAGGGTCACTTTAAGGAAGCCTGACACTAATTCCTACCTCTGTTTCTGTCTGAATGTCTGTCTGACTCTCCCTCTCCCTCTCTCTCTCTCTCTCTCTCTCTCTCTCTCTCTCTCTGTGTGTGTGTCTCTATCTCTCTCTCTCCCTCCTTAATGGAAATTTAGTAAGTACAGAAAGGTAAAAAATAAATTTTTATTTTTATTTTAAAAAGAAAAATTTAGCTTAGATACTCAAGAGCATAAGGCAAGAGGGTCACAAGGTTGAGGCCAACCTGGGCAACTTAGGAAGATTCTATTTCAAGATAAAAACAAAAAGGTTGGAAAGTATAGCTCAGTGGTGAAGTGTCCCTAGGTTCACTGCCCAGTTTTAAAAAAGAGAGGATAAATTTAATCACTTCATATATCACCACTCAGAAGTTGATGCTTTAATTTGGGTGTTGGTTTATCTTTTTTTATTTTTTATGAGGTTGAAGTCATGCATTTCCAGTACTGTACTCTTCTTTATAACAAGTTATTTTGAGTAAGACATTTTGCTTTGAGAAAAAAGAGCATGGGATTTGGAGTAAGAGGGAAGGAGGGAGGGAAATTAGTTTTAGATTAATAGTGGTTAAAAGCCGAAAATGTGTGAAGCATCCAGTAATAGGGGAATGGTCAAATAAAACGTGCTGTGTCCACATGTTAGAACAGTCATCCCCATGAAGTGTCCTGCTCCAGATCCTACAGAACTGGATGAATTGAACATAAACAAAATGATCTAAATAATGAATCCATCTGAGACACATTTTGATTAAAATGGCTGTAAGCAATGCCCATTTTCCCCTAAAAAAATGTTGGCTGTCCACCACTGGGGGCCCTTCCCCATCTTCCCAACTGTAACCCAGGTACTAAATAATAGTGCCTGTGGTTGTTCTTCTGCTAAATCAAAAAGAAATGATGCAGATACACATTTCTTATTGCATAGATCTCATCCAGGATAAGTATAACATTTTAAATTTCAAAGCTCTGTGTGTGTGTGTGTGTGTGTTACTGGAGATTGGACCCAGGGCCTCACTCATGGTAGGCAAATGCTCTATCACTAAACTACATCCCCAGCGCTTTTTATTTTGAGACAGAGCCTTAGTATGTTGCCCAGACTGGCCTTAAATTTGCAATCCCCGTGTCTCAGCACCCCAGGGAGCTGGGATTACAGGCATGAACCACCATGTCCAGTTCTCAGTGCTCTTTGCAGAAAAAAAAACCTTCTATTCCCTTCTCTTTTTTCCATTCCATTTTCTCTTTATACACAACGCTTTATCAAAACTACTTAAATATACAAGAAATATTCAATTCAAAAGCTGGGAAATGACTAAAATGGCTAAGCTGTAACAATAACGTTCACTTTGTAATATTCATTCTGGACCAATTTGTAATTTTAACCTTACTCATTAACTGAAGCTGATCTGGGATACAAACAAAGGAGGCATCTTACTCCAAATCCCACACAGGGAAGGGCCAAGCTTGGAGAAGGAGCTGGGGGGTTGGGTAGAGATATGAAATTTTGTTTTGGTTTTCTCAGAAAAGAATGGACAAGGCAAGTAAACTGGCCAGGAGGAGTTTAGGATTGGCTAGTTTGAACAGAGTAAATGAGCTCTGGAACACAGGGACACCCATGGTTTTCTGATACCTGGCCCTGGGGAGAGTGGGCAGGGGCTGCTGGCCCAGGTACTAGAGCCCTGTGGGAGCCTGGTAAGAGAGGTGGCTGGGAAATGGGAATGCCTCAGTTTGCATTTCAGGTGCATGCTCACAGCCAAGTTGCTTCCTGTCTCTAGGAACTGACTAGCCTGGAATGAAGGTGACAGTTTCCCTAGGGTCAGTAAGATCCCAGATGCTGAACATCAGAACGCATGCCTCATTCAGAGGCAAGGTAGTGCTTCCCGCTATCACTGTACAGGGTAGAAAGCTGTAAGTAACAAAGGAAAAGCACACTTTGCATGTTAAGAGGAATAAATTACTTCTAGAATACTCATTCTGGCACAGGTTTAATGGAAGCACTGGATTTTCAGCGAGGCGAGCGCAGGGAAGGAGCCCAGCTCCCACCACTCATTGGCAGGCTGCCCATCTTGGGCAAACTACTTCGACCCTCTGAACAACGTTTATTCAATTTATATCCCAAGGTTGCTGTGCAGACCAAGTAAATAGCTCTGTGTTTTCCTCAGCGCTCAGTGTGTGGGCCTGCATCAGTATCAGCTGGAGTGCTTGCTTAAAAAGCAGCTTCCTGAGTCCCTGATCAGACTCTGAAGGGGGAGCCCAGGAACCTGCATTTTTCACAAGTCCTCACTCCCACCTGTGTAATGCCTAGAAACACTAAAGTTGGAGACCAGCCTGAAGAAAACAGTGCTAAGTGCCTCCTGGAACCTAAGGGCTAAATTTCCACATATTGACAAAGAGACTTTTGTGTACATAGACAAATGCAGCCTCTACTGCGCATCAGTCTCCCACACACGCCAGCTCCTTAGACAAGAGTTATGTGTGGGTTGCCTGCCATCCGTAGCATCTGCTGAGCTGGGTACTACACACAAGGACAGCAATAAACACACCTTCCCACAGCACTGCCTGTCCTGGGCCAGCTGCTCAGGGAGGCTAACATTACAGATGTTCTGATACCATCCAGAAGGCACACAGCCAAACAGCCTAGTCCTTGGACACAAGGAGGCTCAGATCACAGCATGGCTGCTGATACAGCTGTGGGATTCCAATTCCACATTTATCCCCATGGGTTCCTATTTTTAGCTCAAAATTTTAAAAATATGAACTGACAGACTAACTGAAAGTGATCTTGGCAGTTTCAAAGGAAAACACATGAGTAAAAAAACAATTATTGAGTAATTGCTAAGTCCCTTGGTCTTGCAGAATGGAGCTCTCTGCAGATGGGTGCTGCATGAGCTGCAGTGCCGGGGGGAGCAGGAGGCTAACGTTTATTTATTCAGCACCAGATGCCACTTATACCTTGGTGTGGAGGCTTTGAATCCTCACCACCCACCTACACAAAGTGCATTTTCCCCAATTCACTTCAACACAGCGAGGCCAAGACACATCCAACCCCTTGCCCAAGGTTTCACAGAAGTGTGGTGTGGAGGAAGATTCCTGGTCTGCTCACAGAGGCGCCTTCATTCCCCAGCCAGGCTGCCTCCAGGAAGCCTCTAGTCCCCTCCTTCACCTCTTCAAGAGCTGTCATTCTAGGAATGAATAAACTTTTGGTTCACTGACCTTTGCAAATAATTCTTCTCAGATCTCTGACAGAATAAGCAAAATCCTGGCTGCCTATTTCGCTCCACATTTTCCTTCCCACCCGGCTAGTAATTATACAGTAATTATTATGTTGATAATTACCTCATTAGGAATTTTGATGTGAGAAAAATCAATAAAAAAGCCTTTATAACTACAAGATTACAAACAACAAATACGGTCTTAATAACACCTAAACACTAATTAGGAGAAAAGACTGTTTTGCTCACAGTATTTTGAATTGCTGTCATCTCTCTTCATTCATACATTTCCCCGAAGAGCCCGTTTCCAAGTAAGTGAGGGTGCTCTGGAGTGAGAACAGTGGTAGCACCTCACAGCCCCCACTGTTTCCCTGGTCATGGTGGAGAGGGGCAGAGACAAGAGCCAGGGCTTCCTAAAAACTGGAAAAGACAAGGCCTGATGAGGAAGCTTGTATCCCGGTCATGGGTCCCCAGAGCCAGCACCTCAAAGTCCTTTCTACTGAAACCAGGTTAGGAGTCCCTGGAGGCAGAGCTCTGTCCTGCTCAGCTCCCCTGGCCCAGCTCTTGGCAGAGCGAGGAGTACAAAACTGGGGCTCCAGTGAGGAGCAGGCCTGGCTCCTTACCGTTGGGCCTCACTGGCCACCAGGCATTCCCTGTCCCCCAACTCCAGTGACTCAGACCACAGCCACATGTTGGAGTCTGTGGGATTTGCTGTCACCATCCTGTAGCTACAAAAAGCCCTATGTCTCCCAGCTTTAGTAAATACCTGTCACCAAGATACAACTCATGTTGTTGATTTTTTACATTTTTGCCACGGCCCTTACTTTGAGAAGGTGGCGTAAATATTCTCACCTATGTGCCTTTAGCATATTTTTCATACTTTCTATACAATGTTATTTATCATTCAGCAAGTATCTTTGTAGGATGATCTGCGAAGTGTAGGGATAGGGCTGGAGTGAGGAGTAAGTAACAAGGCGCAGGAGATAGAGTGATGCCCTGGAGGCCACAAAGCTAATGTCATAGTAGGAAATGAATATAAAAGAAATCAAGTCTTAGAATTTTAGGCTTTCTGGTGATTAATGGTTTTAAAGAAAGAAATGTCTGTGTGGTGCTTACACAGGTAATTTCACCGTAGCTAGAAACACACTCATTCACACACTTGGTGTTTACTGCAGCAAAATAAAATAGAAATACCTTTGAGGTGATGTTTGTGGGGTGCAATTGGATTATCCATCTATGTGACACAGTAAGACACCCAGTGTCTGTCTTCTGGGATAGCAGAAATTATCACTGTTCATTGATCTCCTGCTAGATCCGACCTTTGTAGTCCTTCCTGTCTCCCCCTAAAAATATCAAAGCACCTGAGGAAATAAATATGTCTCCCCCAGTTGAATTTCACAGGGCTCCTGCTGAGGTTTTTACATGATCACTGAATCACCAGCCTTTGAATTTGCCTCTTCCCTTTTCATGGGTGAGTTTTGTTGGCCAAGAGGGTCACTCAAGGGCCATCCATCATTGTTGCTGTGAAAGTGCATTTGTGCTGTTTCCTGCTGGCCCTGTGTTAAATGAGCCCATCAGGAGCAGGGGGCACTGGAGGGGGATAGGAGAGGGCAGCGGGATGTTAAAGAAACACTTTTGTGGGCTGAGATGCAGCTCAGTGGTAGAACATGGGCTTCGCATGTGTGAGGCCCTGAGTTTGATGCCCACAGCATAATTTCCATTAGGGTAGATGACATTATCTCTATTTCACAGACAAGGAAGGCAGATCTCAAAGTTACACTTCTGGTGAAGGGCATAATTAAGATTCCAAACCCAGTCTCTGTCTCTCTCTCTCCGCCTCTTTTTCTTTCTCTGCTGTATTCCTGGGGATTGAGCCCATGGCCTTTGTACTGAGCTACACCTCTGGCCCATTTTTATGTTTTTATTTTGAGGCCAAGGTCTTGCTAAATTGTAAGGCTGGGTTTGAAGTTGAGATTCTCCTACCTCAGCCTCTCAAAGTGCTGGGATTACCAACTTGCACCACCTCATTCAGGTCTTAAGCTCCTTTTGATAGCCCATGCCCTGCTATTGCTGCGAATGGATGGATATTGTAGGAAAGTGCCCCAAATACCTAGATCTTCCTGAAATTCCACCAAAAATTAATCATTACCCAACTGTGATCTTGTTCTGAGGTAATTCAAATTGTACCCCTTAAACTAGTCACAACCGCACTCACAAGATACTGCCTTGAGCCAGGTGCTTGCCTGACACACAGATGCTATTTCCTTTACTCATCTGTCTTAATTACTTTTCTCTCATTGCTGGGACAAAATACCTGATACCCAACATTAAAGAAGGAAAGGTTTATTTGTTCACATTTGTGGAGGTTTCAGTCCATATTCATCTGGCTCCAAAGCAGAGTGGCACATGGCAGAGGGCAACAATTCATGGCAGCAAAAACCAGCAAAAGCAGCAGGAGGGAAAAGGGAGGAACCACAGAGAGTGAGCCTCTTTCCCCCCCTTGTATTGTATGCAGGTTGCCTACCCTAGGGCAGGTGTAGCACTCACACCCATAATCCCAGCATTGGGTCACAAGTCAATCAAAAACTCTAAAATCCCACACCCATGACTATATGAGGCTTTGGGGGAACTTCTAGACAAAAATCATAACATTCCGCCCCTGCCCTTCCCCAAGACTCATGATTTTGTGCAAAAGGCATTGTAGTCCATCTCTAAGAGTTGCCAAAGTCCTAATAGTTTCAGCATTCTGTAAAGTCCAAGTCCCAAGTCTCCTCCAAGATCTAAGGCAACTCTTAGCTGTGAGTCCCTGTGCAAATGAAAAGTTAAACACTTCTAACATTCAGTGGCACAAGATAAACATTACCATTCCAAAAGATACAAGCAGGAGGGTACAGAGCATTGAGATCAAAGCAAGTCCAAAATCCAGCAGGGCAAACATTAAGTCTTGTAGTTCCACATTCAGTATTCAAGGCAATCTGTGGCAAATTGTGAGCTCCATGTGGCTCCACCTCTGTGGCACTTCTAGTGGCTCCCATGGCTTCTCTCTTGGGCCTGCTTTGCTCCATCCTTGCAGCTTTCCTCAGACAATCCATATTCCTGGCTTTTCCAAACTTCTGGGGTCTCCACTGCACCTTTAGCTTCACACTCACAGCTTCACACATTGCCCTCAGGAGCACACTACTTGGCCTCCCAGGCCTGCTGAAATCTAGGTGGAAGCCTTCTTAGCCTCAGAACTCTTGCATTCTGCATGAACCTAAAACCAGTGCCACATGGATGCTGCCAAGGTCCACTGCCAGCTGGAGCAGTAGCCAAGCTTTCTTCTCTTTTAGCTGTAGGGATTGAGTGCCTGGATTGCTGAGCACTCTAGACCTGATTCTGAGGAAGAAATTCCCCATGCTGCCACAATTCTGGAACCTGGTTCAGCTACTGCCATTTTGGAACATGATGCAGACACTGCTGTCACCATGCTGGAACATGGCCCTCTGCGGCTTTCTCCTCAGTGCAAAATCTTTCCTTTTTGCAGGTTTGAGGCTGCAAAGGGAGGAGACTTCCTGCTTCTTATGCTGCCCTCAGGCCATCTTTTATATTCCGTCCCTTCTCAGCAATCAAGATCTCCTCAGCTCTATGTTTTCAGTCCACAGCTTTACTGGAGCTTTTTTCTGGCCAAACTCACATTTTAAATCATTCTGCTGGGCTCTTGACTCTTTATTCTCAATATAAATCTAGCTAAAAGCCCCCAACAATGGCCATGTCACTGCTCCAACATTCAACTGCCTTGAAATTTCTTTTGCCAGATTAATCAGTCTGCTGCCCTTAATCTCAGTCTCAGGCAAAGTGTCTGGACAGGAGCAAAATGCAGACAAACTTTCTGCCAAGCCATACACGTATCATCTGGAGTCCAACAACCAATGCAGTACTTCTTCCCAGCAGAAACCTCCCAAGCCTGGTCTTTACTGGCGGGATTTTTATCAACCTTCTGGTCTTCTGAGCTCTGACCAGAATCTCCCATACAGAACAGCTGAAGGTGTTCTAGTGCATCTCTTTGAGGTAAAATCTCCAAACCTCTCCAAACACTTCCCACAAGCCATTTCCAAAGGCTCTTGAGTGACATGGTCAGGTTTAGTCACAGCAACAGCCCCACTTCTCTGGTACCAAACTCTGTCTTGGTTACTTTTCTCTCATTGCTGAGACAAAATACCTGATATCCAGCATTAAAGAAGGAAAGGTTTATTTGCTCACAGTTTGTGGAGATTTCCCTCCATACTTGGCTGGCTCCAAGGCAGAGTGGCACATGGCAGAGGGCAACAATTCATGGGGGAAAAAACCAGCAAAAGCAGTAAGAGCAAAAAGGGAGGAACCACAGAGAGCAAGCCTCTTTCCTTCCCTTGTATTGTATGCAGGCTAGGGTGGGTGTAGCACTCACACCCATAATCCCAGCATTGGACCATGAACCAATCAAAAACTCTAGAAGCGGGGGCTGGGGATTTAGCTCAGCAGCAAAGCGCCTGCCTGGCAAGCGCAAGGTCATGAGTTCGGTTCCTGGTACTGGAGAAAAACCAAAACCAAAAAAAAAAAAAAAACAAAAAACAAAAACTCTAGAAGCCCACCCCATGACTATATGAGGCTTTGGGGGGACATCTAGACACAAACCATAACATCATCACATGCTTGTGCTAACTCTAAAATGGTGTTTGTCAAAGTATATTCCTCTGATCTACTGCACTGAAATCACCCAAAGAGCCTTGAAGTGAAGATTTCAAGTATTCAATCCCAGGGCTAGAACCATGTTTTCATTATTAACAAATTCTCCCAAATGTATGGCATTCAAATTTTGATAACAGTTCTTAAAATATAATCAATCCTTGCTATTAATGAAACACTGAAAAATCCCTGCCTTTTTCGAAGTCTTTGTAAGTTAAGCATTTTGTACTTCAAATGCAGTTATTGATTCTTTCAATGAATAATGAGTTTAGAAAGGATACAGATAGGAAGCTACGTGCAGGGTTAGTTGAATGAATTTTACTTGGCACCCAGAGGAATTTGAGAGAATTTATTTTTAGAATTGACTAGTAGGTCACAACTATAAAATCAAGTCTGGATATAAATAGTCTGAAATTTGGCCTATTTGATAATATTTGATTTTGATAATATTTATGATATAGCAAGTAGCAACTTCTTTGAAATACTTAAGTATTCATAATAAATTATATCAAGTAAGATACCAAACTATAGAAATAAATTCATTTCAACTCCATATCCTTTAATGAACATGAGTTATGCACTAAGTGATTGGTTTCAAAAACAAATAAGCCTGCAAATTTGAACAGTCAAAAGAAGATTTAATTCTAATCTTCCACAAACACTTCCAAAAAATAGAAGAGGAGTGAAGGTCATCCTATAAGGTTGGTGTTACCACGATACCAAAACTACACAAAGGCAGAAGTGATGAAGCCCTGGAGTGACTCGCTGGTCTGACTCTGGCGGGTGGTTCACGGGGAGGGCAAGACGTGAAGACCCGTTAGAAGAGGAGGTAAGGTCAGAGGTAGTGACGTCATGCGGCAGCACCTGCACAGCCTTCCGTATATATGCGGACTTGAAACTCATTAGTGTCCTTTTGTCAAACATCCTTCCCTGGGGTAGGTCCTTGTCTTTTCTTTGCTTTAGATACCTCAGCCTGTGACTGTTTGGTAGATATTATAGTTAAATAAGCTATTCACAAACAAGATTGAGCCCGTCAACAAACTGGCGCTCACTCTTCTCACTTCCTCTTCTTCCGTAACTGCCCCCACCCCGCGGTTGATTCCGCCTCCCATTATTCCCTGTCCTCTAAGAACAGTTTCCTCCAAATAACACCCCTGCCAGCGTATCTACAGCCTCACTTTACAAGTTGGATTCAGATGTAGGTATCGTTATCTGGCTATGACTACGTTAATCCTTTGACAAGCAGTCAAGGGATGGCAGCTATAGATAAATGTTTTCCTTCCAATCCCTTTGGTCTGAAAATAAAGGAATGCATTCTGTGTATATAGAGTAAAGCCTTTTGCCCTTTGTAGTGAAGTCTTTACTGAATGCGTGAGAGCAGTATTGATTCAGAACACAAATATATTTCTGATGCAGGATACTATATGAGCTTCCATCCTGGGAACCACTTCTGTTGGCTCAGGTTGATCTGCTGGAGAACCAAGCAAAGACACAATGCGAGAACCCAGGCTTAAAGTCCTTGTGAGTTTGGGTCCTGGCCCTACCCGAGGCTTGCCAGCTGTACAACTATAAGTGGGTCTCTACCTCTCTAGGAATAATAACTTCTGTCTTGAAGGTGGCTTTGAGGATAATTAAACCAAGCATGTAAATCCATTTTTAGATCTCCTAGCACACAGTAAGTTTTCACTATTTGTAAAGATAACTTTTACACTGAAAAACTACAGCTCATGGGAGATTGAAAAATGACTTGATTTTTGCCTCCCACTTTCCCTTTAAATTTATACTACAGCGCAAGTTCTTACCCTACCCTTGGATGAATGTTTGGGCAAGTCACAACCGATGCAATATTTGGGCGGGGCATCATTTGGCAAATTTAAATAAAATTCCTCTGGCCATTAGCACATCTAGGCCTGTGTAATAGTGAAACAGTCAGTCTGTTTAAAGTTGATGTTCTTCTCTCGCCTCTCAGACCTGCTTCAGAGGAGGCACCTACAGTAGGACTCCCTACCTGCTCCGCTGTCCTTCCACAGCCTCAGGCCTGTCCAAGCTTGGACTGTGGCAGCTAGAGCAAAAAAAAAAAAAAAGCCCCTGCTTGGACTGGTGTCTGGTGATTGGTACCATCAACAAGCAGATGTGTAAAGTAGACTCAGTATCTTCTGGGTGCTTTAGTAGATTTTTTTGGAGGTTCTACCCATTGCTGTGGATCTTACCCTGCCGGGCTCTTGATAAACATGCATCTTTCTGGCTGGCCTTATATTCCTTCTTCACCCCTAAGCATCTGATAGTTCCTCCACCTCCTTTCCAGTAAGGTTTCTTTGCCCCTTGCATCAGCCCCTTTGAGCCCTCTGGTCTAAGCAAATGGCAAGGTGGAACTTGCCCTAACAAGTCACGGGAATCATAGCCATTTCTCCTTCACTCTGCCCTGGGCCAGGCAGCCAGCCTAAGTGTCTGGCCCTCTCAGATGAGTCAGCTCTTGGTCTACGCTGTCCCCAAGGACTAGGTGTCCTTGAGTCTCTCTTGATTTCTAATGGGAAGGTTAAGTGGCCCCTGCACACCTCGCAGACTCTCAGCAGTACCTTCTCCCTCCACCATTCTCAGCTTTCCTTTGGGAATCCTGCCCTGGGCACGCCTGCGTAGCTCTGGGATACTGTATTGTCTCAGTGGCTCTGCTGAATCTTCCATTTCGGTCCTGGAACGTGGCTGTTCATTATGCTCTTCTCGTTTGATCCCAGTGTGTCCACTTATTTCTGTCCAAGGTCAGGATGCTTAACCCTCAGCTCCCATCTCAGCTCCATCGCCTCTTCTGTAAATCGGGAATGAGAATGATAGCGTCTGCCTCCTGGGGACTCTGAATGTGAAATGAGATGATACAGAAAATGCCCCACACCCCGTCCTGGCACTGAGAAGAGTCCCTGTGTGGCAGCGGCTATCACCATCATCATCATCATTACTGATCCCAAAACAAATCGATCTTAACTGGGAAGGCACCTTACTTTCTTGTCCTTCTGTCACCAATTCTCCCTTCCCTCTGGCAGTACACACATACACACACACGCACACTCAAACACAGAGGGATGCACAAGCCCTGCTCCCTGTGCACATTCATGGCAACAACCAGCACCCTGGTACCCTGCCCCCTCCACCACCACCACCACCGCTAATTGGTGTGTCTCCTGCCACCATCCCTCACAGTACCTCATTAAAGGGTGGGCTTGTGCAGGCCAGCTGCTGCTGGTCTGCAAACCATCTCTCCTGGACCCCTGGGGCTCTCTAATGGTGCTGTTTACTGAGGCAGAAAGATAGGCTCATCCCACTGTCGGAAAATTGCATGTGGGGCCTCTGTTTTCAATGAACTTGAAAGACGAGCTCTGAATCTCTTGCAGTGGTGCTCTGTGTATTGCCCCTCTGCTTTTGGTCCTTTCCTCCTAGCTTTTCCTCAGTCTGGTTTTGGTCCAAAAAGAGCAAAGGTAGTGGAGGATAGGCCTGTTTTCCACTTGTTATGCCTTTTTTTTCTGTCACCTATTACAATGAGGCTTCATCTACTGCCTTGTGCCACTGGTTGCAGACTGCTCCAGGCTTTTTCAGCCCTCTGCTTCTCTGGCTTATGCAGCTGCCATATCACATGGCTGAAAGCGTTTGTGTTTCTGCCCCACCCCTCACTAGACTGACAGTGCCTCCTCTCTCAACCCGGTGTTCACCAGGGCCCGGTCATCGTGCTGTTCTCTGAAGCCTGAGACCAGTAACTGCGCCTCTCCCTGCTTAGTTTCCTCACCCCTAAAATGGGAAATAATGGGTTCATCTCAAAAGGTAGCTCTGAAAATTAGAGTAAATAATGAATGCAAAGCCTCCACTACCCGGTCAGCCAGCTGCAGAAGGTACCCCTCTTATGGTTGCTGTAGGCACTCACAAGTGAATCAAAGGATTTGTTTGTTAGCAGGGTTGGCACTAGGCTTCTAATTCAGTCATCATTAAATAAAGCCATATGTGAATCTGCCGCCCCCAGTCTCTGCCTATCCCAAGCCTCTGACTGTTCTCAAATGGCCTGAGTCACCCAACCTAAGTGCTTCCCAGGCCACATCATTTCTCTGCTCTACAATCTTGAGTGGCTCCTGCTGCTTCCAAAGTCAAGACCAAGCTCCAGAACTTGGCCACACCTCACCTCTCCACCTTATTTCTCTCTACTGGCTTTTGTGTATTTTTAGCCCTAAACCAGTGTCAGAGTCTTCATGTGCTGTCCAGCTGTGCTGCTCTTAGGTTCCCCCACAAAAGTGTTCATTCAACAAACCTTTTCTGAGTATCTACTCCATACTGGCCCCAGGCAAGGCTTGGGGAGCCATGCAACTCCTGTTCTAGAAGGGAACATAGGCTTGTGCTATGGTTTGTGTTGGATGTCCCCCTAAAGCCTCATGCAGTCATGGGGTGGGCTTCTAGAGTTTATGATTGATCCGTGGCCCAATGTTGGCAGTACGGGTATGAGTGCTACACACCATCCTGGGGTGGATAGTTTGCATACAATATAAGAGAGGGAAAGAGACTGCTCTCTTATACTCCCTCTTTTTTGCTCTTGTTGCTTTTGCTGTCTTCTGCCACCATGAACTGATACCCTCTGCCATGTGCCACCCTGCCTTGGAGCCATCGTAGTATGGACTGAAACCTCCACAAACTGTGAGCTAAATAAATCTTTTCTTCCAGGGGCTGGGGATTTAGCTCAGCGGCAAAAGCGCCTGCCTGGCAAGCGCAAGGTCGTGAGTTCGGTTCCCGGTACCAGAGAAAAACAAAAAACAAACAAACAAACAAACAAAAAATCTTTTCTTCCTTCATTTTGGGCATTGGGTATTTTGTCTCAGCAGCGAGAGAAAAGTAACCAAGACAGCTTGTCCAGAGACAATGGCAACACAGTGGGATATACGTGGCAGTGGGAATCTTCAGCTTGTCTGAGGGTCAGCAATGGCTCGTAAAGGTGACATTTGAGGGCAAAAGCAAAGAACATGGGGACTGGGACAGCATTATAGAAATAAGAAACAGTGTCGTCAAAGACCAAAGGTGTGCAGACGTGTGACTAAGCCAGTAGGGGTTGAGAATCAAGGGCTGAGGGCCTGCCAGCGTGCACTGCGCTGGACTGAAGCCATGTCTGGCTAGGAGCCTGGCCTTAGTCTTCCAGATGTGGAATTAACAGAAGTGGTTTAATCAGATCAAGCACTGAGCAGCTCTTCAACCATGGCCAAACGTGTGCCTGTTTTCGGTAGCATGATTTGTGCATGTCACTGGATGCGAAGTTTTATATTTAAGTAAGAAAAAAAATGTTGTGGGGTTTTGTTTTTTTATTTTTCGTTTTTTGTTTTCTGTATAAACAGAAACATAGAATAATGAGCAAATGTCAGATCTGCAGTTAATCATTTGATCTTGAATTTTACTTTTGGTCTTTCAGTTTAGCAGCTGTGTGCCTTGAGAAAATCAGTTGCCTCTCTGAGGTTTGGTTTTCTCATTTATTAAAATGGAGACACTTATGGCATTGCCCTGTAGGTTAAAGGCAAAAGCAAGTCTTTGTGAAGTATCTGGCACGCCCTCGGCCCCGCCGCTCCTTCTCTTCTGTCCCCCTCAGTCGCAGGACTGGCCAGACTGGTAACTTGCACAGCTGACATAAAAAATGCAGGGTCCCTGATATGTGGGAGGTTTCCTTTGAGATATTCAGTGCTTCCCCCGAAGAGGAATTGTTTTTTTCCGGGCTTTGTTTGCCCGGCTGAAACTCACGGCATGACCGGCTCTGCCCTGCCATTCCAGACTGCCTGGGAGGTGCCACTAAAGAGAGCTCCAAGCAATGGAGCTTGTGTTAATGAGTTTGTGGGCCTGGTCTCCTCCTGTGAAGAGCTCTGCAAAGCTCAGAGGAGGGAAAGATGCAAGAATTTCAGGGTCTCCCCTTCTTTGCCTGAAAACTGCTCTTCTAAAGCTGCAGCTCTCAGATTCCTCTGTGAGGCCCTTGCTGTCATCAGGCCTGTTGTGCTCATTTGTCTTCTTTGTGTCTGGTGAGACTCAGCAAAAGGCCCTCAGAGGCCGATTCTTATCTTCCCATTACTTAGGGATGCTTCCCCAGGCTTATTGAGCAGAACAGCCACCAGGGCTCAGAGGCATAAAGCAACATTGACGATGGTAGCTAAGCACCTGCTGTGCACAAGGCATGTGTTCTATAGGTGCTGCCACCTAGTGGGGTGGACAGGGGACTTAGGCAGGGACCAGGGTACAGATGATACCTGCCTTTCTCAGGATGTAGATCTTCTCCAGATAGGACCACACATTATGCTGGCTTGTCTTTAGCCTCTTTCCCTTATTGCTTCCTTGGCTATATTTGAGCTGCATCTTGAAGTCAAAGTTTCCTGAGTAGACAAGGCAAGACAAAACTCAAGTGAAAGAAGGGCCATGCCCACAGACTAATGAAAGTAATTCTGCCATCTACAGAGCACCTATGGAGTTTAAAGTGGGCATTTGGACAGGCCTGTGTTCTAGCACAGCACTGAGTGGCAGAGACACCTCAAGGAAGACCTTACACACCTCTGGGACCCAGGGGCCCCCAGCCTCTATGGGGCTGCCCTAAGGTGAAAGGGCAGTTGCATGTGAGTGCTGCCCACCTTCTCACAGAGGAGGGAGCAATTTCAAGCAACTATGACCCTAAATGTGTCAGCCACACTAAGTCCCTCTAGGTACTAACACAGGCAAATGACTGAGCTTTATACTGCTGTTTCATGATGAGAGTATAGAACCCATTTTTAAAGAAACTCCCCAGATATCCTGGGAATATCTGAAAAACACTCTCACATTTCCTCAAACTCTGACACCACCGAGTCTGCCTATTATTTAAGAGCTAGCAGGGTGCTGGAAGACAGGATGAAAGTAAAACACCTTGAAAGGTTAATTGCGCCAGGTAAGGGGAGCACATAATTCACCCCCTACACTGCCTGCCCCTTAGGGCCCTGCTGCAATTTCTCTGATGCGCCCCAGAGCTCCCATCATCGCAGAGGAGATGGTGTGGGCAGCCAGAGGCAGAATTCAATGGCCATCACCTCCAGTGAATCATCAGCAACAAGAAACAAAAGTGATAATCAGGGCAACAAAAATGCCATTGTGGGGATCACCTGTTCAATATTTTTATGCTCAATATCATTTAATAATTTCTGAGATTAAGTGATGCCCCACACTGTGAGATGAGAATTTATTCATATTTCTAAACACAGGCATGATTGGCAGCACTCATACATGATGATAATGAAGAGTTTGTAATATATGAAAAAATATTGCTTTGTCTGGTTATTTCTTTGTGACAAGTAGCTGGAAGTGGAATTACTAGATCAAAGACTAACGATGGGAAAGGCTTCATCCATTCATTCAAAAATTCACCAAAGTATCATTAAGTACCTAGGATGCACCAGGCACTCTCTGGGACCTGGAGCTACTGTGGTGCCACTGGGTCAATAGCAGGCACTGTCATGTATCTCACACTTTGCTAGCCCACGTGAAAACAGTGAGAATTCTCAGTGGTTTAAAGATTTCAAATGTGCAAAGAAAACCTCATAGGTAAATACTGATACCATTATGGAGCAGGAGAGGGCTTTCAAATAAAGTATAACCTCAAGAACAGACATGATAAAGGAAAAGATACATTGGGCCACATTCACATTTGAAGCTTACATAGGGACATAAAATAAAAAAATAAACCAGGAATCTAGTCACAAAGAAGTATCGTCTTTCATTTTTCTCAGTAACAGAATTCTTACAAATTAACATGTACGAGATACCCACAATGAGTGTATTCATGATGTCCTGCAAACTCCTACTAATAAAATAAAAAGAAAAATAAACAACTAATTGTTATATGTCGTTTATACAACTAAGAGATTAAAGAAGGGAGTGTTTATTTTTTCAGCAATACCAAGTGTGTGCTGAAATGTGCCAATTTCCAAACCAGGTCCCAGGGACACAGAGATGGATCAGATGTCACCTCTGCCCTCTCGAGCACTACAGATGAGCTAGGAAACAAATACCTAAGAGCACAGAATGAGAAGTCAGGTGAGGAAGCTGATGTAGATGTTGCAGCAAAGGTGCTTATTTAATTGAGTCACCCACGGAGGCCAGATGCAAGGACAAGCAAGTTTATTGGGGGGCCAGCGGTGGGCGCCCAGTACATGACTGAGTACCGACCCCAAAGGGCAGGAGGGGAGAATAGTTATACAGTTCTAGTTCCAGGTCTAGTTCCGGGTCTATCGGGGAGATGCTGATATGATTTAGTGCAGCTGTAGAAAGACTACAAAGCATAGGCTCAGCTTGTGACAAAGGAACAGCTTTGACATTTTACATAGGAGACAAGCAGTCTTACAACAGAGCATGGGGTGGTATCCGGTTAGGTAACTATGACAACGTTTACAAGGAACAAACTTAAGGAAACAGAAACTTAAGCTTTAAAATGGCACTAGAACACAACATGGCATTGGTTTAGTTTTCTTTCCCATATCCTAGAGAAGGCCCATGGTGGCAAAGGAGGCAGGGATCACATTCTCACAAGGGCGGGATATCAGAGAAAGGGCATTCCAGCTGGATTTTAAAGCAGCTTTATTGAGGTATAATTTACATAAGAAAATTCACCCATCAGTGTACATTCTGATGAGATTTAGTAAGTTTATACATGTATGCAACCATCCCTATAAGACAGTTTTAGAATCCTCTCTGTCCCTCGCAGACCTCAGCAACCACTAATCCTCCTACAATTTGCCCTTTCTAGACATTTTATATGAATGGCATTATACGACATGTACTATTTTCTATCAGGTTTATTTCACTTGGCATAATAGTTTCTTAACTTCTTAGTCAAACCCTGTTGAGTCACTTCTTTTTATGGTAAGAAGTATTATATGGATATACACATTTTGTTTATTCTTTCATGACTTGATGAAAATTTGGATTGTTTCCATCTATTTGTCTACTGTGAATCATGCTGTTGTTAATGTATACAATGTTTTCCTTTCTCCTTGGTGCTTAAGAATTGCAAAGTCATACTGTAAGTATGTGGCTAACTTTAGCATTATTTTCTCAAAGTGGCTGTACCATCATGGACTCCCATCAGAAATGTATGAGAGGTCCAGATATTCCACAGCTTTGGAAACATTTAGTATCGTCCATGTTTTTCACTGTAGCCATTTCAGTGGGTGGGTGGTAATATCTTACTGAGATTTCCATTTGTATTTTCTTAATTACTAATAGTGCTGAGTTGAGCATCTTTTCATGTCCTTATTTGCCCTTTGTATATCTTTTTTAGTGAAATTTCCATCAAATATTTTCACATTTTTAAATTTGGTTGTTTTATTGTGTTCTAAGAGATTTTTGTATATTCTGGACATACATTCTTTTTTTTTTTATTTTAAAGAGAGTAGTACATGAGAAACAAACAAACAAAAAAATAGAACAGTAGCAGCATACCGGTATCACGAACATAAACAAATCAAAGCAAAAACATTCAAAGTGATACAGGGTCTCAAGACAAATTAATATAAATCAGCAGTGGTTGTTGTGTTCCATACCACTATCCTCAACTACATTGCTCAGATTATCAGATGTAAGAATGAAAGATTGCTCAAACCATTAAAGAGATTAAGAAAATAATTCTTCAATAAGATATATATTCTTTATAGATATTAATTTTGCAGATTTTTTCTCAGACAATAGTTTGTGTTTTTGTTGTCTTAATAGTATCTTTAACAAAGTAAAAGTGACCTGGGTGTGGTGGTACATGCCTGTAATGCCAGCACTCTGGGAGACTGAGGCAGGAGAAGGCAAGTTCCATCGAGCCTAGCCTGAGTCAACTTAGTGAGACCCTGTCTCAAAATTAGAAAAAATACAATTATTGGGGATGTAGCTCAGTTTGAAGGCCCTGAGTTCTATCCCTACTGTCATAAATCATTTGTTCATCACGGGGACAAAATACCTGGAACCCACAACTTAGAGGAGGAGAGGTTCATCCCAGCACCCTGTGAGTCTGAGGCAGAAGGGTCGAAAGTTTGAGCCAGCCTGCCATTTAGTGATTTATGGTGACCCGGTCTCAAACTAAAAAATAAAAAATGGCTGGGGATGTAACCCAGTGAGAAGGCCAGGGGTTCCCCATTACTGAAAAAGGGGGAAAGAAAAATGTTTAATTTTGATGAACTTGAATTTATACCTTTCACTCTTTTTTTTTGTTTTTGTGTCCTATGTAAGGAATCTTTACCTACCCCAAGATCACAAAGATTTTCTTGTGGAAATTTTATGGATTCCATTTAGTCCATTTCTAATGAACTGTGTGTGTGATGGTTTTAGACCTAAAATGGCCTCCAGAGCCTCATGTGTTTGAAAACAACTGGATTATGAGAGCGTTATAGCTGACTTGCTTTTAAGAGGTGGGATCGGGTGGGAAACCGGGGTCACTGTTGATGTGATCCAGAGGGTGTATCTCCCTTCCCAGTTCCTCCTTACTCGGCTACCTGTCTGTCATAGGTGAGCAGCTTTTCCACCCCCTGCCCCTCGGCCATGCTGTCCTGCCTTGGAGCGAGTAGGCTATAGACTGAAACCTCTACAAACTGTGAGCCAAATAAACCTCTAAGTTGTGGGTTTCAGGTATTTTGTCCCATACATGAGAAGTGATTAAGACACTGAGGATTGAACTCAGGGCCTTCAAACTCAGCTACACCCCTAACCCCTTGTATTTTTTATTTTGAGCAGGATCTCACTAAATTGCCCTTGGCTGGATTCACTGAAACTTGTGATCCTCCTGCCTCAGCCTCCTAGAGTGCTGGCATGTGCCAGCACACCGTGTCTGGCTCATTTCAAATTAATTTTTATGATATGTAAGGTAATAACATATTAATTTGCTTTTTGTATGGATATCTAGTTTTCCCAGTACTATTTGTTAAAAAGTTTTTTCTTTTCTTTATTGAATTACCTTAGCATATTTGTCAAAAGTAAACTGGGCTATATGTGTAAGCCAGTGATATGATGATAAATGTTTCAGTACTGTCTGAAACAAAAAAGAAGCCTTGTGTGTATTATTGGTTGATTTCCTGATGTGAATGCTCTTTGTGTGGCTGATTCCAAGCTACCGATAATTTGACAATCAGCTTTCCAAGCTTCTGAGGATTTAACAATGTGCTCTATAAGCCAGTATGGGCAGACTCAGTGTGCTACTGTATATAAAGCTCCATTTCTGAACTCTCTTTTCTGTTCCTACATCTCTTTGTCTATCCTTATGCAATAACACACTTAATGATTGTAGCTTTACAAGCCTTGAAATCAGGTAGTATAAGTCCTCAGATTCTGTTTCTCTTTCTCAAAATTGTTTCAGCATTTTCTTTTTCATTTCTATATACTATATTGTTTAAAATCAGCATGTCATTTTCTACAAAGCCCTGCTGGGATATTGACAAGGTTTGCCTTGAATTTATAGATAAATTTCTAAATGATTGCCATCTTAACAATATTACATCTACTAGATTATGAATATGGTATATCTCTTTACTTATTTATAATCTCTTTAATTTATCTCTGAAAGGTTAGATAGTTTTCAGTGCATGGGCATTGTACTTTCATTAAATATATTCACAGGTATTGTATTTTCTTGGCCCTTAGATTTTAAAATTTTTGTTTTGCTATTGTCTGCTACTAGTGTATTATGTGTCTTTTTTAGTATATTATGTTGAAATATAATTGTTTTTATATTTTGAACAGTATCTAGCAAGCTTGCTAAACTCAGTCATTGTTGTAATAGCTCCTTTTAGATTCCTGAGGGATGAAATTGACTCCTGCATGGAGCAGTTTTAATTTTTACTTATGTGTCCTGATGATTCTGTACACGTTGTGTGCCTGACTTTCTTGGTGTACGACACTGTTGCCTGAGTGCACAGGGCCTGCGAGTTGCATGTAGCCTGTAACCATACTGAGACGGCACCTACAGACAGAACGAGCCATTTACTTGAGAGGACTCCAGCCCTGACACCTGCACTGCCAGCTGTGTCAGATCCTTCTGCAAGAGAGAGGATTCTTCTCCACAAATTTTCTATGCATGGTAGATTAGTTTCAGACTTTACACACTGACCTTTTTTATGCCCAAGTATATGCTTTTCTCATTTTAAAATACCATCATGTATGGTATGCATGTGTTTATTGGATATTGATAAAAATAATAATAATAATCCTCAATGATTAGAATATTGGCACTCTGTATGATTCTCTTTTCTTACTGTCACACAACTGAGGGATGCGTGCAAACATGCTCATGCATAGACCCTAAAGCTCCTCTTAACTGTGTCACTTCTGGCTAGGAAGAAGCAATTGTCTACTACCCTCTGAAAGGAAAGAAAATGTTCTCTAAACCCTCGGCAACCCTCTAGACTCAGGCACATTCTTTCCCTTTAACCTATAGGTCCTACTTCCTTTACCCATCTCCTGACAATAGCTTGGCAGTTGACAGTGTTCAGACGCCTGTCTCAGAGTTCATGACAATGCTTGCTTCCTTTCATGGAGAACATTTTAATTTAACAAGTGCAGACAGGATTTTTGAACAGAGACTTGATATGTTTCCATGGCAACATAAATTACTTATGAAAATCTGTAGGAATATTTCAAACCATTACGGCTCAAAAATACTTTGTTCTTCCTTCATAAAGCAGTCAAGAGATGTTGAAATTTTTATTGTAAAGAGGATAGGGAAAGAATTTGATTTCCCAAGGACTTAGACACATAACAAATAAATCTGGGGAAGAGAAATGAAATTTTTACATGACCATAGTTGGCAGTAATCCATTTTCCTAAGTCTCTACTTTTGTCAAGAAGTGATTTGTACCAATTAACACATGTAGCTATTCTTCACAGCAATAAAATTTGTTCCATGTATAACTCTATTTCCTGGTTTCTTGTAAATGTCAGCCTTTTTTTTTTTTAATTAGAAATGAAAGAACAGCCTCCATTCTGTTCTTTCACAACTTTTTCTTTCCAAGGCCAGTCATATTCATTCCATTCTCTCTCTCTCTCATTCTTTCTCTCTCTCTCTCTCTCTCTTTCTCTCTCTCTCTGTCTCTCTCTCTCACTCACTCTAGCTCATGCCTCCTCTTTTGCGAGCTCGCTTGGTCAGTGGCCCGCTCCTTGGCTGTCTGCAGGCTCCCCCTCTATTACTGCATCTTCCTTTGAATCATTGTAGGCAAATGTGCTTAAGTGGGACAAGGCCTTAAAAATGAACATCTGTTTATAAAGGATACTCCATACTGGAGATTCACTGAACTAGGCATTCATTGAATGCTACTTTGTTCAACTCTAACTTGAAATGTACTCAGAAATAAACCCAGTGCGGGAAGATGCTGCCCAAATTTTGCCCACTCTGGACATCAAAATACTAACTTCAGTGGTCAGAAATGAAATAATAGCTGGACAGATAATGCCTGCCTGTGTACTTGTTTCTATCTCCTCATCTGACAAGATCTGTGGAGAAAGGCGCTGCCTCCATGCCTGAAACATGGGGGATCTACAGTAATATTTCTTCAATAAACAACTCTGTAATGGAAACCAAATATACTTATTATACAGTTATCCACCTATGTAATTCTGATGCTAATATTCAGGTCCTCTTCAACCCAAGAGCAGTTTTACATACTTTCTTGTTTAACCTCCACATGGGTCCTGGGAGTAGGCCTGGGGTAAATTCCACATAAATGGCTAGAGCTGAGATAGAGCTCAGGTTGATCTTTTTCCAAGGACCCACAGTCTCTGTTCCAGCCCAGGCTCAACACCTCTCCTCACTTTGTCCATCTCTGCCTGCATCTTACTAACCCTCTGTGAGCTGTGCTCGTGTTCTCCAGGAAAGGCTACTGTTTCTTTGTTTCTCTGTGTCTGGGCTCAAGGCCCTGCATCTTTATCAGCTTTGCTGCAGAGAATGCTTCACTGCCTCGTAACAAGGGCTGCAGGCTGTTCACCCTCTGTTTCCTAGGACCTGGTGCAGGACCTGTCCCTGTGCCTAGCAAGTTGTTTGTTTTGTGATAGAAAGGATTGAACCCAGGGCCTTCTCACTGAGCTGCATCCCCACCCTTATTTTTTTATTTTGAGACATGGTCTTAATAAATTGCCCAGGCTGGCCTCAAACTTGCAGTCCTCCTGCCCCACAAGCTATTGAGATTACAGACATATTTTAAACCCCTTTTGATAGGACCAATAATTTTGGACTTGAGTTGGTCGATATTAGAATCTACTGCTGCGTAATAAATTATTCTAAAATTTAGTAGTTTAAAACAACAAACATTTATCTATCATCTCGTGGTTTTTGCAGGTCAGCGGTCCAGGATGGCTTGGCTGGGAGGTTCTGGCTCAGGGTCTCCTGTGAGGTCATGTAAGGACTTGCCTGTGCCTGGGATCTAAGATTGCATACACCCAAGGCCCAGCAGGAGGCCTCAGTCTCTTTCCTCATGCCCCTTTCGTGGGGGCTGCTTGAGTGTCCTTGTGACACGGCAGCTTGCTGACCTCTAGGAGCCTGATCCCAAGGAGAACAAAAATGTGGCTGCAAAGCCTTCAATGTCCTCTCTCAAAAGTCAGGTGACATCATTCACACCATATTCTGTTTGTTAGTAGAGAGTCACCAACTCCAGCCACATACAAAGGGAGGGGCATTGAGCTCCTTCTAAGGCAGAGTTTGGAGATTTGGGGAAGTGATACGGATGCCAGATGTTTTATGGCCCCTTTTCTGGAGCATCCCAGCAGCTTCCTGTTCAGCTGTTCTCAGGGGAGGTGGAGGCTGCAGCCCTGTCCCAGCACAACAGGGGTTGCGCGGGACAGAAAGAACTGTCAAAGAACAGGATGGAGGCTGTTTTTTCTAATTAGGACAGGTCTGGTATTTATGAGGAACAGTGAAGCAGGATTACACAGGAATACGTGTACTGCTGCGAGTAAAGGACAGTCTCTACCCTCCACATGGCAGGAGTGGGAGGGAAGGTGAATCTCAGGTGGCCTGCTGGGAGCTAGAGGGTGGCAAACACCTCAGAGATGAAGGCCAGATGCATACCTCAGGGGCTGTGCAGGCCCCCGAAGGGGACATGGCAGAAGGCCACACTGCGTTTCAGTGGTTGGAGGATGGAGGAGGGTGTGAGCCAAATCAGCAGCAGAGGGGAACAGGGTGTAGCGTGCTCACCAGCAAACCAGTGACAGCACCCATCACAAAGCGCTGGTGTGAGGATGGCCTAAGACAAGGCATAAGAGCTGCGCATAGCACCTGGCACACACACAGTGCCCACTAAATGACTGGTGGAAAGATGGAAGGCTGCAAGGTGCGCACATCATCCTGAGGAGCCATAGCATGTGGGAACCAAGGGACCGGGCTTAGACTTCATGCTGGAGAAACCGGAGGCTGAGGTGCTGCAATGGGGAATAGCAGCAGGTACGCGCCAGGCTGGAGTAGCCTGAGACCTACTGCCACTCCTTGGGAGCGAGCAATCTTAGATCCCAGGCCCTGGCACGTGGCAGATGAGTCAGGCGTAAGGAAGGGAGATCAGGACTCTGATGCTGGGATTGTAATGGCCTGGTCAGGGAAAGGGCCCCAGAAGAGGCAGGGGCAGAGGGCCAAACATGAGGAGTTGAAGGTAGAGTGGCTGTCAACTCCTGTGAAAACTTTGCCTGGTCATCAGGACCTCAAAGTTCTACTTTAGCAGCCCAAACAACTTGCCACCAAGTCTCCATAATGTGGCTTAGGCCAGACCTGCCTCTGCTTTCCTTGGTAGGGGCTTGGGGGCTGGCTCAACCTATTCTCCACAGATTTTCCCAGCACAAATGAGCCACAGAGGAGTGATTTACATATAGTGACTGAGCCCACTTATCTGCAGTTAACTCACCCGCTGGGGGCCCCTCCTCTGCCCCTCCTGGGATTGTGTAGGAGATAAGTCACACACCTAGTTGCAAATGACAGAGGCCATTAGTGGAGGGGACATGTGGAGGGTGACATTAGTGGAGGGGATTATGTAGTGGAAACAGTAGGCTTTGGTGATGCAGGTGGAGACCATTGTGTCCCAGTGATTTTCTCACATTTTGATATAAGGAAGCTGTGACATAAGGGACATATCTGGGCTGCCAGGGCTACAACCTGCAGATGCAGGGCCCTCTCGTATGCCCAGAGCCCTGCTGTGGTATGCACCTAGACTGGCTGAAGAGAAGTTTTTGCAGTTGCTGCTAGGAGCCAAAAGTAGCCATGGACCTGAAGGACCTCAAGACAGACTTGAGCTACACCTCCACCCCCAGCAGTGGGATAGCAGAAGCATCAAGGGCTTCAGCGTGAGGCATTCCTATGCCACCCAAGAGGAAGCACCTACCCCGTCTAAGGTGGGAAAGGAAGGGCTCGGGAGAGGTGACATGAGCTGACCAAAAATGAAAGCAGATACTAGCCACTTCCATTGATCACTCACTGCATGCCAAGCCCTTACGTCCACAGCAGAATGTAAGAAAGTGGCAGCCTGGGGCATGGGAAGAGCACTGGTGGCATAGGCAGGGTGGGGGTCCTGGCCCAGCTCGACCCCTAACAGCAGTTTGACTTGGGGTAAGTTATTGGGCCTCCACCCAAGCCACGCAAATGAGACTGGACTCCAAAGTAGGATTCTGTTCTGAATTCATGAAAGAACTGAAGAATGATGTGAACCTGCAGAGTAGCTGCAAAACTGGCCAGTTCAGTCAGTGGGCCGGGAGACAAGAGGTAGGAAACTTTAGGCTGAGTAACCCAGGAGGGGTTCCTGGAGGAGGAAAACCTGAAGTAGGCCTTAAAGACCCATTAAAATTGGAACGATGCAATGGAGGAGGACACCATCGGTAGAGAAACTGCTGACTTTCTCAGAAACTCTCAGCAGCTCCCAGGCCTGCTATGTGCATCCACACGTGGCATTCAGGGCTCCGCGTAGTCTGGCCCCAGTACCTATCCTTGTACAAGACCGCATCTCTTGCACTCAAGCGGCCGTCCTGCCTCAGCAAGGTGTGAATTCCCTGCAGCTACTTCTCCACCCTTATTCTTCAATGCCCTTTCCCGGTCCTCACCTCCCTTCAGGATGAAACATTCTTTTCCCTCATTCCCTTTGGACTCTGTTCCTTTTGCTTCTTTCTGCCTTTTCTGGGATCACACATGGACAGGTCCTGACTCGCTAAATGATAGAAACCTCACCCAGGGTTACACATCCCTGCGGGACACAGACCACACCCATAGTTGGTGTCTGACAAATGCCAAATGAATAGATGAATGATCAGGCAGAAAGATGGTTGGTTGTACAAGACGGTGGACCTCTGTACAGGGGACCACAAACTGACCGAGCAAAGCTCACCCAAGAATGGGGCTGGTATCTCCCTTGGTCAAGATGCTTGGGGCTAGAGAGCTCAGGTATTCCCTAATTCAGTCTGATGCAGAGCCCCCCCAACTCTGCAGATGACTGTGCAGTACAGGGCCCTGCTGGGGGTGGGTAAGCAAGCGTCTGTGGCTCTGCACGCTGCTGAAGGGAAGGATGTGGTAGTGGAGTCTGCCTGACTGTGCTCTCACCCTAACTCTACCACTTAATGCCAAGAGTAGAGTACAAGCCACTGAATGTCTCTGAGCTTAGGGTATCTCCTTTATAAAAGGGCCTGGTACTACCTCCTTTTCCAAGTTGCTGTGAGGGTTGTGGAGAATATCTAAAATAGAGACTCTCTCCTTATAAAAGGTCAATACTGAATGTATGATTCATTGTTGCACGTGAGCGGAGAGGTTTTAAAGTGAGTTCAAAGACAGTTTTAAGATATGGGATTGAAGCTTAAACAGAGAATCTAAGCTGCTACCACTGTCTGCTTGGAAGCCAGGCTGTCACTAGTTTGGCATTGGGACGTCCAGAACCAGGTACAGGAGTTCATTTAACTGTGGGCCTATGGTGGGATGCATTAACAAGCTCTCACGTGATGTACCAAGGTTGTCCGAGGTCGGGACAGGAGAACTAAGTTCTCCCACAAGGACACATCCCATGGATGGTGCTCACAAGTGAAATACTTGCTAGCCCCAAGGAAGGCTACAGAGGTGCAGGAGGTTGCAGATATGGTCTTGTAAAGATAACCCAGAAACAGTGGTCAGGGAGAGTGTACACCTACCTCGGTACTAGTTCTGGATACAGGCAGGGCAGAAGCAGAGAATCTAAGCTGCTGCCATTGTCTGCTCAGGAGCCAGGCCGTTACTGTTTGGCACAGGGAGGTCCAGGCCCAGATATTGGAGCCCATCTAATAGGCTGGGCTACAGCTCTGGAATCACAACAGGGAAGGCAGAAAGATGGTTATACAGGAAGGTGAAGCACCGTACAGGGGACCATGAACTGGCAACAGGAGCTCTGGGCATGGCTAACCCAAGTGGGGCCCATATCACGCTTGGTCAAGTTTCTTGGGGATAGAGAAGCTCAGGTGCTCTCTAGTTCAATCTGATATAGAGCCTCCCTAGCTCCGTAGAAAGTCCAGGCCCAGATCCCCAGATTACCCTGGGCCAGCCCTAGACTTGTGTGTGGAGTCGCGATGGTTCCAAAGTCAGGTCATCATAACCGATTGAAACTAAAGAAGGTAGAGAAGGAAGGAAAAGAGGTGAGGAGAGGCTCCAAAGGCAGCCATGATGCCCGAGTGGGTGGGGTACCGTTAACAGAATCAAGGCCTTATCCTCATTCCAAGCCCTGTCCTCCCTTCGTTTTCTTATCTCACTGGGAAGCACTGTCACCCAAAGCCAAAGTCCTGGTGTGCCCCTAGACTCCTCCCAGCCCCTGTTCTCACAGCTCACCCACTTTTGCACTTCTGGCTCAGTGCCCTCTCTTCTATCCCCTCTGCCACTCACCTGATTCCGGCCTCAGCGTTCTTCCCTGGCTTGCTCCCTCCTCTGCTCTCCCCTACTGTCCACCATTCACACCATTGCCAGAGTTCTCTGCCAAAAGCCAAATCTGGCCGCACTCACCCTTGGCTTGAAATCTTCTGGCAACTTCGTGTTGCAGGGCAGACCATCCCTTTAGCGTGGTCAGCAGAACCTCCACGGTCTGTCTGGCCTCCTGTCCCCTTCCCCACCAAATGGGAAGCCAGTCATCTGCACTGCCTGCAGGTCCCCTGGAGCCAGGCTGCTTGGGACCCTCTGGATGTGCTGCTCCATCTGCCTGGAGCCCTCTCCCCACTCCTCCTTCTCTAGCCAATTCCCTGTCAGCCATTCTGACTCTACTCCAGAAACCCAGAAACCGAGCTGGGGTAGCAGCTCCTCTTCTGTGCTCCCATCTCCTTCCTCCTTCCTCATTCTCCCCATCTCGCCCTGGAGTGACCCAGATCCTTCTGCTTCCCACACTTGGAGCTCAGGGCTTCACATGCACCATGGTGCTCAGTGTTCTGTCAGGCAGACCATAAGCACCCAGGAAACAGTTTGTGAGTGAATGGATAGGTGAGCACAAACAAGGGGGGATTCCTCGAGACAAGCTGGCAGGGAAGACTGGTGCCTTGGGTCCAAGGACAGTGAGTTGGAGATGTTGGTTGCATCTAGGTGGAGACCCAGGCTGCCCTGGACATGTGGGCTTGAAGCTTAGGAAGGGTCACTTAGAGATGTGATCTCTCTCTTCACATGGGATCCAATCTCCCCAGAAAAACCAAGAGAGGAGATCAAATGACCAGCAAGTGGCTCAGTTTTCCAAACTGGCTTTGTCAGCTGAGGGTACACTGGAGCTAGAGGACACTGTAAGGACCTTGTTCAGCCTCATTCTTTTATTATACATATGAAGAAACTAAGGCTCTGTAGCTAGAGATAGTGCTCGACTTGGACACCATGTCTCCATGTAGTCCACACTCTTTCTACCCCTTGTGTGAGGCACTCAGAGCTAAGCCCTGAAGGAAGGAAGAGAACAACTCCACAGAGATCCCTGCAGTAACTCCTCCTTCCACAGCACAGCTTTTCTGGGTCCCAAAGGAGAGCAGACCTGACCAAGGCCTTGGGAGCCCCAGGGCTTTTGCTTTGAATCTCATATGTTTAAGCAGGGCTTTTTAAGTCTCCAGCAGCAGCAGCACTTATTTTGCCCTGTTTTTAACATTGTTGGCCGTCTACTCTCCAGCCCTATGGCAGACTGGAAACAGCTGACTAGAAACCAGAAGAGAGATTGCTGTGAACAGGAAACTGACACATCAACTCAAAACATCAGCAGCAGAAGGTCCCACAGGGACAGGACCAACAGCCGTTCACACGGAAGTGTGTGAAGACTCACCTACACACAGACACCCCACACAAGTCCCAGTTGTGGTACAAACAATACATGTTTTTTACTTAAGATTCGTAAGCATTTAGACACCTCAGAAGGACTTTCACCTGACACGATTAGGTTGTTCTTATACTATGAGCAGCAAGTCCTCTGCTCTTCAAAGGGAAGAGTTAGCCTTAAGCACAAAGGTTCTTCATTGTGAAAAGTGGAAAAAGGAATTGGCACTTATTGATAGGTCACAATATACTTGGCAATGACCAAATATATGGTTCTGTCCAAGTTCACAACTCTTCATCCTTGCAGGCAGCAGCCATCCCATCTTTGTCGAACTCATGAGGGACCAGCTTGGCTGGGGTTTTCAGCCTCCTTTTAGAGATAGGAAGATAAAGCCCGGTGAGGAGAATGGCCTGCCCGTGATTGTACGGTGTAGTGCTGGGAGGGAGCCTGAGTGCTTTCTCTAAGGCTCTGCTGCGATGGCCGCAACGGGGTCCACTTTGCAAGAGGGAGAACTGTCGCTCGCATGATGACAGCGGCACCAACACCTCAGCCTTACATCCGCCAGCGCCACAGACACTGATGGTGAGCTTGCTTGCAGCCCAGGGCTGGCAACACCACTGTTTCAGATCACTTCTGCTTTCTTTGCCTAACAGGAATGAATTCCGAGCATGGACGGACATTAAGCCTGTGAAACCAATAAAAGCCAAGCCCCAGTACAAGCCCCCAGATGACAAGATGGCTCATGAGACCAGCTACAGCGCCCAGTTCAAAGGGGAGGCAAATAAGCCAACCGCAGCTGACAATAAGGTCATTGATCGCAGAAGAATACGCAGCCTCTATAGCGAACCTTTCAAGGAACCTCCAAAGGTGAGATGGGGCTTGTGGAGGTCCTCAGCACAGCCTGGGTGGAGGGTGATTCGCAGAGCATAAGAGCTGGGCCCCTGGCAACTCTGGCCACCCACCTTCCAAAGGCTTCTTTCCCCGCAGCACAGGGCCATCTTCCAGAGGAACCTTTGTTAAATTCAAAAGAAGTGTTAGACAGGAACATTACTTCAGATAAAGGCAGCTTTTGAAGGTTGGAAAATTTCTAGAGAACTGGTTCCTGTATTTGAGAAATACAGAAAAAAAATAGCAGAAAATCTCACCCGCTCCCTAAATCACCTTGTTTTAAAATAGCTGTGCTTCTGCCCCTGAAGGGCTGGCCCGGGGTTGCAGGCTGTCTTGCCTGACTTGCTTCCTACTGGGCCTGGCCCGCTCCCTCCTCCACCCACTGCACCCCTCCCCACCCGTCTCCTCAGTCCCTACAAGGCATCCACCCTCACCCCCATTCTTCCCTTGATAAACACCATCACCATCAAGGCTCAGCCTGTCACAGCACCCCTGTCACATCAGCTGCAAGGTGTGTGGCCAGTCACTCATTACTCAAGTAGACAGTGTGTGAAAGTGGATTCGTGGGTTTTCTCATAACACCGCCCTGCCTTATCTGTATTTCAGTATGATTTCATGAGCGGGAGAAGCATGTTGGAGATAGAGCTGGTGACACGGGAATCACGGGAATCGTACTTGCCAAAGGGCCTAGTTTATTCTATGACATCAGGCCATGTGGAATTGGGCACATATTATCTGTTCTATGTGTAATAGAAAATGCCTGAGAACTTAAATACCTGCAGAACCTAAATGACCTTTTCTGTGTTTTCGTCCTAAAGTCTGGCACCCAAATGGAGTTCCCTATGGGCCATAACCCGTTTACGCTCAGATAACCACCTGACCAGTTTGCCTGGGATGCTTCAAGTTTTAGCACAGAAAGTTCCATGTTCCAGAAAACCTCTCTTTTCTAGGCAAACCATTTGCAGGTCCAGGGATGACTGAAGGGCCCTGGACCTTAGTGAATGGCCCAGGGTAGAGAGTCCAGTGTCACTTCTGCCCATCTACAGCTGAAGTAGGACACCGGACATGGCTTGGCTCTAAGATTCCAGGGGAGAAAGAAAGAAAGATTGAGGAAATTAAATCTAGAGATGGGTGGCAGGGTTGGCATACCCAGCCAGCATGCCCAGGGGCTCCAGGGTTCTCTGAGAAGGAAAAGGCAGGGTTTTCTTCTCAGAATGAGGAGGGAACCTGAGGAAACAGAGAGAGCTTGGGACAGCTGCTCCGGAAAGCAGCAAGGCAGCCAGCCAGGAGGGTCCTGCCGGCAGTGCCTGTGGCCTGGCTGAGGCCAGCGAGGTGCAAGCCCAAAGCATCTCAGAGAGGACTCTTCTCCGTATGTGCTCACTATCCCAGAGACAGAAACAGGGAGAGGCTGGCTGGGGGCAGCAGTGAGCCACCTGCAAATCCTGGCATCCAGCATCCGCCAAAGCCATCTCCCAAGAATACCCAGGCACCGTGTGTGGGCCTCAGCTCTGCCCTTCGTTGCCTGTCAGCCAGGACATGTCCCTCTGGGGCAGAGGAGAACAATAAGGGAAGCAGGGCTGACTCATGAATCATGGCCCTGGAGGTGACCCACCTCCCTTCTTCCATTTCATTGACTACAGCAAATCATAACCTATGCGTGGGTGATGAGGTATAATCTTCCCAGAGGGAGGAACAGCAGATACTGCAGAATAGGGATGGAGCTTGCCACGGGGTTGGCCCGGGGGGAAGGGCAGACAGAGCAAGGAACCCGGGTGGCAACACTGAAGAACATTGCCAAAAAGACTAACCAGGAGTTCAGACCGGAATCCAGGTGCCCAAATGTCTCTGAAAATACTTTCCACACGGCACCTCATGTGTCAACCTGCATCACTGCTGCTGTCCTTCCATTAACACGGTGATATCCTTTCTCTAAACCCTCTCTCCCCTCCCTCCCTTCTGTGTTTCTGTATTTGCCGCCTACCTGTCTGTCTCTCCGTGCAGGTGGAGAAACCTAGTGTTCAGAGTTCCAAACCAAAAAAGACCTCAGCGAGCCATAAGCCCCTGCGGAAGGCCAAAGACAAGCAGGTGGTGTCGGGCCAGGCTGCCAAGAAAAAGAGCGTGGAGGGCCCCAGTGCCACCAAACCTGATGCAAAGGAGCAAAGTAAAGAGATGAACAATAAACTGGCTGAGGCTAAAGAGTAAATGTCACTGCACTTTCCTTTTATTCTTCTCTCTCTCTCTCGCTCTCTCTCTCTCTCTCTCTCTCTCCTCTCAACAACAAACAAAAAAGGCCACAAAATTAATTAGACTTTCTCTCTGCCTTAGTCCTTGGTCCTGAGTGTTCCAGGAGCTCTTTGTTTTGGTTTCTTTCAGTGGACAAATCCTGAGATTCAGGACACAGACTGAGTGGCTTGCCCCCTCTTGCAGGTGGCCCAGCTCTAGCCGCAGGGCCCCCGGGACACCGGGAAGCACCTCCCGCTGGCTGTGCCCTCCTTTGTAAGCCCCAGCTGGCACCAAGCACTCCTTCCGGTAGAGCTTGGAAGTCTCTGCTGTAGGGTCTTCTCCCCTGCTCCTCCCAAGGTTGGCGTCCCTTTTTGACTTTGAGCTTTAGGTAAATGTTCTTTCCCAAAGTTCAGAGGATAACCATGTGCTATGGAAGCTTGGTTTGGGCTTCAGCAGTTGATAGCATTTGTGGAAATATTGAAAGAAAAAGCAACTTTGGCCTTAATGTCAACAAAATGGACTTGTATCTGCTAACTTATAAGTAATCTTAGACTCTTCTATAGAAGTGTGTTTCTGTGCTTTGTTTCCTATTACTGGGCTTTACATTGTATACCAAGTAACAAATAGGCAGCTGGTGGCTGAGACCAGGCCAGTGTGGTGAAAGGGTGGGTGTTTTAGGTATTGTAGGTGTCAGAGGGTGGTCCCAGCAAGGAGAATGTGCTCCTCTGTCTACCCTCAGCATGTTGCACAGCAGCTGACTAGGAGTGACTGAGGAGGAGAAGTCACAGTGTAGGGATGGGGCACTTAGTGTGACTTTCCATTCTCAAGAAGCCCAGGTGGGGCAGAGATGTAACGGCAAGTGCAGCAATGCTCTGCCTCAAAGAGAGGCTAGCGGTGCTGGGCTCCAGGTTGGCGTCTCGGTGCCATAGCTCCAGGCGAGGGCCCTGCAGTGACTAGCAAGCTTTTTTTTTTTTTAACTTCATTGACAAATAACAGCAGCTCTCAATGTATTCTGTGTTTTGTGCCTCTGTGGCCAAAGCCCCCAGGGGAGGCAAGTGCCACCTTAGCTGTGCTAGAGTCATTTTATGTAGGAATTAGTTAAGGCATCATTGTGAAAAGATCCCCAGTGTTTGTAAGGAAACTCAAAGTGTCTATCAGAAATATCATATTTGCAAAGATGAGGTGTAGACTGCTCAGCACGCTTTGTTTTGCCTGTCCTTGAAGTCCTTATCTCCTCCAGCATTCTGAATGGCTGAGCTGTTGTACAAAGTTCAGCCTCTGCTCAGGCTTGCTTTCTTATGTCATAAAAGCGGCGAAGACTGAAAACCTTAACTCCTTACCTCAGAGGTCCCTTCAGGCCCTTTTGGTTTGAAGGAGGCAGAGCTCCACAAGCTCTCTCTCATTCTCACTGTCCAGGCAGCAGTGTCCATTTGTGCTAATTTGCTTGTCACTCTGGGGCTGGTTGAGAATCTCTGCAAATTAACTCAGTACGTGCCATACAGGCCCTAGTTTTTAACAGAACAGGAAGACCAGCCACTAAGAGCGTGACCAGGCCCACTGCCTCCTTCCTTCCATGTAAGCACACAGGCCGTGAGGAAGAAGGAGGCTGAAGAAGGTGGAAAATGGCAGCAAGTCTCGGTGCTCATGAATGACTGATTTCGAATGCCTATCTGGATGCGCCTACACTAGATCCTAGTACTGTTTCTAGCTAATTGTTTGCTAATCTTAACGCTTACCAGAAAGCTCTATCAATATGACTGAACTACATCCAAAGGATTTGCCAGGGTATAATCGTTCTCTCAAAAGTCGGGATTAATCAAACATGTTGATGTTACCCAAAACTTGGATATCTCCCTAGAATAATCATGGGTTCTTTTTGAGACAGGATCTCACTATGCAGTTCAGGCTGGCCTTGAGCTTACTTTGTAGCCCAGGCTGGTCTCGAACTTGCAACAATCCTCCTGCCTCAGCCTCCTGGGTGCTGGAACTACAGAAATTAGTGCACCACCATGTCTCGCTTAAGAATAATCATGTTTTGCAGATGAGGTGAATCAGAGTTTGCAATGGGATCATCCAGCCATCATCCATGTATTGCATGCCTTATGCCAGGCACTGTGCTAGACTTGGTGGGCAGTATAAATTAATATGTCCCCACAGAAACACAGCCAGAAGGATGCACATGACAGTCCCATGTGCACTGTGACTGGGTCGAGCTGGTATTGTCTGTATCATAGTTTCGTAAAGGCCCTACACATTTTTCCACCAACCTCACAGCCCCAGGGACTGAATTTCTTATCCTGCCCTGCTTAAGTCTTTAGGTGATTTGTACAATGTCTTTTTTACCCTGTCAGTGCCCGCTTCTTTTTTACACATCCATCTCAAAAAAAAAAAAACTCTTCTCTGCAGTTCACTTCGACTCTTGAATGTGTCAATTCACTAATAAGAAATTTCCTTTGACTTCTACTGTTTACAAATATAACTCAGTCAGTCTTGTTCTGTATAGCAGGCAAACTGAACAAGACTGACTTTGGCTCCTCAAGCAGTGTTGGCCTTGCCTTTCTGAAGGTGACCAAGCTTTGATGCCTGTCCTGCCCCTTCGGTACATTCCCCTGTGGTTCTCCGTACTCTCCTGGCAAGAGGGCCAGGATGGAGACTTTCCCATTGTCTGCTTGGCCTGCCTGCGAAGATTTCCCCAGAGCTGTGCCCTGGCTTCTCCCAGCTTCCTGTTCTCTGCCTGGGCCCCCATCCTGCCCTCCTGGCTGTGCCTCACGGAGGCAGACAGGAAGTGTCTAATTACAATTTTGTGGCCTGGGTTTTGTTGCATACCACAGATTGTCTATGTAATGTGTAGCGCACACCTCTCTTGGTGCTATTTCATTCCTGCTGTTAGTAAGAGAATGACAAAAATATTCATGTATAGCCAATTGATTGTGACGTACGTGCTTGTGGTCTGTGCTTGCTCAGAAAACAAACAAACAGTTTTTTCCAATTATAAATAAATGCTAAAGACGAACACCACTTTCTTGATCTTATTTCCTTGGTGAGGCCCAGCTGAGTAGGTGAAGGAATCAACCTTTGGCATTTGAGGCGCTCTGCACAAGATGAGCTGTGCCCTGCAGTTTTCCTGGGGTTCTCCAGCTTGGCTCTTTTAGATTGCCTCTCAGATACTAATGGCCAGCAGTCAGAGCTAAGTATTGGGAAAGGCGAAGATGGACCGGGAGACGCATTGGCCAACAAGGTAGTGTAACGTTTTTGATCCCATGTCGCCAGATGCGTGACCGCCTGTGCCCCGCACCGCCTTGCTGTGCTGGGAGGCTGGGCTCTTACTCTTCCCCTCCTTGGGACCCGCAGCAGTGTCGGTTCTGGCAGACATGCCTTCGCTTGCTGATCGAATCCATGGTTGTTTTGGAGGTTCTTCCCACAGGGGCTGGTTTGCTGTGTGGGTTCTGGGGGGCGATGACTATCTGTGTGTCTAACACGGGGGTAGGGTTGCTGAAACGGTCATAAAAGAGGCCTAGATAAGCTCACAGCAGTTCAGGTGGCTGAAAGCTCAGATGAAGGACAGGTTTCTTCCGACCAAAGTAGGGAGTCTTGGAAAGCTTCCTGCAAGGGGTGCTGTGAACGGTGGCGGGATGTTGTTGTGCAGGGCGTGCAGGGTTACAGGCCAGTAAGCAAATGTGCAGAGGTAAAAGTGGGGGAGCTGGCGGGAGAACCTCAAGACTAAGGCCACGTTGGCCCACTTTGTTATCTTCTTGATAAAGTTTGGACTAAAAGATTTTGTACTGTTCATTTTTCCAACATGCCTATTGCGTGCCAGGCACGTGCTGGGCACTAGGGAAACCAGGAGGACTGAGAGCCCGCCTCTGATCACTGTGAGGCGGGAAGGAGGAGTCCATTCTAGCTGGTTCTGTGGAAAGGAAGGATTTCAGCGTATGGGTAGGTTTTGACCAGGTAAACAGAGGTGGCCATAGCATGCCAGGCAGAGGGATCTGCACAGGCAAAGGTGTGGAGGGGTCGTACCCCGGGAGAGCTCAGCTTCTGGGGAGGAGTGTTCTTGGGAGGGGGCAAGGCAAAGGTGGACAGCGGCAGAGCTTAGCGGTGGAAAGGCTTGGTGCCACATGATGGCCGGCTGCTGACCGTGGTCTCCATCCCACCCATCCTGACCACACCCACGCTCCCTCATGCTCCTGCCATCATGCTTCTCGCCCTCACCCATGCTTAGCAGTGGCCCCAGGACCTCCTGCTCCAGGCTAGCAGACCTGGCAAGGGTAGGGGTGGGGAGGCTTTTATTCTATTGCTTGCCCTAATTTCTGGGTTTGGGGGACAGTGGTAGGAATGGATCAAATGTAATACTTAAAAACTACTCTTATGTTTGTTTTCTAGATGAATAGAAAACACCCTATCCACCTGCCTACTTTTGTATACACAGAAAACACAAAAACTGCTCAATAAAAAAAATGAACCTATGGCCACCACTGGAGGAGGGCAACAGAGAATGCAGGAAGGTGGGGGGCCTGCCCGGCTCTACCTGCACTGCCCTGTGAGCCCAGCTCAGCCTCAGGCACCTGCAGTACTGCCGGGCTCCCTGACCTGCCCAGAGCCCCAGGAGGCAAATCTTTCTCCTAGTGCTCATATTGTCCCCCAAACAGCAAACAAACAGAGCTAAAACCAGGCATCTGATTTTAAAATAGGTCATTCTTGCTAAATTAATTATAATATATATCACCCGCAGAATTTGTGTATTCTTAGTGAAATTCTGCCTTTTTTTTTTTTTTTCTATTTTCACCAGGGTTTAAAAATTTATAACATGCTTCTCTCTAACTAGGGCAGTGTGGAATCCTATCTCACAAAGGTTTAAGCTCCTTTAGCATGTCATTGTGTTTTCAGAATTCACATTTTTCAAGACCATAGGTAGAAAAACTTTCAGGATGTAGCCGTGGACAATCTGCAATCAAAGCAGAGCTCCCTGTAACCCCTCGGAGACCAGCATGTCTGGGACAGTGGCCAGAGCAGCCAAGACCATTGACATAGGCGGCTATTTTAAACATGTGGAAGCAGCCCTTACTACCATTGAACACACATGCTCATAATACCTACCTACTCCGCTCCAGAATACCGGCAACAAGTGGATACACTTCCTCAGTGACAGATGAGGGGTTAACCGTGAACTAGTTATACATGAGGTTGACTGAGGCAGGCACTTTAGAGAAGATGGCTTTTAAAGAGTTTCAGCTATTGAATTATCTTGAGTCCACAGACTGAATAATGTTCTACCAATTTACATGTATCGATTGCCTCCAAAGCATTTCTTTCTATGTTGTTCCACTGAGCCTCCCTAATGCTGTGGCGCAGGTATTTGCCCCAGGTTACATGAAAAAAGCTCAAAAAGGAGAGGACCCTGGCTCTCTTAGCCAGGCTGGGAGAGGGAGCCCTGGAGCCCCACCTGCTACTCCAGGTCAGCTGTCTCCCCTCACCTGAAGGAGAGGGGCCTTCTCTGAGAGGAGTCAGGCTTCAGGCAAGTGGGACTTAGCGAAAACTACTCCCAAAGCTTTCCGGGCCACGCCCTGGCTGGGCCATCACACGCCCCCCAGCAGGCTTACCTAACAACCTGTTCAAATCTTGGGATTTGGATACAAACTGAGGGAAAGTAAACTCTGGATCAGGTCTTCATACCACTTGCTCAAACGTTAGGACTGAACTGACCAATCGTGTCAGTCAAATATGTAGTGTTTCTCTGTTGAGCACTTAATGGATCAGATGACTGAAATGTGTAGTTATTAACTATAGAAGGATCCAGTAGATTCTTTAATTCATAAGGAATATACTTGGTACTGGAGATGCTGAGATAAACTTGCCATCCAGTTCCTGGAACGTTGGCTCAGGGGCCACCATTCTGTGCTTTTCATTTCAGTGAAACTGCAATTTCTGTTGCTTGTCCTCTCTATAAGCAGCCCCCAACCATGTGTTAACTTGGCACTGTACAGAACTATCTCAACAGATGGCCCCAGACATCTTATCTGGGGTCAAGGGAATTTCAGATGCTGAGAGAAATCAATTGCTGCACTGCTACTGGCTTAAGCTGCTGGAGGGATCTTTAAACTCGCAAATCCGACCATGTCACGCCCTGCTTCCAACCATGCGTGGGCTCCTTGCGGCCCGCAGAAGCTTGTTGTTCTCTCAGTGCGCCATGCTGCTTCTCACCTCCATGCCTTGCCCACGCTGTCCCACCTGCCCAGAATGCCCTTCTCCTGCTTCTCACCCGGCTAATCATCCTTCAAGACTCCGCTCAGGGGACCAGTCCAAGAAGCCCTTCCCGCACCTCCCAGGCTGGGTAAGACGGCCCCTGTGTGTATCTTCATCATGGAACTTACCACATATTCTGTATCATCAGCCTGTGTGTGTGGCCCCAATGGACCGTGTTCCTCCAGAGCAAGGGCCGGGTCCTGCTATCCATCTTTGTAGCCCTACTTCCCGGCCCAGTGCCTATGACAGAGAATGTCTTCTGCAGTGTTTGCTGAGTGAAGAATGGATGAGTGAATGAACCATCACCATGTGTGTCCACATTCACATTCACCCTGGTGCCTCCACAAGGCTTTATTCTCCCTTTGAACTGTCCCTGCTCACACGAGGGGTAATTCTGAGACACAACGTAGCAAGAGCAGTGCAGAGAGAAGCCAACAGCTGGTTTTATAATGGCCGGCCTCTGTTCTTTGTCCTTTGTACCTCTGCACTTTCAGCAGCCAATTTTCCTAAACAGTCCTGATTTCAAAAAAGCATGAGCTCTTGGTTACAGGGTAATCTTAAGAGGTGGCCTCATCCCAACCCTGACTCGGCGCAGAGTTCTTGATTCTACGATGACAGAAAGGCTCTCTCTTTACCCCAGCCCAGGGACATGGTGTAGGGTTGGGGGGCTCAGAATTCGAGCCAACATATTCTAAATCCAAGCTCTACCGCTTGCCAGCTGTGAGAACCTGGCTGGGACTATTAATGGCTTTAAGCCTCAAAGAGGTAACACTACTAGTACCCATCATTCTCCAAACCTGTCTGGTTCCCAAGTTCAGGAAGTAAGAGTTGGGCCAGCAGAGAATAACAGGTTATCTGAACCTGTTTATTTTGAGAGTTTGGGATAGCAGGTGGGAAGAGTTGGAACAGCGAGGAGTACCTGTTCCTGACTCCCTGGACTGCTGAGAGGGGCTGATGAGGGCACAAGCAAAAGCTCTCTGTGAACTGGAAAGTAGAATGCCCCGGACAACTGTTCGGTTCATGAGTTGTTTGCTGAACACCATATCCCAGTGACTTGCTTCCCTTGTCCCACTGTGGTAGCTGGAGCTACACAGGGAAATCTACTCCCTCTGCCATAGGAGGGGCTGGGATTAAGAGTATCCAACAGGCTCTTGCTACCTCCTCCCCTCCCCCCAGCTCCTCATCCCTTCCTTCCTCTCTGAGCACACCCTATAAATCATCTGGTGCAGATTCCATTTCTGCAATTACTCGTCCATTTAAATTGATCCCCTCTGGACACATGAAAACAGTTTTGATTAATTGCTCAAGATCCTATCCTTTACTTTAGGATGGGGAGTGGGGGGAGGACAAAAATTGATTTTTAAGTTCCCAGGAGCACAGAGTTAGACTAGAGCTGAGCCATTTCTGGTCTGGCGGCCTTGGTCCTGCACTTTACACTTTTAAAAGGGTCATTAGCAGGATTATCAGATTCCTGGCAGCCTCTTGAGGCGATCAGTCTTGCCCTTGACTTTGCCTTTTTGATGTTAACACAACCAAGGATGCTTTTTACAATGTTTCTTATAGGATGGGAATTTATCTAGTTCTTATTATCAGGTCAAATCTAGAAAAGATATTTTACAACAATAAAATAAGTAAGTAAATAAACAGCAGTGCAGAAATCATAGCCCGACACCCCCCCTCCCCCGTGCAACCCCTTTGCAGAACTTCAGAAGGGCATCTCCACCTAGAGAGGACCCAGAGTGGTGGGGAGGGTGGGAACTAGGAATTTGCCCCAGGTCTTTTATCTAATGCTGAGTTGGTCAGCTATTGGAAGGGAAGGAACACATATCTGGCCTTTTTACCCTGAGTCTCATTTCCGCCTCACAATAAGGTTAGAGTCTGGAGATGTCAGCCCCTATACAGATAAAGGAATCAAAATTCAGTGATTAAGAAGGTCACACAGGCCAGGGATATAGCTCAGTGGCACAAGCACCTGCCTGGCAAGCACAAGCTCCTGAGTTTGACTCCTGGTACCAAAAAAAAAAAAAGGTCACACAACTTGTCAGTGGTGAGCTAAGATTTGGAGCCAGGTTTGGGTGACCCTAAAACTCATTCTTTGGCTGGCCCTGGGGCCATGGCTAGGATTCCTATTGGGAACATGCAGTCTCCATGTTCTGTCCCTCACTAGTGACTCTAAATATCATATAGCAAATGAGTCACGTGAAGGCCTCACATGCTGAGTTTTATCAACACAGTTCACCACCCACTCCCTCTACACCCACTAAGCCTTGTGGTGGCAGCATTTTCCTCTCTGTGGTCCCAGCTACTCTTCCCATGGTGACGAGCCACTTGGGCCTATAGACCGTCCGCGATGGCACAGGTAGGGCTTGCCAGTGTGAGTGGGGATGGCACTCTTGGGTCAAGAAGCCACTGCTTTCTGGGCTGTCTTTTTTGTCAGGGTCTGTTGAGTGCCAGGACGTAAACCTAGAGGGCCTTGTGCGGTGGGTTCACGAAGGGCTGAATGAGGAGGACTGGCTAGGCAGCTGTCGGGGAGTCTCAGAAGGACAAGTCAATGGGAGATGCAACTGAGGATTCTGAGCTGAGACCCAGAGAGGTCATTGGCTGCAGCCAGAACTGGTTAGGATCAGCTCAAGCTGAACCCAAAATGCGGAATCTCTGTAGAGAGGAACAAATACCCTAGTTAGGGTCCTGACGCTGTTGAACCCTCTTTATATGACCTTAGGCAAGTTATGTCCCCTTTCCAATCCTGGTTACCACCTCCAGAAAAATGGAAATGAGAATAATCCCTACAGGGCCAATTTGTTGTGAGAACCAAAGGTCTTATCATATGTATATCCTCTTAAAAGAGATATTATAATTTAGGAGGATAAAAAAAAGACCTTAAAGAGATGGCTTCATGTAGAACAAAAATGGTGCTAAGGCAGTTAAAGTAAGAAAACATGTGTATTGTGGAAGCGCAGTTGCTAGAATTTGGTCTTGAGTGAATTATTTTTAAGTCTCCTTATTATGATGTCCACTCCTACTATGTGCCCAGTATATGCTGGAGTGCTCTGGCTGTCCACTATATTCAGTGGCCTGGCACACACAAAGCGTATATTAAATGTTTGTGGAAGGAAGGAAGCAAGAGAGTAGCAAGGAAGAAAGGAAGAGGAAAAGGGAGGAAGGGAGAGAAAGAAAGGAGAGAGAGAAGATTCAGACATAGTCCCTGTGTTCACAGAGCCCAGGCTAGAGGCAGCTGCAAACCAATGGACAGCTGATGTAAGGAGCAGTTGTGAAGGGCAGGAGTGGGGAACTGTGGGGACACGGAAGATGGGGTGGGAGGAGCCTCACTGAGGAGCCCTAGAACTGAGTCTGGAGTGGCTGAGGAGAGGTTCTCTAGGCAACTAGGAGGGGTGGCGGCCTGAGAGGAAGCAACAGCAGCGACAGTGGGTCAGTGAAGATGCGAGTCCCAGGCCAGGGGAGGTGTGGCCTGCCTATGACATGGGGTTCTCTTCTGGGGCTCACACTTCCTGAGGGACATGGGCCGACAGTAAGGAGAATAGTGAGGATGTGAGGGCTCTGGAAATCAAGGGTGAGCCTTTGTGGTGCATGCGCTATCCAGGGAACTGGGCATAAGGGCACAGTTGCTGCCCCTTCCAGTGTCTGAAAGGCCTTCCTGGAGCAGGCAGTGTGGTGCTCCCTGAGAGGGTGAGAGATGGGAAACCCCATCAGTACAGGAAGTGGGGCTGAGCTGATGGAGACAGATTTCTGCCTCATTGGGGCTCGTGTGCCTACCCAGGGCACCCAGGGGACAGGGAGATGGCAGCAGAGGTTCAGGAGGCCACTGCCCCCACCCAGGTCTGTGCCCAGGCCACAGCCCTGGCATCTTTTGATTGGCTTTACAGAGCTGAGCTATCATGGGACACAGATGGAAGACTTCGGCATGTGATGGCATTGCTCCTAGGAGAGCTGTGCTTGAAGAGACTCAGGCTGATTAGGGCTTAGGGCCAGGGCCGGTGGTGACACCTGAACCCCAGCGGTGGTCTTGTGTTCAGGTATGTTTCCCAGTCTCTGTGGGCTGCTCAAGCCGGGGCCCAGGTCCCACTCTCTCTGCACCCCCAGCACAGGGCCTCACAGAGCAGGCTCTCAGTAAGTTCTATACAGTGAATAGAAAAAATGAAAAATAAAATAGAATAAAGAGAAAAGGCCACACACCAGCCATTCTTTACTCCTACAGTTCTAGATGCTCATGACACAAAGGTACACGAAGCAGAGCCCCACAGTCTAGCATGAGAAGCAGATAATTACCTAACAGCACGGTAATTTCAGAAATGGAGGCTCCCATGGAGTCCTGTGGGAGAGAGAGGCGGAGGGAATGCCATGCCTGCTGTAGACCCTTCCTGGGAATAATAAGCCTTCCAAAGATGGTTTCCTTGGCAATCCCCCTCGGGTAGTACATTTCTCTCCTTGGGGCTAACAGCTTTGTTGTTGTCCAAGAAACACAGGCTCATGTACAGGCCGCTCGGAGGCGGGCAGGCAGGGAACAAAGCTGTGACGTCACCCTGTCTGCTGCCCACCTCCTGCCAGGGCCCCTGTGGAGCCACTGGCTGGGCCTGGCTCTTCCCAACCTGGCCATCTTTGCTCCGAGTGAATGGGCTGCCCCTCCTGCCCACTCACCGTGGCACTGGGAGGCCCGTGTTTTCATCCTAGACTGACTATCCATTGGCCGTGTGGCTGTGGTAAAGTCATTTGGCTATTCCGACCAGATCACCAAGTCCCGTTTTACCCCTGTCATACACTAAACATAAACTATATGCCAGGTGTCATTCCATGAGTATTCATATCAGTGAATCCCCATTTTATAGACAGGGAAACTGAGGCTTGGAAACCGGCATGTCTATGGTGCACCCCATGGCCAGGAAGGAATTGAGTCAGCATTTAAACCCAGCTCCTCTGGCCTCAAGCTGATCAGTTCACTCACTCCTTCAGGAGGTTGCTTTTTACAATACATGAAACAGTATGTGTCAAAACGTCTAGCACGAGCCTGGCACATAATTTCTGCTCAGTTAACAAGGGCCTTTTTCTTCCTCAAGGTTTTTCCACCCTATGAAAGGCAGGGATTCAAGGGCAAGGCCCTATGCTGGAAGCATTGCTTCAGCTCTGCGCTGCTTTAATGGTATAACCAGAGAAAATCTGGGAAGGAGAAAAATATACACTTGGGTGGATTATAGGATTAAGATTGTACACAAGGGCAGGAAGCAGCGAGACCCCTTGTTCAGCTGGTCAGGAGCCTACTTCAGAAATCCTGACTCCAGACCCTGTGAAACACAGATCCGATGTCAGCGTATGTGTACTCGGGAGGTGTTCATCATCTCCATAGCAACAAGGAGAGTGAGATGGCGAAGTGTCTACGGCTAAGGATGGCTCATAACCTTGAAACATTAAATTTTATAAATAGGACAGAACCTGGTATAGGAAATTCTCTGCTCATATTTAGTCATTTATTCAACAAGTATTTAGTTTGCTTTCCCTGAGTTAGGTACTGTGCAAAACAGACATGTTCCCTGCCCTCTGAATGCTTCCATCTAGTAGGAGAAATATTGAGCTAAAAAAATATATATAAGGAAAGATCTGGAGAAAGGAGAGGGAGGGGGGCTGGGGATTTAGCTCAGCGGCAAAAGCGCCTGCCTGGCAAACGCAAGGTCGTGAGTTCGGTTCCTGGTTCCAGAGAAAAACCAAAACAAAACAAAACAAAAAAAACAAAAGAAAGGAGAGGGAGGAAATGCCAGGCACAGGATTGCTGGCTGCAGAAGGCCCAGCTACAGCTGTGGGGTCTGAGAAGGCTCCCTGGGCAGAGTTTCAGTGAGCTAAGAGATGGGTGGAGGGTGAGCAGACATGACCAGGTGAGGAGGGAGCAGGAGAACGTCCCAAGAGGAGACAGCAGCATGTGCAACAGCTGGAAAACAGGAGGATCTGGGTAGGCTGCAGAACAGGTCGGAGCCCTGGGGACTGGGACACCTGAGCCACCCATGGGGTTTGAGCTGGCTCCTTAGCCAGGTGGTGCCCTGTAGCAGATCTTACCTTTTATTCTTACTTCAGGAAGAAGCCAGGGTTGTGATCAGAGAAAGGAAGAGACCAGTTTTGCTTTCCTGAAATAGTGGAGTCTCAAAATGTGAATGTATGAAGGAGGAACTGGGGATACCAGGTAGGGGGCTATGCCAGTGGCCTAGAGAGATGGCAGCATGTCAGGTACACGGGAGAGAAGGGAGAGGGAGAAAAGAAGTGGGAGAGACTCGAGAGAGAAATGTTAGGAGTGGAATTAGATGGCACCTGAGGGCCTGTGTGAGGGTCTGGAGCGGGAGGGAGATACCAGGTAGCCCTGGGTTTCCGGCTGGGGTCATGGAAGAGAGGATGGACTAGATTTCCACAACGGTAACCTGCCCATTGTTCCATTTGGTCCTCTGTGCTCCAGATCCCGAGCTGAGCATTGGCGCTGCAGGCAAACGGCACAGGTCCCGTCTTCCAGGAGCTCATGGTCTGATAGGGAAACCTGATGTGCAGTTGGGACATCCGTGAAAGTGGAGTGAGCGATTGTGAAGTGGTGCTGCAAGAGATGCAGACAAACTTATCCAGAGGGATTCGTAGGACCTTCTGAGAAGGTGGGATCCAGGCTGAGGCTCCAAGAATAGGCTCTTCATCAAGAAAGAGCAGGTGGAAGAGGGTGACCCAAGCAGCAGACAAAGCAGACTTACAGGTGACATTGGCAGGCTGCAAACAGCATGAGGGACAAGGCAAGGAGAAGGGGCTGCAGGAGGGCTGCTTTCTCTAGGCTAGGTGAGGGCCAAAGGAAGTAAACCATTATTGCAGTTGCTACAGTGATATTTGTATGGTATACCTGAGCACTGCACAAATGCCAAGAATGAGGACTTCATGCCTAACAAGAAGATCCTTAGATCTCCTGTCATAACAGTCTCTGATGTTGTGTTTGCTTCAGCAGCACATATACTGTAATGATAACGGTGCCCCTTATACTGATATCACTGTCCCCATTTTACAGGTGGGGAAACTGAGGTTTATGTTGAGTAATTCCCTAAGACCTCTCAGGCCATAAGCTACACAGAAGTCAAGATAAATCCAGCCAGTCTTTATCACTTCTGAGAGGTCACTGCTGTCAAAACTGTTGGCTGGGAAGTAGATGTGGCTTTGTCTTATGCTGTCTTAAGAAGATCTGCAGCTGGCACAGGATACCACATTCAGTTGTGCAGGTTGGCCCTCCTCAGGGATAGCTAGTCTTTGGCTGAGAAGGGCTGAATCCAGCCTACTTCTGCTAGCCAGGCCACACACCCAGAGCTCACCCCGAGGGACAGCTTCTCTCCCTCACAAGGGGGCACTGTGAGTGTGGCCCTCAGCCGTGGTGAGTAAGGTGCTCACTGGAGACAGCGGGCACTTCACAGATGGAGGTACTGGCAGAAAAATGTGGGGCAAGAGGTGACCGGGCATGTCAGTCAGGGTTTGTGGTGTCCTTGAGGGAGGTTCTATGCATAGAAAAACCTATTAAAACTGCTTTGGTTTTAAAAATAAATACATAGGCTGGGCGTGGTGGCACATTCCTGTAATCCCAGCACTCGGGAGGCTGAGGCAGAAGGATTGCTGCAAGTTCAAGGCCAGCCTGGGCTACAAAGTGAGTTTAAGGCCAGCCTAAAGTGCATAGTGAAAACCTGTCTCAAAAAGACAAAAAAATAATAAGTAAATCATTTATAAAAATAACAAAATCATGACTAGACATAGTGGCACACCTGTAATTCCAGCACTAGGAAGGTTGAGGCAGGAGGACTGCCTGGAGTTCAGGGCCAGCATGGGCTCCATAGTGAGTTCAAGGCCACCTTGGACTATAAAGTGTGACCATATCTCAAAAAAAAACCAACAAAATAAAAAATCTAGTAAAATATAATGATCTTTTTAAAGGATCTTTTATATCTTAATTCAACTCCTCTAAATAATTTAAATTGAATTATAAATAATTTAAAATAAATTGAGCATAAAAATATGATGGCTGTTGGGATATCGTAAAGGTTCCAGGACCGTTGTTTTGTGAAATGTGCAAGTGTCAAATATTTTTCAACTTTAAATTAAAAATCTAACTTAACAGAGTAATGGCTTGCCTGGGGCCGCCCAAAGAATAGCCTGCCAGTCTGTCATTAGCCAGGCCAGAGCAAGACCGAAATCTTTTCCTCCCAGAAGAGCCCTGTGGACATACCAGGTTGGGTTTCTCCTGATTTCATGCAGTCAGACACCACGAATCCAGCCATTTAAAGACTTTCATGCACATTTACTTTCCCTTATGTGACATTCACCTGAGTTTTTGATGATAGAAAGAAACAAAAGTTTAATTTTACTTGTCCCAACATGAAATAAGAATTCTGCCAATTGGGGTGGTTACTCAAAAGACCCCCAACATTTTTTTTTTTTTTTTTTTTTTGGTTTTTCTCCAGTACTGGGAACCGAACTCACGACCTTGCGCTTGCCAGGCAGGCGCTTTTGCCGCTGAGCTAAATCCCCAGCCCCAAATTTTAAACATTATTTATTTGAAATTGTCCAACAAGGTAATCCATTGCTGGAAAACACCATTCCCTCCAAATTTTACTTGTGATAAAATATAGAAAAAATTTTCAGGTTTTCATCAAATCTCAAATATCCCAGAAAGGATTTATTTGTTTATTTATTTATTGTCTTTTTGTTTGTTTGTTTTGTTTTTCTTACAGTACCAGGAATCGAACCCACGACCTTGCACTTGCCAGGAAGGCGCTTTGCCGCTGAGCTAAATCCCCAGCCCCTGTTTGTTTATTTATTTAGAAACAAGGTCTCACTATGTTGCCCAGACTGGTCTCAAATTTGAGGGCTCAAGTGATCTTTCCACCTCAGCCTCCCAAGTAGTCGGGGACACAGGTGTGTGTATCACACTTGGTCAGCTGAAGGATTTAACTTAATCATTTGACATTCTGATTATATTAGCAAACTTCTTTACAAACAGAGAAAAATACATAAGAAAAACCTAAGTCCTAAATCTAATCTGATTGTTTCACTACACATTTTCTAATGGAATCACATAGCTAATCTATTAGATATTCTAATATGTCAAATTATCTTAGACATTACAGATACTTTCAAACTAAGTCCAAGCAGATTTTTCCTAGTTAGGACCAAAAAAGTTAATACTGGGGTTTAACTTATTTCTAATCGTAATTCTTAATTAATTTCAATCTTAATTTTAAGTTTTCCTATAATTAAAGATGCCTGGTTAAAAAAAAAAAAAAAAAAAAAA
>NW_004955414.1:16272014-16274737 GCF_000276665.1 Chinchilla lanigera
AAAAACCAAAAAAAAAAAAAAAAAAAAAAAAGCTATATGATGTTATTCATGCAAATTTAGGCTTGGCTCCTATCTGATTGAGAGTGTTCATTAAATAGCAGTTTGAGGCCAGGTGTGGTGGCGCACACCTGTAATCTCAGCACGCAGGAGGCTGAGGCAGGGGGATCGCCATAAGTTCAAGGCCAGCCTGAGCTACACAGTGAGACCCTGTCTCAAAAATAAATTAGAGATAGATAGATGATAGACAGAGGTTTGGAACAGGTTATGAGAGCCAATACTACAAATATCCAGGGAAACATGCTTCCTTCCAGGATGTAAGGCTGGCCTGTTTGATCAATGACCTGCCAAGGGGCAGCTTGTGCAGCCCAGTCCCCCTTGATCAGGTTCAGCGCTGGTTACCTGCTGGTGTCCCCTGGGTTTCATCAGTCCAGCAGGATGGCCCCACCCAGCTCACCTCACAAGCTGAGAGGATACCTCTCACTGCTGTCCTACTTCACTGTACTCAGGACAGTTCTTACTGTTTCTCTCTTGCCAGACGCCAGTGATGGGAGGCATTTCAGTGCCCTCTAGGGATTCTGCTTGCTTCTCGTGGTCTTGCCTGGGACTGGGCAGACAGGCCGTGGGTGCCCCTGTCTGCGGCTGAGTCCCCAGGTGGCTCAAGATGCCGAGTACTTCAGATTGGGATGATAGAGTGAATACAGATAGTCCACATTTGTGTAACTTTACTTCTAAGTAGATAGAAAAATAATTGTAAATACTACTTAATCCTGCCAGGATACAAAGTAACTATGTACCTGTTCTCTAATCATCATAAATTTCTGAGTAAATATCACCACACCAAATGAAAAAGATGGTAAGCTGCAGGCCCAGAGAAATTAAACCATGAGCTAAGACTTAGACGTCTTATCAGAACAGCTTTAAGAAGCTAGTTAGTCACATCCTCTAAAAATCTGATAGAAGCTAACAAAATACTAATACGGCTCACAGTATACAGACCCTGTCATTGTGAAGTGTAAGGGTAGTAAGAACTACCTCATACTGGGCTCTTGCTGTGTCCCAGGCACTATTGGGGTGACTGCACGGGCCCCACACTCTCGTCCCCGTGAATTCCACCACTTTCCACATCACTTGCCCTCTGCGGACCTCAGTTTCTCATCTAACATGTGTAGTAAAATCCTTCTTGTGTGTTTCAACAGGGCTGCTGTGTTGCTGAGATGAGGTAGGAAAAGAAGTGCTTTGGAAGCAGAATGTGCCTAGGTCTGCAAGGGCTGGTGGCGCGGGCTAAGCAATGCCATCCTTAAGTGGCAACTTTCAGTCTAGACCATGAGGCAGGGGTGTGCACTAACCCAGAGCATCCACACTGGCTAGGGAGGGGCCTGTGGCAGTGTTTGACCTTGGGCATCAGTGTTTGTCACATGCCCTCCACAGTGTGGGTGGACTGAGGAGTAGGGCAGGTGCGGGACTCTGGTGAGAGGTCTGGGCTCTCGGCTACAGGGAAATAAGCCCCAGAGCCATGAAGACATGAGGGAAAAGGTCCAAGGACAGCAGAAGGAACGGAAGTGGGAATGGAGGGAAAGGACTAGAGCCTCGTCACTCCCTGAATGGGAAGCTCCAGCCAGTTGCCCACCACAGGTTGGGGCCAGAGGGAGTGGTGTAGGCTAAAATGGAGAGCACTGTCCAAGGAGAACTTAAAGCAAGAACGGAACTAGTTAAAAGGTGAACTAGTTTTTATTATCAGCATGTGTCAGCCATTCTAGGCATGTCAGTGGTAAAATACTTGCAGGGGAGGAAAGAAGACTTCCCACTGTCCCGCTGTCCCTTCCCTTGGTATGCTGTGGACCCCTTGCCCTTCCCAGCGGTTAGCCCCTAGCAATGCGTCAGGGGTATGGGGAGGGAAAGGAACCTTAAAAGGCCCTGAAAATAAGGGCAGCTTGACCTACGGGGTCATCTGAATAGAGAGCTGGGATGGGCTCCCAAGATGGGCCCAGTAATCCTGGAGGAGGAAGTAGGGGCCTGGGTGGGGTGTGGGGTGAATGGGCTGCTGGAATGCCCGCTGGACAACACTGAGTCCAGCTGCAGCACTGCCATCATCCCCCTGGGCCTCCCCATGCCACGTGCAGGTTATAATCAATTGGCAAACACACTGAATGACCCTGAGCGTCCCCTTCACTCTACCCCATGTTCTGTACTAACATGGAAGCCAGAGTCTCCTGGCTCCAGCAAGGGCTACCCTGTCCAGGCTCCACTAGGCCAAGTCTTACCAGGCAATCTGTGCTCTGCCCTATCCCTGGCCTGAACTCTAGCCTCATAGTGACCACTTCTTTCTCCTTTGCAGGAGCCCGGTCCAACCCACTGACGATTCCTGTAAGAATAAAGCTCTCGTAACCACAGAGCTGGACAAGGATAAAGGTCCTGTGGTCTCAGGGCTTCTGAAAGGCCAAAGTCCTGTGGTCCCAGAGGCTCCAGAGGATCGAAGCCCCAAAGTACTGGGACTTCCAAAGGATCAAGGTCCTCTGGTTCCAGGGCCTCCAAAGGATCAAGGTCCTGTGGTCCCAGGGCCTCTAAAGGATCAAGTTCCTGCGACCTCAGGGCCTCCAAAGGATCAAGGTCCTGTGGTCCCAGGGCCTCCAAAGGATCAAGGTCCTGTGGTCCCAGGGCCTCCAAAGGATCAAGTTCCTGTGGTCCCAGGGCCTCCAAAGGATCAAGTTCCTGTGGTCCCAGGG
>NW_004955414.1:16274837-16315117 GCF_000276665.1 Chinchilla lanigera
TCCTGTGGTCCCAGGGCCTCCAAAGGATCAAGTTCCTGTGGTCCCAGGGCCTCCAAAGGATCAAGTTCCTGTGGTCCCAGGGTCTCCAAAGGATCAAGGTCCTCTGGTTCCGGGGCCTTCAAAGGATCAAGGTCCTGTGGTCCCAGGGCCTCCAAAGGATCAAGGTCCTGTGGTCCCAGGGCCTCCAAAGGATCACAGTCCAGTGGTCCTGGTACCAATCAAGGATAAAGATCACATGGTCCCTGAGCTTTTAAAGAATGAAGGTTCTGTTATCTCAGTACCAGCCAAGGACCAAGGTCCCTTGGTCCCCGATCCTCTAAAGAATCAAAGTCCTGTGGTTCCAATAAGACTTAAAGATCAAGGTCCTGTGGTAACAGCACTCCCAAAGGATCAAGGTCCTGTGGTCTTAACACCTGTCAAGGATCAAGATTCCATGGTCTCAGCTTCTGACAAAGACGGAGGTCGCATGGTCCCAGAGTATTGGAAGGATCAAAGTGCCATGGTCATAGCACCTGTAAAGAATCAAGGTCCTGCGGTCCCTGAGTCTATAAAGAACAAAGACCCCATCATCCCAGCAGTATCCAAGGATCAAGGTCACATGATCTTCGAACCTCCAAAGAATCAAGGTCCCGTAACCCCTGTGCCTCTGAAGGATCAAGATCCTCTGGTGCCAGCACCAGCAAAAGACCAAGGTCCCGTGGTTCCTGAACCTCTGAAGACTCAAGGTTCCAGGGTCCCTAAACTGCCCACTGTCTCACCTCCACCCCCAGTCATGATCCCAACTGTCCCTCATGGGGAGTATATTGAGGGGTCTCCTTGACATGCGCCTCTTGACATGCCATTGAAGGAGCTGGCCGTGAAAGTGCACCCCTCCCAGGGGCAGTAAAGACACATATTTAATCTGCATGAAACACGTGCTGTGTAGCCTTGTTGGAGTCTAATAAAACTGGTCCCTGGCTCAGCTGTGTCTCTCTGGCTGTGTGGGGACAGGGGCACCTGAGTGTGTATGTGTGCAGGCCGTGTGCACTCACTGCCAGGTGAGCACATCAGTCACCTGCATGGGCCAGAGGAGTCTAAGCAATGCCCAATTCCTACGAATTCTCAGTGTGAGATGGGAGTGGCCCGGTAATGCTAGGAGACAGGACAGGACCCATCATGAAAGTAAGCAGGGCGAAGCAAAGGCAGAGCCCAGGAAAACCTAGCAAGAGGCACCAAATCCCAGCAGGCTGAGCCCTGAACACATCAGAGTTGAGGGCTGCAGACAAAACAGAAGCCGAGACCCCGTCAGCCCAAGGTAATTCTGGGTGACAGTTGTTTGCCAAAGGCTCAGTCTCAATGATCATCCAGGCTCGAACTTCTTGAGAAAACTAAGCCTCTGATCAGGAGTCTCAGGACATTAACAAAGTCAGAACCTAACATGTGATGATCCTCATTCAATATCCATGACATATCAGGGCATCTAAAACACCACCTTGAGTAGGCCTCCATAGCACATGCCTATAGGCCCAGCTAACTGGGAGGCTGAGGCAGGAGGAGCACTTGAGCCCAGGAGTTCCAGGCTAGCCTAGAAAACATAGTAAGACCCCAACTCAAAAATTTTGTTAATAAAATATGCCCGACACCCCCCCCATTCATCATGCATACAACAGACTTTTCATTAGCACCTACTTTGTACCAGAATTGAGTCACTGTGGTAATGAATTCCAGTCTTATGACAGTAAAATATGGTGTGTGATGAGGCTTTTAGGATAGTGAAGGCCTGGCTTTGAGAGGACAGAGAAGTGAAAGCTTCCTGGGAAAGTGGCTTTCATTCTGAAAGGGTGTTGGAGAGCCCAGGCAGAGGGTAGAAAAAAGCAAATGGGTACGACTGGATGACCAGGGTGAGGCCCATTCTAGAAGTCCCTGAATAGAAATAATTTGGTTTGCACAAGGACTTGACCAAGAGGTATGGCAGGTCTCTGGGGCAGAAAACAAGGACCAGTCAGGACAATCAGCTTTGTGAACCCAAGGACATTAGGGAGGGAGCGGGGTGTCAGCCCTGTGGCCTGTGAGTGCGGCACTGGCAGGCTCAAGACCCACAGCCAGGCCGTGGGAAGAAGACTGGGGAGCTGCCAGCAGGCGTGAAGCTCAGCCTTGGTCAAAGATGGGTCCTGCCAGGATCCCACTGGTGTGGGCCTCAAAATCGTGCACTGGCCTCCCTTTTAAAGCCCAGAGCCCTCAGGGAGCTGGGGAAAGGGGAAGTGCTACCTATGGCCCCCACTGAACATGCTTACCGCTTTTGAAGGTCACCCCCGTATGGGAGCCCAGCTCAGTTCTTCCAGATAGATCACCACAGGAAGTACTGATGTCCAGTTTCCTGGGCAAGCCTTCTCCACCTGTCAGATTAATAATCCACTTCTGTCCAGGGTGAACCAGTCCAGAGAACAAGGTACCCGCAGATGAAAAGAAAAGTAAGAGAAACAAGAAAAACAAGACAGGCGTAATTCTGGGATCAGGGGGCTTACAGCCTCTTGGACTACAGCCTCAACTGCCAATCTCAGTAACCTTTTATTGAGAAAGAACAAAGGAAGCAGCTGGGTAAATGGGAGGATATCAACCATTTTAGCAAGGACAATACAACTCAATTATCATAGGAATGAGACTTGACTTAGTTAGCCATCATGTTATCATTCCTTCGGGCATGTCTCAGCAAAGCATTTAGTGTTGACCCCATGGCTTTCCACAAGGACACAGGTTCTGTAATCTTTTCCTTTCCACCAATGCTTTTGCTAGACTTCCTCCGGAACCCAACAATCATGGATTGGTCAGTTCTAAGGCAATACATTGAAAGAGTAGCTAAAGAATGTCCTTCTCCACATCCACCCAGCTGGCCCAGGCCAGCCTCCTCACCCCATTCCCATAGCACTGGGACTCTACCCCCAGCAGCCAGCTACACACACACACACACACACACACACACACACTCTAGTGGTCCCCAGAAATTGCTGACATATAAGCACCCCCAGTCAGGGACCTGAAGACAAGAAAAGGCCAAGTTGAGGCCCTGCTGAGAGAACTGCTGTGTGGGCATTTCTTTCCTCCGCTCAGTTCTCCTTCTAACCCTGACACCGAGAGGCAGATGTGCAGGCAGCCACCATGTGGACCTTTGAAGGGACAGTGGCCTTGTGCATGTAGCTCTGAAGCTCCATGGGGGAAGCTGCGCCCCCTCAGAGTCAGCATCAGAATGGAAGGAGAAGTGGCCCAGTTCACAGCTCTGGAGTCTTTCAGAGACCAGAAGAGAAGCACCCAGAGAACGGTGAGAAAGGCTGGAAGGAGGAACCAGGGCCCTCAGATGCTGAGAACAACCCCACAGGGAGACAATCATGCACAGGGTCGAGCTGGCAGAGTAAGTACAGAGAGTACTGAGGCTGGTGTTAGACCTGGTAGCTTCTGCGAGGAGCCTGGCCCCACCCAGTCAATATCCTCATTTGTGAAAGGGTCCTGACAAGGGACAAGATCCTGAGCCAAAAGTCCGCCGGCTCAGGGGTGAACTGCAAGGTGCGGAGTTCCGAGCTACAAGCTGTGTCCCCCTACCCTTTCCACATAGAGTATCCAGCCCTGAGAGCCCCGCTTTTCACTGCAGGGAAAGGAGGCTGAGGTAGGGGAAGGCGGAAGATGGATTGCACTCTCTTGGCCCTTCTCAGATACGGACTTCACTGATGGTCTGGTTCTTCCGTCAGTCACTTCTCAGCCCCTGCAAAGCATATGCCGTCTCCAGCTCTCCCTTTGCGGATATGTGTGGAGTGCCGCACATTAACCAATTGCGCCACTGGAGTGCCAGGGTGGGGTGTCTCTGGGAGGGGAGGCTGCCGGCTGCTGGCTCAGGGGACAGAATCTACTTGTGGAGACTGCAGGGCCGGCAGCTGGATCCAGTACTCTGCCACTGCCCTGGTGAAGGCTGGAGCCACCCGAGCAGGCAGGTCTTGGAGCCCCTGCTCACTCTCTGGAGCAGGAGTGAGGCCCCATGGCTGGTCCTGGGAAAGGCAGAGATGCTGTTCCTTCTCTCACACAGGGACCCCTTCCCTTTACACCTGCTGTGTGCCCAGCACTGCCTTGGCACCTGTGATGCACTGGGGGAGCAGGACACAGTGCGTGGAGATAGGGACAGGACAGGAGCCAGGTGGTACTAGAGGTCACTGTGGGAGTCTGCTGCAGAGGGGATCCAGGCCTCGAGGAGCGGAGTGGGAATATACCAAGGTTGACGTAGTTCTCAGCAAGAAACCTGGAAACCCTTTGCATACTCACCTCCCATCCCCCTTCCAATTCATCACTTCGATCCACTCACTGTTCCCACTTAAAGAAGTGGAGGATCTGCCTGCTTTTTCTCTACTTCTGTGTCCCCCCTCTTTACCACAAACATATTGTAATCTGTGATTGCTTATAACAATGGTGCTCACGGTATACAATGTGTCACTTGTCTTTATTTTGATACATCACATTAAGCACAGTTGGAGCCCCTTCCCCTCATTGCCAGGGTTGGCAGGAAATCTGAAATTAGTCATGTCCCCAGAGCCTCATCTTGTCTCTAGGACTCCTACAATTCCAGAGGCTTAGGCTGTCCTGAGAAGAGTCACAGAGATTTTCACTATGGCTGCCCCTAGCCCAAGCCGGGAGGGTCCTGGAAACTCAGTTTCCTGTATACCAGCCTTGGCCAGGAATCTCCAGAGCTTACCCAGTTTTCCCAGGCACCTCTGTAGCCAGCCACATCCAGCCCTACCCACCCCCCAGAGGCCCTGTGATCCTGCCATCTCTACATCCCTCAGTTACCTAAGCCAAGCCACTGCTCCCCCAAAGCATCTACTTTTCAATCCCTTCTCCATCTCAGGCCACCTACTTGACAGCCTCTATGGCTTGGTGCTGATTCTCCATGGGCCAGGACTGCACTATTTTACATTCCCACCAGCAGTGTATGACTGTTCTATTTTCTCCACATTCTCACCAATACTTGTTATTGTCTCTTTTTCATTGTAGCAATAATTCTTTTTGTTTTATGCATACTGACAATTACACTAAGGGCCTCACATATGGTAGGCAAGTGTTCCACCACTAAGCTACATCCGAGAATTTTATATTTTTTATTTATTTTTTTTTAATTTTTTAATTTTTTTTTGTTTTTCTCCGGTACCGGGAACCGAACTCACGACCTTGCACTTGCCAGGCAGGTGCTTTTGCCGCTGAGCTAAATCCCCAGCCCCTATATTTTTTATTTTGAGACAGGATTTCAGTAAGTTTCCTGGGCTGTCCCCAAACTTGGGATCCTCTTGCCTCAGTCTCCCAGGTAGTGGAATTATAGGTGTTTACCACCACATCTAGTTTAAAATAAATTTTTTCTCTTTTAAATGTCCACTGAACTAGCAATAAAGAGATCACTGATGATCTGGCCAGCCCTTCTGAGTGGAGAGCACAGAGCCAACTACAGTGAACAGAGGATAAATAAGGGGAGATATCAAGTGTGCTTCCAGACCTGCTCTGTGATTCACTGACATTTCACTGAGCACAAACACCCAAGTATACCTGACAGAAAAGCAGACTATGTAACAGGCATCAATAACTCTCATAGCCCCTTGGTGTCTCCCACACAGGGACCCTTCTTAGCTAAGCCCAGCACTGAGCCAAGAGCTCTTCCTCAAAAGAGGGACGATTGCTCGTCTAAGAGCATTGAACTTTGCTCCTAAGCCCTGCAAAGCCGATGGTGATTCTTCTATTGGGGTTTGTGCGGATTCAAACATCTTTCCCATCAGCCAGAGACTCTGAAGTCATCTCTGGGTCTCATGAGTCATCAGGGCTGTGTGACAGCGCTGCTTGGCCTTCTGCCTGGACCATCTGGAAGACTTCACTTGCTCTGGGTCCACTCAAAGCTGCCAGCCAGTAAATTACTCAGCAAATGGATCAGAGGAGCACACCAACATGTGATATATGTTGTCCAAAATACACAAAAGCCCAAAGCCCAAAGGTTGAGAAGCATAAACAGCACCAGCAAGCCAGCTTTCCTTCTCTCCCTTTATATTCCATCCACGTTATAAGCCTATTCATTGGTGCCATCATACCCAGAGTGAGGCTTCCGTCATCCACACTCAGAACTGCGCTAAATCCACTTAGTCACCACATACCCTTAATCCCAGTATCTCGCACCCTAGATCCAGCCACCTCCAAAAAGTCCCACCTATGAGCACACGAGGCTTTGGGGGGACATCTGGATACCAGCCATAACAGACACCTATAGGACAGACCATGCCGACTGGCACTTAAGGCCTGAAATCCTGCCCAGTCAAGTGCTGCTGCCCTGAGAGCCCATCATCTCCACTGTAGCCATGGAGCCCATTTCCATGGCAGCATCTTTCACCTGCATCCCTGGCCTGTGGAGAACAAGTACCAACATGTTTCAAAGACGCCCCCTTACAGATATACTTCTGGGTGCCTTGCTCAAGTGGGGGGTCTTCCAGGTTCTGGAGGAGGAAGTCACCCAGCGAGCAGGGCCACTGAGCCCACAGAACCCAGAGTGAAGGAGCACATGGAACAGAGAGGCTCAGGACCGCAGCTGTCCCAGCTTAGCTGAGCGCCTAGTGAGCATACCCAAATGAGCAAACCCAGACAAGGCCCGCAGAGCTGTAAAGAACAATAAATTGTTTTAAACGGCAAAGTGTGCAGTGGCTCATTACTCAGCAACAACCAATTAAAACGCTTTGCCGGGTAGCTTCCGAAACAAGGTTATTTCAAGGTCTTCGGGCAGGACTGCAGCAGTGTCAACAGGCAAATGAGCAGGCACTGTGGCTGCAAGACAGCACAGCGAAGCAGAGCTTAAGGGTGCACTAGACCATAGGACATGTCTCCGGTCTCGTCCCCTGAGATCAATGGCCTCAGTATCACCTAAAACCTAGCAGTGCTCTGAGTTCAACGGATAAAGCGACAAGGTGGTTTGGTGGCTGCAGCATTAAACTCACACCTTAATAAGCCATCTAATGCGGCTTAGCACTCTCCTATCCTCCACCCCGTTGAGTGTGCCCTCTGACGTGTGCTGAGATGGGTAAATGAAGAACTGACCTGGGGGAAAGGAAGCAACAAGCTGGGCATTTCTGAGCCCGGGCATTGCACATGCAGAGACGCTTCCTTATCTTGCAGGCACGAAGCTCCAGCCTGGGGCCTGAGCTCAGTGCTCCCCTGACAGCTGAGACCTGGGAGGCGAGAGTGGTGGCGCTAAGCAGACATCCCCAGGTCACACTGAGGGAAAGGAGGAAAGAGGGAAGCAGGACACATGCAGGACTGAGTGTCCCCGAGAGCATGCAGAGGGACAATGCAGTATGTACTGTGCCAGGTGCCCACAGAGCAGTAGGAGCTCAGAAGAAGCCACGCTTGCCCTTGAAGAGGTTGTAGCTGGCGTCTCAGAGGGAGGACAATAATCCCGCGCTGCAAGGACTGGGGAGGAGATGATATAGAACCCCATTGGTGACTGCCCCGATAAAGTGTGCAGCGAGGAACTCACACATATCAGTACCTTCTCCTTCCTCCACAGCCAGACTTGAGTTCCTATGAGGGCCAGGACGTCACTGACTAGCAGGGTGGCTGAGGGCTGGTCATTTCACCCCTTTGGGCCCCAGCTTTCCCACCTGTAACATGGGACAGTGATAGCTACTCCTTAGGGAAGCTCTGAGAATTGATGGGATCATACATGGCAGTGCCAAGCACACAGTAGGTGCTCAGTAAGAAGTTAATCCCCAACTCCCCCGTTTGCACCCACATCTGGGGCCCTCAAAATCCAACAGGCTCATCATCTGTCCGCAGCTTTCACAAGCGCAGCGGTGAGAACAGGTGATTCTTCCAACGGCCTCCAGGCGGCGGGAAAGGCTCGGGACGGTGACCGGCCCTTGCGGGAGGTCCCTGACGGACCCACCTACTCTTCCCCGCTCCTTCCGCCACCCGCACTGCTGCCCTCACGTCAGCAGCACCGGACAGCTGTTGCTGAGAGCTACAGATGCGAGCTGCAAGAAGATCTCTAACCTGCGCGGGAGGTAGGAGCGAGGCTGTTTCCCTTCGTGTGATCGGCGCGACCCTACCCGGGCCGGCTTGTTCACTGCCCCTTCCCACCTGGTGGGGGAGCTGTTGCACGCCGAATGTCAGAGATGGCGGAGACCCGGGTTTGGTCCTGGGGACACCGGAGGGAGGATCATGGAGTCCAGAGATTTGAGGACAGCCTGGGTAACACAGGGAGATCATCTCTCAAAAAGCAAGGCTTCCCACCTCGCTGGGCTACTGTGGGTGTGTGCACCTCTGTGATCAGGACGCAGTCAGTTCCTGCCCTGCGCTTCGTGCATAGTGGAGGCAGGAGCAGCTACCCAGCAGACCAGTACTGAACCCCAGTTCAGCCACATCCCAGAGGCCCCAAGCATCTTTCAACCTCAGTTATGTCACATATAAAAGAAGGATAAGCCCCGCCCCCCAACCAAGCTGCTAGGAGACTTGGATAAAACGATGAATGTCCAGTATTCGGCAGACATTAGGAGCAAAACACAAAAATAATACTGGCATATTATTAGGTCATTATTCTAAAGCTGGATGTGGTGGTGCACGCCTATAATCCCAGCACTTGGGAGGCTGAGGCAGGAGGATGGCCAAAAGTTCAAAGCCAACTTGAACTACACAAGGAAAGTATGTTTCAGAAAAAGCAAAAAGCATTATTCTGACCAAGAAATGCTCACTCACCCTTCAAGGCACCCCACCTGTCATTTCTCTGGAAGCCATCCCTTCCTCCTCTGGACCCCTGAAGTCCTGATTCCCTTCCTTCCACAACAGCCCTTTCATGTGCTCAGCAAATGTTTCAGTGCCTTATATGTTATGATGCTGAATTTAGCTGTGGGGTAGACAGCAATGAACAAACATGGTCTCTATTCTCATACTGCATTCATTTTCAGGGGGGAGGCAGACAGCAAAGGCCTACAGTAAATGGTGTGGGTAATGTCATAGGGCTAAAAAGTAAGGAAAATAAGAGGCTGAAGTGGGAGAGGGGCTTGTTACATTGGGTGGTCAGGAAGGTCTCTGAGTAGGTGACATGAATCCAGAGTGACAACAGCAACCCTGAAAAGATCTACATGAACTGTTTGCCAGGTTGAAAGAGCAGCTTGTGCAAAGGCCCTGAGGCAGTGATGAAAGTGCCACTTGCATGACAACAGGATGCTCCAGGCAATTGCAGCACAGGCAGTCCTGAGTATACCTACCGTTCTACCTCTAGATAAAGCCCCGTAAGGGTAAAGATCTAATTTATTGAGTCCGCAGCACAGAACAGGCCTGGACCCTTGACCAGTTTTGGTAAAACTCCATGGAGTGATAACAGGAATCAGTTGGCCCATATGCAACCCCATCTAAGTCTAGGGGGACTCTGCCAAATTGCCTGACAAAATAGGGAGCCCTTCCCTAGACCAGTGACCTCTAGGGCAGAGCTGTTAACAGAGGGAAATATGGAGAAGTGGCCAGAGACGGGGAGTGAACTGCCTAAGATCACACAGCCTGCATGTAGCAGAGATGGAGCTCAAATCTGGTTTCCTCTCATCGCTGGCCACAGGTCTCCTGTCCTGTGCATCCCTCTCCCTTCCTGAGCAATGGTATCTGGAGCTTTAAGGACAAAGACAGTGCCTGAAGGGAAGGATCCCACAAGCTTGTTGTCTCCAAAGCCCAAAGGCAGGCAACATGCTAATGAGAGACTGTAACCTCAGCTCAGTGAAAGCTTAGAGGGTAAAGACCAGGGCCCTGCACAGCATTCCCAGGGTGCCCAGGCTGGGGGGGTCAGCACTGTCCCTTGGGGCTGCCAGGGCCATGTGTCTCCAGGGAGCACTCCGGGGCCAACCCCACAGCGTTGTCTGCAGTTAACCCACCAGCATTACAGGGCCTCCCGTGAGCTAAACTGAAGGAGACCTTGTCCCCTGGGACGAAGGATGTGGCTATCTCCTGACCCAAGCTTCTTCCATGCTCCAGCAAAATTTCATTGGAAAAGTTTTATTGAAAAAATGATTGTACAAATAAGTTCTCATTTTGACAGCAACAAAGGCTCATGTTTCCCCTTCCCATCTTTGAAAAACTTAAAAAAAAAAAAAAAAAAGAAAACATAAAACGTTCATCCCCATGATGCCCCATGTAACAATTCTTAACCGGGGTCTGCCTAGGAGCCCCTCCTTCGAGCTGTTTTTCCCACTCGTTACTGGGACCTAAGCCATCCTGGGTGTGCCTGGTCCCAGGGGCTACAGCACCTAGTTTTGTAGTTGAGGGAAGCTGGGAGAGGTCTGGGGAGCCAAGGTGGGGCTGAGGTGGTGGTGGTGGTGGTAGCTGGGCCAACCCCCTAGCTCAATGGTCTCACAGATTTGAAAGCACCTGGCTATAAATAGGAACACTGATTGGCTGGTTGAGGAAGGCTGGATCTAGGACTTTGAAGATAGAGCAGGATCAGACACCCAGCTCCCACCGTGTGTGGCGTCTCTGGGCTCAGCATCATGGTTTCTGGGGGCCCGGGTCCATGCGGAGTGGACTCTAGCTGGGCAGGTCCACTGGGACACATGGGAACCCTGGTCCTTTTCCACCCCCACCCCGTAGAATACCCAAGGCTGGTAGTACCCTTCCCCAGTAGCACCCATGTGTCTCAGGAGCCTTCAGGCTGCCTCCTGCCATCCCTGCATGCTCTAGGGCCCTATAATTCGTCTCGCATCTTGTCGCCCTTGGGCCTCACCAGGCGCCCAATGAACAGCATGGAGCTGCTCTGGGTGTCTCGAACCAGGAAGATGAAGGGGTGGTCGGCATAGAACAGCTTGGGGTTGCGCAGCTCCTCCCGCCCGTAGATGTCCTGGTCGAAGGGGTTGCCCTCTGTGTCCCACTCGAAGGCAGTGGCATGGAACACGCTGGCCAGGTAGAGGTCCTTCTTGCCTGACATGCGCGACAAGTCCGCCTTGTTCTTGTCGATGGCCTCAGTCAGCCCCAGTCCGGCCAGGTGTTTCTGTGGGACCAGACGTCAGGTGGGGTCACAGCACTCGTCCTCACCCTCTGCCCTCACCACGCTGACTGCTCCTCCACAGCACAGCTACTCCCTGGCTACCCACTGTGCGCCAGGCACACCGCTCTCACTCTCACCGCAACCCTCAGGGGCTTCCACTTGCGCTTCACAGGTGACGACATGGAGACCCAGAAAACCAAGTCAGAATCCATCCCCGCCTGCCCCACAATCCTGGACTTCCTGCTTGAGGGTGCTTCGTGGCCAGGGAACCATTTCTGGCAGCCAAGGCAAGAATGAGATGAAACTTTTCTCCTGGTAAGGGGTGGAGCTTACAAGCCAGGGAGCCTTTAGGGAGTCACCGATCCTCTCTGAGCCTCTGCCCACCACCCAGGGACCAGTCTTCTTATCACTGGTGAGTAATAGCAGGGACCAAGGGCTGGCTTAAAGGCAAGACGTCCCAATTACTGGCTGAGTGACTGTAGACAGGTTGTTCAACCTCTCTAAGTCACCTTTCTAAGGAAACTTAACCTCCGTTTCCTCATCTGCCAACTTGCTCATGATCGTCCCCAGAGAAGCTATTTTGAGGATTATGAGAATTAACACATATGAGGTGCTTAGAAGGCCGCCAGGGACACAGCAAGTGCCCAGCTGTATTTAGCTGCTGTTGTTATCATCTGTCCACGGGCAGGGCCCACACTTCTTCTCCAGTGTCACCCTAGCAAAGAGAAGAGTGTCCAAGCCCCCTCCCAGCCTCACCTGCAGGTCGTGGGTCACCTCCACCACCCCCTTGGGCAGGGAGACAGCGACAGCCTTCTTCTGCATCTTCCCCATCCAGGCCTTCAGCTGCTCCTTTGTCAGCAGCTTCTCCAGACGCTCGAGTGGCTCCACGTGGTGGGGCATGAGGATGATGAGGCTGGAGAGCTTGTGGGCCAGGGGCATCTCCAGGATCTGCACCTTCTCCTTCTCGTCGTCATAGTAGTTGTAGAGGCCTTGACAGAGAGCAGAGGACACTGAGTACACTGTGTGGGGGGGGGCAGGCCAGACCCTGAGCACATGGGACCCCTACCTGGGCCCCCTGCTCTGCAAGGCACCTACCTGTCCGATGCATCATCGTCACCCCCACAGTGTAGGAGCGGGTCACCATGAAGCCACGGTTATCCACCATCTTGTGGTGGAACTTCTCGTCCCAGTGTGCTGTACGGGGACAGAGCGCCGAGTTAGAGATTCACATCCCCACATACATTCACAGCCCACAAACACCCTACCTGCCTACTCTGGATTCATCTCTGACCTCAGTGAAAGCAGAAAACCTCAGTGGATTTATCTCTGCCACTCTATGGGTCAGGCTGCAAGCATCACCCCCAAGCACTCAGTCCCTCAGAGCACATGTTCCCTCAGGATTTGCTGAGGGTGTTCTCTCTAGCCATACCCAGCTGTCCCACATGACAAGGAATTCATTCTACCTCAGCTCAGCCACTTGTGTCTACTACCTGGGTAGTACATGTCATGCTGGAGAAATGCGCTGAGCTGGGCTTTCCACCTGACATGGTAACCTGACATGGTAAGTGCGGAGTGGGGGTGTCCCCTAGGCTAGGAGCTCCCTGTGACTACCCTTCATTATTGTCTGCAAGTTCTGTTTGTGTGGCTGCAAAGGTGATCAAAATCAATGTATGTGTGGCAGTGGCCTCAGCCTTATGTTTAGTCACAAGTAGACCTGCGTTCCTATTCAGGCTCAGCTCCTGACTGGCTGTCAGACCTTCTCCCCGCTCCTAGTTTGGCTACATTTGTAAAGCAGGTTACCTCATCTTCACAGAAATTGTGAGAACAGTGCCATTCACATGGGTCCTAACATATCCACCAACTCCAGATCTAATCTTCAGTACTCATCCCTCAGCCTCAGTCCTGAACTTACTACCTCCTTCCACAGGTAAGGAAACTGAAGCTGGGGCTGGTCCTGCTGAGGGGCTAGGCAGCCACCGCATCATAGGCCAAGACAGTGCCGAGCCTGGAGCAGCTGCACAACAAGGAGGTGCACGCAGGCCTGAGTGAGCTGCTGCAGTCACTTAGCAACTCCACGGCATGCAACGTGACCTGGAAACTGGGCAGCTTGTGGCAGAACTGAGCTTCGGTTTCAAAATGTTTCTTTACCTGTGACATGAGGGTAACACTACCTGCCCAGGAGGATGCTATCAAGAAAAGGTGCCTTGGGGCTGGGGATTAGCTCAGCGGCAAAAGCACCTGCCTGGCAAGCACAAGGTCGTGAGTTCGGTTCGCGGTACCGGAGAAAAACCAAAAAAAAAAAAAGAAAAGGTGCCTTTCTCCAGCTCACTGCTGAGGCAGAACTGACCACTGAATTTTATCAATTCCAACACACACAAGCGACAGTACTTTGATTTGATGAAATACGGCAGGTAGGAGCACATCTGGAATCGCTCAGAGGGCTGGGATCCCTGTTCCATTCCTTTAGACACCTGGCTGTCTCTTTGTACCCAGCTTCTAGGGTGTACAAAGGATTTGGTAACAGTCCACCCTCTGAAGGTTGTTGTATTTAATAAAAACAGTGAAGAATTCAATGAGCAAGGCTTGTTTAGGGGCTCCTGAGAGAAGGGACCGCCCCCCATGTGCCCTGCCCTGTCTTGGACTCACGCTTGAAGAACATGGCATTGACCAGCAGGGCGCCGTCCGTGCGCTCCACATCCTTGGTGACCTCGGGCAGCTTGCCGTCCGTGGTCTGCGCCGCCCACTCATTGATAGACTGCAGGGCGCTGCGCTTGTCCCGGAAGTTGATCTTGGAGTGCTCGCAATTGTAGTGCTGCTTGCTGCTGCGCACAAAATCGTCAGCGAAGCTCACTGAGCTGGGGCCGTACAGGCGGCTGCCCAGTTTCCAGGTCACGTTGCGTGCCGTGGAGTTGCTAAGTGACCGCAGCAGCTCGCCCAGGCCCGCGTGCACCTCGTCGTCGCGCAGCTGCTCCGCGCTCAGCACCGCCTTGGCCTGTGATGCGGTGGCCGCCTTGCCCCCCAGCGATACCAGCCCCAGCGACGAGGCCACCACCACGGGTGACAGCAAGATGTTTTCCACCGCCTGGTCCTTGGCCATGGCTTGGTACAGGCTGAAGGCCAAGCCGGCACTGCGCTCAGCCAGGGTGGCCGCCTTGGGGCTCAGCTTCTCTGCGGTGCCCGGAGCTGCGGCCGCTGCCGGTTTCTTTACCTCGGCCGCCAGGGCCACCGCCAGGAGGCTGAAGGTACCAAGTAGCAGGAGGCAGCGCATGGCTGGAAGGTGAGCTGTGTGCACCACAAGGGACCTATAAAGGGCGCAGAGAGTGGCCCTGAAGCCTTATGCCTTCCACCCCAGCCACCAACCCCGGCCTTCTGGCTGCCACCAAATCCCCCTGAAGATTGGTGCAAAGGCACAGAGGTGTGGGGGCGCAGGCCTAACCCAGGACTGCCAGGCTCCCCAAGGCCTTCTCTGACCTCCCTAACTAAAACGGGTTCACAGCAGGCAGGTCACCAACAGACCACCCTACCAATTTCCTGCAGTGTACACCCAACACTTACACTCACTCAGGTGATTATTATAAATCTATTTTGCCCCTAAGTAGAATGTGCTCTCCAGGACAGGAGGCCTCGTCAATCTGGTTCATTCCCAATGTCTGGACAGGACAGGGCCCAGCTATTCCTGAGTGAAGGTAAAACAGGGCCCCTTGGGCAAGTCAAGCCAGGGTGTCCTCATCTGTTATACAGAGCTTAGCTCTGATCTCACATAAACCTCAGGGCCTTTCTCCAGTGAGAAAAAGCAGCAGCTGAGCTCCCTGTGGAGCGGCAGGAAGCCCAGGTGTTCAAGCAAAGGATGCTATGTGGGACAGGTCGGTAGGCCTGTGCCCCACCCCACCCCCAGCACACACCTCTCACTCTGCTCGGGATGTTAATGAGTCACTCATTAATTTGGAGAGCTCAGATGCTGCACTCCACTGCCCCTAAGGAGATCTTGAATGAGTGTACACACACGTGCACACACACACACACACACACACACACACACACACTGCTGTGTTCCTTTTACAAGCACCAAGGGTCTAGGTCTCAGGGCGCAAGAATTTAACTTGCATACCTGTGCACAGGCCCTGGACCAAAAGGGAAATCCAAGGACAACAGCTCCTGGCACCAACTCCTTGGAAACCAGGAGAGGGGCTTCCTGAGAGAGCAGCTCGGTCAGGATACTGGAGATGAGTCACAGCTCAACAGAGCACTGGCCCCCTCCCCCATCACCACGGGCTGGTCATCCTGTGTGTTCCTCCCCCCAGAAATTGGAGCCACATTAGATCCTACTCTGTCCTCCCATCATACACTCCCCGCCACATAGGCCATCTGCTCTGTGGTCTCAAGGTTGCCCTCCATCCTCTCCCCCTCTTCTCCATGCAGCAGGAAAGGAGAGGACAGGACAGGACAGAAGGAAGAATCAGGAGGAACCCTGGTGGAAGCCAAGACTCCACTGCTCTGGCAGGTCAAATTTCGCGACCAAACACTCCCCAAGAAAAACTGAAAATTTAAAATCCTGGTGGAAAACCATGGGGACTCTGGCCTGCCAAGGGAGCGCACTGGACTCCTGGGAAGATTCTATAGCTGGCATCCTATAAACCCAGGACCTTTCCACCTCCCTGCACTGCTGCCCTCCCCAGGACCTTGAAGGTGCCATGCAGAAAAAGAAGCAAAGTGTTCAAGGAGATGGGGGTCCTGAGGCCCAGACTAGGCCCCAGGCCCCTTCCTTTCCAGCCCTGACTCCTTCCCCACCAGGCCTCAGACCACAAAGGCAAAGTGACCGTACCATTTACCTTGCAAACAAGCAACCAGAGAGTGAAACAAATGCTAGGACAATAAGCACATGGCCACCGTTCTCAAAGGCCATCTCTAATCCAGATAACCAGTGGCAGAGCTCAGGCAGGCTGCAGAAGCCACAAGCATGGCCTTCCTTGGGAGGCAGTGAAAGAGCTAGGCTGCCGCGTGGCAGCCACCATCTTGACAGCCCCTGCCCCCAGCCAGCCAGAACCTCAAACGCTGGGAGGGGCTTCTCAAAAGGGCTCCAGATGACTGGTTTGGGTTTCTCTGGCGGCCACACAGCTCCTGCTCCCAGTGATGGTGACGTGGCAGGCAGGAGGCTGAATTATCTTTGCAGGCCAGCAGAGGGGGGCTTCCAGGCTGGGAGGCAAGAGACTCGGACTTAGATCCTAGGGGTGCCACAGATTTTCTAGGGACTCTAGGAACCTCCCCGGCCTTGGTTTTGCATCTGCATTTCTGTCTCTGCAGGGAGCGGCCAGGCCCTGTTAAACCAGCACCAGGAACAGGAAGGCAAGCCACTGCAAGCCAGCCAGCTTCCCGCAGCACAGCCCATCTTGCCATGGGGAAATGCCAGCCCCAAGGCTAAGGTGAAATAATCTGCAGCCCCAGGAAGGAAAACAGAAGATCACTTGGCTCAGGGCTGTGCCCACAGCTGGCTGGACGGAGCCGGGACTGGAAGGGGAGGTGATGCTGGGACCACCACAGGGTCTCCAACACTGGAAGGGTCTAAAGTACCTTGAAACTGCCTCAGAGGATAGTCAATGCCTGCCTTTTTCATTCTGAAAGAAAACAGAAAAATGAGGAGGCTGGGACCCCCACAGAGAAGGTGGGGAGCAGGGGCTTGCCAGGCCCAGCCCCCAAATGGCACCCCTCTTTGAATTACTGGGACACTGGAGGTCGCACGCCTCATGGTTGGTCCAAGGGGAGAAACCAAGCCCCAGGCAGCGGTCACCCCAGTCCCACAGACAAAAGCAAGGGTCCTAATGCAGAGCTCCGACCTCCCGGAACTCAGAGCCCTCCAGAGCACTGCATGTGGTGTCCTATTACACTGCCAGAACACATAAAAAAATCTCCGCTGGGAATCCCAGCGACCAGAGACAAAAGAGGGGACAGGAAGGGGGGATGGGCACAGGAACCCTCTGAAAACAGAAGGGTGTGGTCCCAGTCAAACTTCCAGGCAGCGAAAACCCCCAGTTTTCCCCCAGACCACCATCTGGGCCCTGCAGCCCAGACAGACCAGCAGGAAACCGGGAAGAGGAGGGGCCAGGTCCTCAGGCCAGGCTGGAAGTGCTCTTGTTCCCCCTCTCCAGGCGCCTCAGGAATGTCCCTGCGCTGGGGGCAGGGAAGCCTAACCCTGCGGTTCCTCAGGAACCAAGGGGGTGGGCAGAACAGGAGGTGACTCAAGTCTCTCTGGTCATCCCTCCCTCACCCTAGGGGTGCAGACCCTTCGGAGCTAGAGTGGTGTGCTCAGGCCCTTCCTTCAGCTGCCACCCACTGCTGATCAGAAATGCAGCCACCAGTGGGGACTCCTCCCTGGTATAGGGACCTAAAGCGCCAAGACTCCCACCCAGCAAAGGCCAGCGGGATTTCACCTCTCAGATGACCCCCAACAAGCTTCAGCAGTTGGGTCACCAATCCATTATGCTGGCGTCCAGGCCTCCAGGCCGGCACCTCCAAGGGCGAAGCTGGCGGGCCCAAGCCCTGCAGAAGAGGCTGGAACCTATCTCTTCCGTCCTGTCTGCCGCCACCAGCCTTTTCCCACTTTTAGGAGCTCTGCACTTTGTCCAGCTCCTCCGGTGCACAGACTCCCCAGCCGGGCCTGTTCTCTGCCCCCGCCCTCAGGCTCCACCACCATCCAGCGCCCCGATTTTGAAGGCCCCTCCCCAGTGCTCCCAAATGCCAAGGACTCCAGTTTAAGGGCCCCAAGCCCTCCTGGGGCCATCTGCCCCGCCTCGCTCCCCGGCTGCCCCCAGGCCGCCCCGGCCCCTCACCTGGACCCGGACGCCCGTCACTCTCTGCAGCTGCGGACAAGATTCTACTCTCCGTCCGCTGCCGCGGCTCGGGTTCTATATATGGATCTCCCCACCCACTCCTGCCCGTCCCGAGAAACTTCTGGAAAGTTGGAAATGCTTCCGGAGGGCGCCCCAGCTCCGCTAAAAAGGAAAAAAAAAGCCAAGAACCTCCTCCCCCAAACCGCCCCGCCCCGGCTCCCGCCCCTCTCTGCGCGCTCTCCCGCCCCTGGGTCCTACTGCCCCAAATGAAGGGCTGGGCTTGCTGCACCGGGAGCCCCCACCGGGACCAGCTAGTCCTTCCAAGGGTGCACAGGCATCTTCTAATTCACCGGAGACTCGGGACCCCGCTATCCTGGAGGTGGCAGGAGGGGGATTCAGACCATGGAGCTGGAGCGGACACAGTGTTCCTATGTCCAGCACGCATCTCCTGCGCAGATCTCCACACAAGCCAACCCAGTCCTGGTGGCACATTTCTTCTGGCACCCTTTTCTTGCTCTGCCCAAAGGAGATCAACTGCGCCCCATTCACACACCTCCACTTTTTACTCGCTCCTCAGTCCCTCTCCTTCTCTCAGGGGAGGTGGGCAGATTTAGGAGTCAGCGCCCTTCTCCAGTCTGGGATGGGAGCTGCGGGGGTTGGGGTAGGAGTTTCATTTTAAAAGCTTCAACTTCAGTTGAACTTGACCTGTGATGACCCTGAGAAAGAGAGAGGTTGGACCAGACCCAGTACCTGCCCCTCACCCTTGAAAGCCAAAGTCTCAGCATGTCAGAGGCACAGACACCTGGGGAGTGTCGGGCCGCAGGGGCTGGGCGTGGAGAGGTGTACAGGAAGGAGACCCCGGCTATCCACTAGGTGCTCTGTTCTGTGACCCCAGGCAAGCCGTTTTCATTTTGTGGGCCTGAGTGGCCTTGACTGAGAAATGTGGCGATGAGTCATTCCTTGATGCCTTCCCCAGTTCCCCGCTCCCCCTCTCTGTCTATGTCAAACTGATCATCCCTGCCCCCCTCCCTGTCTCAGTCCCCTCCCACACACCCCACCGTCCAACAGCTGATAGCCTCTTGAGCTCTGAGCTGGGGGGGGCAGTTATTATTGTTCTAGTGACTGAGGGTACAGCAGAGCTCTGGACAAGTCCCTGCCCCCAGGGATCTCCCTTCTGAGGGGCTTGCAAATATTAATAGAGAACTCCAGAAGGTAGATTGTTTAGGACACCCCTTCAATCTTCTTTGACAGTGAAATGATCAATGACAGATGGGCACAGTATGGAGAGAAAGGACAGGTTGGAGAGACTCTTCATTCATTCACTCATTCATTCATCCAGTCAGCAAACTGTGGTAAGCCTGTCTGGATCCTGGGGAGCAAATCAATCCCAGCAGCCAGCACATGAATCCTCTGGGTCCCTGGCGTCAGTCAGTTGCAGGGGTAGGAATTCTGCTACCCCAGCCTGGCGACTGACTTCTCAGTCTGCCACTACTCAACCTTCTAATTATAAGGACTACGGGAAATCTTAGATCCCAGAAGCTCTGAATCAGGGTCAAAGAATGACAAACACTTAAATCCTAAAGTGACCATCAGAGAACATCATGACCTAGCACTTGAAGCTTGGTAGAATCCTTGAATGCTGCTAAGGAAGCTTAGCCTGTTAAAATCTCAGTCACAGAACCTTCAGAACAGGGATTGTACTATCTTGTTACTGGGGATCAAATGGTGTATGGGGTGTTCTACCACTGAACTACATCCCCAGCCTTTTCTACCTTTCTTTTTTTTTTTCCTCCAGTACTGGGAATCGAACTCACGACCTTGCGCTTGCCAGGCAGGCACTGTGCCACTGAGCTAAATCCCCAGCCCCCTATCTTTCAATTTCTTTTATCAAGACAGGGTCTCCCTAAATTGCCTGGGATATTCAAACTTGCAATGCTGCTGCCTTGGCCTCCCTAAATTCTGGGATTATAGGCTTGTACCACCATCCTCAGATTGTGTATTGCTTTTACAGATAAATCCTAGCTATGTAAGGTCACTGCTCAAGTCCTGGGCCCAATCCCACCCTTACCCCCATCCTCATTTTGGACTTCAAGTTCCTTGTAGCTTCGCGGGCAGTGAGCTGAGAACTCAGACAGGAACAGAGAGGACCATCGGAGCTGGTGGAGTGCAGGAGAGGTTTGCCTTGATTTCCAGCAGGTTGAGATACCAAAACCCCGAAAGGACTTCTCTTCCCGTGCACCGTTAGCTCCCTCAACTCTCTTAGACCTCACCAACTTTTGGAGAGGAAGCTGAGAGGGCTATGATTTTGCTGTTTTGCAGAGAGGTAAACTGAGGTTTGTGTTAGCATCCTAGAAGGTGAAGAATAGACAAAAACAAAACAAAAAAAAAAAAAAGAATAGAGGGGGCCAGTGCCCTCCACTCACATACAGGAAAGCTGAGGCCAGGGAAGGCAGCTGAGTCTGAACACTTTCCGCCAGCTCACTAGACCCCTCGCATAGCTCACCAGATCTGTTCCCTGGCTTATCTGCACCAGGGCTTATCATGCAGCCATGCAGCGTTATCACCTGGGATTGTCATTGCTGCTGGAGACTTTGGAAGGGAGGCCTCACCCTGAGTTCCCAGCTCCTAGCCCAGGGCCAGGCACAGAAGAGGCATTTGGTAAATGGAGCTGACCAGGGAGTAAGCAACGGAAGCAGCAGTCTCAGTCTACTGCTCTCCAAGTGTGGCCTCCCTGAGGAAGGAAAGGCTACTGCTCCTTTAAATTTCCAGCATCAGCAAAAAAATGTCAGGAGCCTTTGCCACAGTATTCTTAGCTCAGAGCCCAGCCCAGGCAGCTGAGTGTGGCCCTTCCCCCACATTCCAGCCTGGGCTTTCTGGAAAAAGCAATCATTTTAAAGGGAATGGGAGCTCTGAAATGCCCAGAAAGTTTCAGGTCTTTCTTGTTGGGATCTTCCAGTGCCTGCAGATGTGTTCCTACCACCCTGTACTTGAGAGCACAGCTGGAAGAGTCCCAGGAGGTGTGAGCAACATGAAATACTCGAAAGCCAAGTCCAAATGCATTCACACTGGACAGAGAGGCCCAGCATGGGACAGGAATTTGCCCAAAGTCACACAGCAAATCAGAGATGGTGCTAGGCCAGATCCTATGTCCTGGACCGAGTCCTCTGTTCCCTCTGGCCCCAGTTTTGCCAGCAGTGGCAGAAACAGCTTCCTTTAGCTTAGTGGCCAGACTCAATCAGTCCTCCCTCTGTGGAATCCTAGGGCAGAAACTATGTCACTTACGTGTCCAGCCTGTCCACATTTCTTATCATACTGGATCCTTCCAGGGAAGTAAGGATGTTTGTATTTTATTTGTTTACTTATTTACTGTTTTTGTAGCACTGGAGTTTGAACCCAGAGCCTCACACACTTCCCAGCACTTTTTATTTTTATTTATGTTTTGTTCTGAGACAGGGTCCCACTAAGTGACCCTGATAGGCCTTAAACTTTTGATCCTTTTGCCTCAGGCTTCAGAGTAATTATGGGACTACAAACCTGTATGCCACCATGCAGGGCTAGGAATGTTCTTTTTTAAAGATATTATGGATTAAGCCCCAGGGCCTTTGCACTAAGCTACATCCTCAGTGGGTTTTGTTGTTCTTGTTTTTTGTTTGAGATAAAATCTCACTAAGTTACCCAGGCTGGACTGAATTTATAATCCTCCTGCCTCAACCTCCCAGGGCATGTGCCACAAAGCCTGGCTGAATATTTCCTTTTAAATGTGGAGAGATAGGATAGCAGAGACTAAGAGTCACACAGCAAATTGTGTCATATCCATGGGGAGAGACCAGTGAGCAGAGGAAAGAGAAGTTGCTGCTCCTGGCCCTGTTCTGCACACCCTGGACAGCATATCACTTTTAACTAGAGAGCATTAGTTGGAAAAAGCTTAACCCCCTTCTTTTTACATGGGATAAAGGGCCCCGGAAAGGCTCCAACAACCACTCTAGGGTAGCCCTCCCTGAGGGAGGCAGGGTGGCCATGGGCAGCACCTCTGTGACAGCCCTCTGGGAGCCAAGTTATTTCCAACCGAGGCATGAGTCAGGGAAACTTCATTCTGCGCAGAGCATGGGGCCTGCCATCCAGGGGTGGCCATGTGTGCCTGCACATGGGAGGGAGGAGAGGCCGATGTGGGCAGACGGACACAGAGCTCCTTGCCTCCTCCTCCTCCCAGAGCTGACCGCCCCCATCCCTCCCCCGTCAGGCCTTCTGGTGCCCAGGAAGCCACACAGGAACTCCAGAGCCTTTGGGCCTGTGTTTGAAACAAATCCCAGGGACACAGTCCACTGACGTGCTCCACACGCACGGTGTGTCCACGTGGCCTGCAGGGCACACACATGCACTCAGGGACAGCCTCTCCAAGCCATCCAGGCACACACGTCTGCGCCGCTCTCCCGCAGCCCCGTGCACGGCATGCGGCGCACACGTCCGTGCCTGATGTTTACATGTATGCAGCTGAAGGGTCCCTGGCCCTTCCTGTCTCCTGGGCTTCCTCTGACAATTTGTGGAAATGGCCCCAGCTGCCTGCAAGGCCAGACTTGGAGGGCTGCTAGGACGGGATGGCCATTGTTAGACGCTGTGCTATCCTCTTCTCTTCCCCCGTCTTTCCCCTACAACCAGGTGCTGCTGACATGTGTAATAATAGCGGTGCACAGCTTGGCCACACACCTCCTGTCCTGTCCATCTCTAAAACTCATAAAAAAGACTCCTGAGTGCTGATGGCCCCCTCCACCACTCTAATCCACTTCAGCCCAGGGCAGTGCCCCAGCCCTACTTGGGATGTAAAAGCCCGGCTTGGAATCTTGTCCCAGGTCTACCTTCTGTTGTTTGAGACAGGGTCTCGATATGTAGTTCACACTGGTCCTGAACTCACTGTATAGCCCAGGTTGGCCTCAAACTCATGGCAGTCCTCCTGCCTCAAGCTCTAGACTGCTGGGATTACAGACGTGCACCACCATGCCTGACTCCCAGCTCTGCATTTCTTATCTGTGTGCCCATGATCTAATCCTCCCTCAGGAAGATAGGATTGGTCCTCTCTTCCCGGTACCGGAGAAAAACCAAAAAAAAAAAAAAAAAAAAAAAAGGATTGGTCCTCTCAAGGCTGGTGAGAAGCACAGAGGAAATAACACCAGGGAGAGCACCTTGTGAATGCTGAGTGACATCAGGCTCTCCCCTCTACATCTGTTCACCCTTCACCAATGGGTGAAATCTGAGGAAGCAGCCATAGGCCCTTCCTCCTTGGTCCTCTCCCTTGCCGTTCAGTACTCTGAGCACCATCCTGAGGGGTCCAGTCACCCCTGCACTTTGCACATACACCCAGGGCTGACAAAAGGCTGTGACTGTGGTGGGGACTTCTAAGAGATACATGGGCAGGGGGGATGATAGCTTGGCCAAGTGGGGCGTAGCCCAGCCTCAGAAGTCAAGAAGCCTGGGTAAAGATTTATCCCCTCTACTACTCACGAAATGACCTTGAAAAGTCACTGTACCTGTCTCCTCATCTATAATGTAGGGAGATGAACAGTGCCTCAGTGGGTGCGAGGGATTTAACTTTAAGCAGAAAGAAGGTTTCATACACATTCTTGGCAAAAGGAGAAATCATCTCGCTCTTTTAGAAGACATTTGTGCTGTAGACTTTAAGAACTTGCTATTGTATAATTTCTTGCAGAACTGGAAGAGCAAAAATTGCAAACAACTTATCTATAGGTGGGGGCAGAAGTACCAGGAAGCTGGGAAAACAAAAAGCGAGGAGATTTTTTCTGTTCTGATAGTGGATTTAATCTTAGCGTGGAAGAAGAGAGTGAAGAAGTGTGGGGTGTGCTCCCTGCTTGCACCTGCTCAGGCTGCCAGGAAGGTCGCTGAGAGGCTGGTGACCTTCACTGCAGGACGGCAGGAGAACTGGATGGGAGGCAGAGAGGGGACCTGTCCTTCATAGTTATGAATGTCTGGACTGCATGCATGCATTACCTATCCACACACTTAAAATCTGAAATTATTTGTGCTTTTGGTGAAAAAAATAATTTGGAATTTAGCTTATGGAAGTAATTTTGAGTTAGGAGCACAGATACATGTACACAAACGTTCATCATCAGAGTTTTTTTTGTAGTGGCCAAAAATTGGAGACAAGGTCAGTAAGGGATGGAATTTTGGTGGACACTAGGAACGACAAAGCTGTTGTAATCCTCAGGCAGAGAAAGACAGCTTGATGGATTGCTGGCTGAAAACACAAAGCAGTTTATAAAACAGCATGTTTGTGAAAATGCCACGTGTGCAGCTATACATGTCTGGAAGGAAGTTTACATTTCACCAACAAGTCATTTCTTCTCATTGGGTGATTGCTGCTCAATTTTGAAAACCTTTCTGCTGTTTTAGAGTTCCAGGTGTGTTCTCTCCAATGAATGTCTATTATAAGCAATTCATAAAATGTATATAGACATGTATACTATTCACAGAGAAAGGGCAGAAGGAAACATTTTTAAGTGGTTCAGTAGTGTTTATCTCTAGAGATGGAAGTATGTTTTCTTAGCTCTGCTTCTTTAAATTTTTTGATCACATATTATTACTTTTATAATTAGCTAAAAAGCATCAATAAAGTGTAGAAAAGAAACATCCAATGTGAGGTCAAGCTTTGGCCTGAGAGGGGTTTGAGTCGGGCTGGGGAAGCCACAGGCTGCGCTGGAACCTGGGGCCGTGCCAACTCTCTGTGGCCCTGGGGAGGAGGAGGCTGGAGCCGGAGCCCCAGCGGCCAGGCCTGCTGAGCGGAGAGTGAGAGAGGGAGCCAGGCAGGAGAGTGTAAAAACGCTGGGACCCAGCCCCTGGCGGGACCAGTGGACTAGTGAGGACAGGCAGTGGGCTGGAAGGGGAAGAAGAAGAAAGGACTCCCTGACAGCAGGTAGTAAATGGTCCTTTGCCTGAGCCTGGGGATGCTGGGGAGCGCAATGGGATATGGTGAGCACCTTTGTCTGTACTTGCAAACATCCGGGAGTCTGTAGCATCCTGTCTGTGCATCTGGCATTGGGACAAGAGGCCAACCTGGAGATGATGAGGCAGCAGTCATAGCACAAGACAGTAACGATGTTATGGATGGAAGATGTGGATCAGAGAAAGCACAGGGGCTCGGAAGAGCAGGCGCTGGGGAGAAACAGCCCCCTGCCAGGGAAATGGGAATCTTGAGTATCTCCTGGAGGGGAAACCAAGGCAGAACCAGCAGGTGACGATGAGGATGGGGTGGAGAAAGAAAGCCATGCTGGATGGGATGAAGCAGCGGACCTCCTCTTCCCCTCCTCCCTGGCTGGGAATTTTGAGGGAGGACCAGGCTGCACAGGGTGATTCCGTGGCAGTGAGTGGGCAGTGCTAGGGTCTGTACACTCGGCCAGGCCCCATTGGCTGTGAGGGCTGGAGCTGCGCAGAGACAGGCCAAGCTGATGCAACGTGGGCCTATCATTGCAGGCCCTGGGAGGGGGGATGCAGCTGTGCTGGCTGCTGCCCAGCGGTTCCAGTAGGGAGGGGGAACTGGCTCTCATGCCTGGCTGGTGCTCTGGGCCTGCAGCGCAGCCAGGCCCAAAGGCTGTCTGTTCTAGGTCTGCTGTGACTCAGGAGGCAAGCATGCTTTTCACGGAAGCACCCAGAGCCTTGGCTCTTCAGCTGTGTGAGCGTGCCTCTGTGTGTGTGTGTGTGCGTGTGTGCGTGTGTGCGTGTGTGCGTGTGTGTGCGTGTGCGTGTGTGTGTGTGTACATGCAATGGAGGAGGAGCCTGCAGCTGATGCTGCACTCCAGCTGTTCCTTGCCAACTCAGCTCAGCACTCCAAGGGCCAGATGGGGAACTTGGAGGAGAGGAGCAGGTCCTGGCTGAGTCACTCCTGAGTTCCAGGCTGCTCATCTCTGACTCTGAGTGTGACTCTGGACAAGACCCTGATCCCCCTGAGCCTCAGGGTGCTCATCCCTTTACGGACCCAGAGAGCTTTGAAAAGAGTCAGAGGCTGGGGGTTGGAGGAGGAAGAGGGTCTTCCTGAGTGCACAGCTGGCCAGTCTGAGCCTCCAAAACAAGCACAGAAGAAAGGGAGTCAACATCAACTGATGCCCATTATGGGCCAGGAGCCTTCGTGTTCTCCATTAATTCTCACAGCCTTGCTTAAGGTAGGCATTTTATTAGCTCCCAATTTGCAGGTGAGAAAGCTGAGCCTTTAACAAAGTGGAGATGATAGGTCTGGATTTGAAGCCAGGACTCTGTTGGGTTCCTGGGTGACAGAGAAGGAAGGCATCAAAAGACTTGTGCTGCTATGAACACTCCCAGGGACTCAGAGTTGCCCACATTTGGGGCAATGCCTAGAAGTGGATTATTCTGTTAACCCCGTCCAGAGTTAGGGTTATGAAGAAGAGGGAACTGGACAGATGGTGGCCAGATCTGAGGGAGTCCCAAGATGCAGCTGGAGGCCTATAGAGCTCAGTCAGAGACTTGGGTGGGGCTCAGGAACCAATGGGCAGCTTTCTCCAGCCCCTGACTCAGGCACCTGGCCCTGGAAGATGGGCCAGAGTGCTATCTGAGGGCTAGAAAAGGTCTCAGATGCAAATCTAGACACCAAGCCCTGGCCTCGAGACCGGGATATAGCTCAGTGGCACAGCACCTGCCTGGCAAGTGCGAGGTCATGAGTTTGATTCTCTGTACCTAAAAAAAAAAAAAAAAAAACAAAGGCAGGGAACGCAGCTACTGGAGCACTGCTGAGGTTAGGGACACTAACACAGGCTGGGCCCAGAGATGGGGCCCAGTGAGGTTTGAGCATTGAGGAAGATGGCCAGCGAGGGCTTCAGGATGGGCAGTGCTAACCTAGTCCCATGTCCAGCTGAGACGTCTGCCCCATCACGGGGAGTGGGCTAGGTCCGCTCTGCTGCTCCCGCGCAGGGTGCGATGGGGACAAGCAAGTCTGATGTCCACAGAGCTGGCTCCACCTCTACTTGGCACTTTCAGAAATGGAGACTTGCTCCAGGGTCACCCCATAGGGACCGTGCACAAGACAGGGTGTAGACAGGATTCCAAACGCTGGTAGGATATTTGTTTTCACTCAAAATGGACGTGCCCTGAGGAATGGTTCCGAGACAGCGGTGTGCTGGGAACGCAGAAGCAAACCAGATCCACTCCCTGTGCTCAGTGTGTGACAGAGGAGAGGATGCAGAGGGGTGCTGAAGTCCAGAATACCTCCTCTGGTGCGTGGCTGGGAGTCAGGGAAAAAAGGCTTCCTGGAGGAGGGGACCTGAGGCAAAGAGGTGACACCAAGCAGAGAAGAGCATCTGGGAGTCAGGCGGGGCAAGGGAAGTGCTCACCTTGGGCACACAACTCACAGAAGCACCAAGAACCTCAGGAGTCTACACAAGCAATATTTTCATGCAATATTTTAAAAACTCAGGATTGGGGCTGGGGTGTAGCTCAGTGGTAAAAGCAGGTATCCGGCACGTACAAGGGCCTGTATTTAAACCCCAGGGCATGCAAAAATTCTCTCATGAACAAAGCATCAAAATTTTAAATAAAGACAGGGTCAGCACGGATTTCGTGGGTCAGCCTGTGTGGTATTGCAGGGCCTTCTATATAGTTGAATGTGTTGCTGCTGCCAACTTGAATTTTTAAATAATTTTTTAAGAAAAGCCCCCTCAAGTTATGTAGCCAGCCCTGGACGGAGTCAATAAAAGAGAACTGTGTCAGCCCATATCAGAACTCAAGGCAAAAGGAAAAATAAGGAATATTTATTTAAAATTTGGTAATTTATTCACCATGCACTTTTGCATTAACTTTGACTTCTCAAAAATAGTACACGAATGTATTATTTACCCTGATTACTGAGGAGTTCTGGCGCCCTACATGCGCCCAAGGTGAATGGCTCACTTGTCTCCTGGCTCCAGCCCTGACAGAAGATGGGCAGAGGAAGGGCAGCCCAGGCAGGGGAACTGAAGAGGCAAAGGCTGGGACCTGAGCAGCAAGTGGACCTGGTATGTAAGGCACTGGGAGGGCTCTGGGGAGCAGGGCCCCCAGTGGAGAGGCACCTAGAGGTCCCGTACCTGTCAAATCAGTCCTGAGTTTCCATGCCCTGTCTACAAAATGAGGAGAGCAGTGGTCCCTTTCAACAGCCTGTTTCCCAGATTGTTCTGAGCAGGGAGGGGGGAAATACAAGATGCTCTTTGCAGGGCCCGGTAAGCCAGACAATGCGTGCACAAGCTCGGTGTTAGGCGCAGCACCAGCTTTGTGGCAGGCACACAGCCATCTCCCCCACCTTCTTGTGCTTTCCCCTCCACTCTAGCTGCTCAGGACCACTCCCATCCCATGGGCTGGGAGGCTCCCCAAGCCACCAAAGCTCCTGTCCCTTGCTTCAGTGTGCACAAGAGACAGGACCCTAGTAAGCTTTTTTTGTAAGCTCTTCATTTATTCCTTCTTTCTTCTGTGCAACAAATACTTGCACAGAACACACTGTGTGCAAGGTGCTGCTGGGGACCTGGAAGGCAGGTATGCTCAAAGCCAGCCCTGTGCCTCTAGGGCATTGCATGCTGGCTAGGGAAGCTGGCAAAGAACCAGGAAACTAAGGTGATGAGTTCAGATGATGGAAGGGCTGTGGCAGACACAACGTAGGAGACCACTTTACACGGTAGCCTGAGACCTGAGTAGCAAGAAGCTGTCTTCCTTTCCTACAGCTGCTGGAACGCATTTACCACAAATTGAGTGGCTTAAAACAACATAGATATATTCTCCGAATGGTTCTGGAGGTCAAACTAAAACAGACCAGTGGCTCCTTCCAGAGGTTCCAGGGGTGAATCTGTTTCCTTGCCCTTTCCGGCTCCCAGAGGGTACTGTGTTTCTTGCTCACCAGCCCACCTCCACCCTCAGCCAGTGTACCCCTTTTGGACTTTTTTTTTTGAGACAAAGTCTCACTAAATTGCCCAGACTGGCCTCAAACTGGTGATCCTTCTGCCTCAGCCTTCCAAGTAGCTGGGATTACAAGCGTGCGCCACCACTCCAGCTTCTGACTTCTACCTCCTTCATTCCTACTATTGCTCAGGGTATCGCTCTATTGCTATAGCGGAAGCTTCTGACTTCTACCTCCTTCATTCCTACTATTGCTCAGGGTATCGCTCTATTGCTATAGCGGAAGCTTCTGACTTCTACCTCCCTCATCATATCTTCCTCCAACTCTGCCTGCCTGCCTGCTTAAGGACCCCTCTGATCTCAGTGGGCCACCAGTAAAATCCCCCATCTCTGTAATTTCAGTGCATCTGTAAAGCCCCTTTACTATGCAAGGTAATGTATTCCTGAGACTCAGGGATTGAGACACGGACATCTTGGGGGAGACATTAATCTCCCACCAAAGAAGTCCTGTGGTAGGAGGCAAGCTGTATGTGCAAAAGCACGGTTCCAAGGCTGGAAATGACCTAGGCATGTTCTAGAATAGCATTCTGGAAAGCAATCCTCCAGTTAGCTTGATTTTAATCAACTCATCTGGGAGGCCAATCCCACATCTGCAGATGGACATGGAGTGCTTTGGAACCCTGCACATCTGGACAACTCTATAGGGCATCTCCTTGGCATTCAAGGTTTTCTCCGTCCCCCTGCTTCCGGTACCAGACTCTTCCAACACAGCAGAGGCCCTGGGTGTTTGAGGAAGGACCTGCTGGCCACTCACCTGGGTCCGGTGGAGGGGAGGGCCCAGTCCCTGGGACCTGAGTATAATCCTGCTCTTTCTTCCCCACTGAAGGCCAGGATTGTGTGGCTGAGGGAGGACGGGGGCAGGAAAGCTGGACTTGGACGGTGGCAGAAGCTTTCAATGGCCATATTGTTAGCAGTGGGCTGTGGCAGGGAGGGCACCAGCGAGGCTCCAAGGTCTGCTGAATGAGGCACTGTGCTCCCCAGGTCAGGATGCCCTGGTCAGGGGCTGTCTCGGGAGATGCTTCCCACTCTCTACCCTACCCCAGCCCTGCCCAGACTCTGCTGATCGGCTCCCATGGCATCCCTTGGGGACCACAGTTCTAGCTGGTGGCTCACTGTGCCGTTGGCTGTTGGACAAAGGCTTCTCCGTTAGAAGGTGAACTTTTCAGTAAGCCAGGAACTGTCAGTCTCCACCACCAATGGGACTCAGCACCCAGCACCAACCAGACTTTGGCTTAAAGAAGTTGTCCGTGTGCCCACGATGGATGGGTGGGTGGAGGGGTGGGTGAAGAGACCGCAGCACCCTCGTTTCACATCTTCCCTTGACCTTAGCCCTCGTGTGCTCACTGACCCCCTGCCCCCAGTTACGAGCACCAGCATCACGCTATCTAGTTAACACATACTAACTAGTTAACACATACTAACTAGTTAACACACTACCTAGTTAAAAGCCTCCTGGGGCTCTGTGGTGCATTGACAACGGGCAGTCAACTTATAACCCCCAGCTGAACTGAATCAGGGTGGTGCTGGCTGTGCGAGGCCCCCCTGAGGACTGTTGCAAGCAGCATAGGAGGTAGAACTGGAGAAGGAGAGAGACTGTTGGGAGCTGAGAAGCTGTTGGGTGCTGTTAGAAGCTGTAAGGAGCTGTTGGTTCTCTTGAAAGAGCTTATCATGCTGGCTTTCCGGGCAAACTCGGCTGTTCTCATTGTCTGAGGAGCTTGGGACCTTGCTGTTGCTGAGAATGGCTTTGGTTCACTTTGGGGAGCTCTGGCTCTTACTTGGAGCATCACTTCCTGGCTCCAGTTCAGATCCCTCAGCCTGCTGGCACAGATCCTTCATCCCGCTGGAGTAGACTTTCTGTCTTCCACTACTGAACTTTGGGCCTTCCCAGCACAGATCCATGAAACAGGCCTGCATGAGACATTGTCATGGGCTCTAGGCCCCCAGCTGGACTCAAGGGAGGCATTGTCATGGGCTCTAGGTCTTCAGCTGAACTCATGCAGGACATTATCATGGGATCTAGGCCTTCAGCTGGATTTTTAGTCTTTAGTGTGTGGACAGATTTCCTGCACTTTCTTATAAATAACCTTATAAAATATGTGTCCTGTATTATATTGTTCCCCTTGCAAAACCCCAGACCAACATAGGCTCCCTGCAAACCCCAGGACCCAGCTGAGCCCAGGCCTGCTGAAAAGCCCTCTTCAACCCAGTTCTCTCCCCTATTTGCACCTCTGCTAGAGCACACCTGACACACTTCTATCCCCTCGGGCCACACATTCCTAGGCCAGAAATACCCTTCCTCCCTTCCCATCTGAATGACCCTCCCCATAGTTCAGGCCACCAACTCCCCCAGGAAGCCTATCTTGACCTCTGCCAATTGCCCCCATCCCTGGGCGTCTCCTCTCTCAGCACCTACTGTTAATTGCCAGTTAATGCATCCATCTCCTTCTTAAACCATGAGCCCCTCACAGGCCAGGACTGAACCTTATCCGCGGGCTGTCATCCTCACCCTGGACATGGTCACCCAAAGAGCAAACGCCAAGCAGAAGTGTAAACTCAGCCCCAAGTCAGAGGGCAGGTCCTGAGGCCTGACTACGGGGCATTTGTGCCCTCTGCCGGCCAGTTGGAGTCACTACAGTTTTCTGCCTCTAACGGATTTATGTACTGGGGTGATAAATCCCTAGAGCACTGACAGAGTGTGACCTCAGGACCAACAGCATCAGCACCGTTTTGGAACTCGTTAGGAGTAAAAATGACTGGGTTGCACCCTAGACCTGTAAGTCAAGATCTAGGGGTGGGGTCCAGCGATCTGGGGTTAACAAGTCTTCCGATGATTAAGATACAGGCTGAAGTTTGAGTTCTTTTCTCTTTTTTTGGTACTGGGAATCGAACTCAGGACATTATGCTTGCCAGGCAGGTACTTGTGCCACTGAGCTATCTCCCCAGCCCCAGGCTGAAGTTTGAGAACCATTTTCCTCGTACCTTGAGCTCGAGCTCCTCCCAGGAGCCCCAGATAATGGAGGAGGCAGAACCCATCTATCAGGGATGCCGGGGAAAATACCAGATGCCTACAAATTTCAACTTTTACTAGGTGTCTTTTCTTTTTCTTTCTGAATCTGGATCCTACTCTTGCTTTAATGCTTTGCTGTCATCATTTTGAAGTTCTTAATGATTTTTAAAAATTAATTAAGTTTATTGGTACACTTTAGGTATATATAATAATCACATTCATCATAGGGACTTTGTACTTATACAAGATATGTCTCCTTTTTTTAATAAAATAAAGTTTATTGAAAAGCAACTGTTGGGGTTGGGGATTTAGCTCAGTGGCACAGTGCCTGCCTGGCAAGCGCGAGGTCGTGAGTTTGATTCCCGGTACTGGAAAAAAAAAAAAGAAAAGAAAAGCAACTGTACTTGCACTTCATGGTGATGAACAAAAACAAAACACACCCTTCACAAGAGTATTAAAGTATGCAATAGTGATAAATCTCACCACAAAATTTACAAGACCGATATACAGAAAACTAGAAAATATTACAGAGGAACTGAAGATTTCAAGAAATATTTCAGGGTAAAACACTTGAAGATAACAATTTTCCAAAAACTGATCTAATAATCTAATTCTAATGAAAATTCCAGTATTTTAAATTGGCAGGCTTTTCTAAAATTGATACAAAAACTCAAAAGGCTCGAAATTATTAAAAAATTTGGAAAAGGAAGAAAAACTTTGGAAGGCTAACGTGACATTATTTCTAGAATATACATTTATCATATCTTGCTCTTTTAGTTTCTCATACTAGGGAGACAGTACAATGCTTACACATATGGGTCTGATTTATTTTGCTTATGAGTATGGATTTGAATTGTATCTATTTACCTATAAATGTTTCCAGTTTATCCTTTTTTATGACTGAGTAGTACTCCATTGAATAAAAAGGCTACATCTTTTTTTGGGGGGGGTACCAAGAATCAAACTCAGGACCTCACACTTGCTAGGCAGGTGATGTGCCACTGAGCTATATGCCTGGCCAAGACCACGTCTTTTATTAGTACATTTTAGGTATATATAATCATCACATTCATCTTAGGGAATTTGTACCTGTAAATGATAGATCTTGATTCTTTTTTCTTTCCTCCCATTCTACTCTCCCTTCAACCCCTCTTTCTGATTTTTTAACAAGGAGCTCTGCATTTTTATTTTCCTCTGGGTCCCACAAACTGTACCAGCTCCTAGGAGGATCCCTTACCATGCCTCATGCAGAGCATTTGGGATCCTGAGCTCAGAGGCAGGAAGAGCTGGGCTTACAGTAGCTGAGCTGTGCCTCTGAGTTTCCCTGGCCAGCCCTCTTCCCCAGGTGAGTCAAACCACCCTGCTCCCCAGATCCAGGTGCCTTCATCCCTGCGTCTCCCTGCCTCTGTCCTCACCCCTTCTTTTCCACCTTCCACACAGGAAGGTAAACTTGCATGTTGCCTCCCGCTCAAAACTTTTCTTGGGTGTCTCCTTACACTGCTTTTAGGACAACCAGTGGCTGTCTTCATGGAGCACAGAGCAAAGATCTGGGTACTTTCCCTGGATACTATCTCCTGGACCTGCAAATAGTCCCGCCTCTGGCGGGCAGCGGGTGGCAGAAGAGCTATAGAACAGTTCACTGAGCACCTGCTATCGCCCAGCACTGTCCTGGGTGACAGGGACACAACGATGGGGGAAGCACAGTGGGAGCCCAGCTTCTATGGGATGTCTGCATGGACCCAGACAGCTTTCACCTCAGCTTTATGCCCTGACCTTGTGCCCTTATCAAACAGTAGGGGCAAATGGCTCTTTTTATTTTTAATTTTTCAGAGGCAAGCAGGAAGTCATTCTACACTTTCTCAAAGATTTAGTTCAAAATTACATTGTGAGGAGGGTGTGCGAAATGCAGAATATCCAAGGACAAGGAAGGGCAGGAGGGGGAAGGGGGCCGGGTGTGGCAGTGCACACTGTAATCCCAGCCTTTGGGACGTCGAGGCAGGAGGATCGCTGCGAGTTTGAGGCCAACCTGAACTGTAGTGAGACCCTGTCTCAAAAACACACAAAAAACAAAAAACAAAAACAACAACAAAATGAGGGGATGGGAGCTGCTGTCTTCTGAGGTGATTACAAAATCAAATCAAAGTATCATTTGGGCTGTTACTTCATGCTGGCACGAGCAGGTTGTAGCACTTCAGGGTCTGGGTACTTCTAGGGGGCCTTGACAGGTCCTGGCTGGGCCACAGCTCTAGCGTGACCAGCTGTCCTGGTTTGCCCAGGAATGAAAGCTATGGGACTTCCGGTGCTGAAACAAGGACAGTCCTGAGTGAACAGGGCATCTGGTCAACCTGCAGCAGCTCGACCCTGCCTTGTGCTCAGTGGATGCTCCAGGACCATGGATGAAGGACCCCAGAACACCAGGCAAGGCCAGCAGGTGTCAGTCAATCTCCGTCTACAACTGCACACAGGTCGCTCTCCCTGGGCGTGGCCTCACTGGATCCTAGAGTGAATCAGCGCCCAGCTTGAGCCCTCATCAGCTTCACCTTTGCTGGGTGACCTTGAATTACTTACTGAAATTCTCTGAGCCTCCCCATTTCCTCCTGAGAATGAGGTAACCGCCGAGCATGGTGGCGCATGCCTGTAATCCCAGCACTTAGGAGCTGAGGCAGGAGGATTGCTGTGAGTTTGAGGCCAGCCTGGGCTACATAGTGAGTTCAAAGCCAGCCTGGGAAAAAAACAAAAAAAGCCAGCCTGAACTGCATAGGGAAGCCCTGTCTGAAAAAGACAAAAATAAAAATAAGAGAGAAAGAAAGAAAGAAAGAAAGAAAAAGAAAAGAAGGAAGAAAGAAAGGTAACATCTTCTTACAGGATACAGTAAAGATGAAAATGAGATAACTCAGGAAAAGTAAAGTATAATCATAAATCATAGGATTAGGTTCAGCTGTAAGAGAATCCCAGAATAACAGATAAATCAGAAGATATTTGACCTGGGGTGGGGCAGGGGCTCTATTTCATTAAGTCCTCAGCATTTAGGCTGCTTCCAGCTTGTGCGTCTTCCATCCCCAGTGTAGTGGACACTTGTCCTTGAGGACCAAGATGGGAGCCAGGGCCCATCTGCAGAACTCTGCTGTGCCTTCTCATTTCAACTGGAGTAAAAGTCAAGTCCATCCCACCCGCTCTACAATGTGCTTTTGTGACCACAGCCATGCAGCTTTCATCTGACCCCCACAAGTCATTCCCTCCATTCTCGTGACATCTTCCAGGCAGCAGAGAGAAGGCCCAGGTAAATGCATGCCCCTCTCTCCCAAGGGCACCATGCAGAAGTCATACACAGAAATTCCGCTTACATTCCACTCACTGCAACTTTAGTCCCATGTCATAGAGAGCTGCAAGACACGCTGTGAAATGCACTCTTTATTTGGAGGGCCCATAAACCCTTGTAAAAATCAGGAGTGAGTGGCGTGACTGTGGGTGTTAGAGAAGTAGCTGAGGACATGGCCACGTGCCCGATACAAACAGGAAAGGATCAGAAAATGTGAGCTGCTTTACGCCTTAACATTTGCTGACCTTCCCCCTATCAGAGAAGGCAGCAGGTCCCTGAAGGGGGCAGTGTGGGCATCCTGGGCTCAAAGTGTGGGAGAGGAGGGTGGGGCTGGGGCTGACTGAGACATGAGAGGTAAGAATGCCTCTGGATGGCTCTGGCAAGCTGTTCATAATACCCCACGGCTCAGCACATGTCACCTCAAATTTGAAGCCCGGCTGTCCTGAGAGTTCCATCTGGGAACTCAGCAGTGGGGTTCTGGGGTACAAGGAGTTCCAGGACCAGGCTGAGGGGGTACCACAGAGGGAAAGAGGCCACAGCACCACAGTGAGCTCTGAAGGGAGCAGAGCCTGACCCCCTGGAGCACCCCCTGGGGTGAAAGGAGACACAGGAGTCGAGCAAGTCCTGTTTTGGTAGAGAAGCAAGTGAGCAGCAATCAGAGGACTCTGGCAAAAGCAGCCTCTGGGCTGGGGATAGAGCTCAGGGGCACAAGCACCTGCCTGGCAAGCACAAGGTCCTGAGTTCGATTCCTGGTACCAAAAAAACAAAAACACAAGCAGCCTCTGCCAGGAAGCAAAAGCAACTGCACAGGGTGAGGACACACAGGCCGGCAGCCTGCCCAACTCAGTCTGAGAGGTGGCTGCTTACAGATGCCAGGGTGACAGGCCCTGCAGCAGGGGTGGGCAGAGGGTCCTCGACGGAGGGGGAAGTGTTTGACCACTGCAAGTTTTCCTGCTAAATGCCCCTCCACAGATGCACTTTGCTCCAGTGTGGAAATACACAGCTCTGGCCCTGGAATGCGAGCCTCGTGGGGTGCTGCTTTCCTCAGCCAGGCAGCAAATCTCTCCGCGCTGGGGGCAGGCCCAGATTGTCTGCCACTGCAGCCTAAAGCCCCTCCTCCAAGCCCTTCCCCCTCTCCTGCCGTGGATGCCAGACTCACCACCCAGGGGAGGGCAGCTTCCTGCTGGAGGGGACCCTGGAGCAGGGCTTTCCAAGTGGACCTGCATGTAAGGGCCCAGCAATGGGCAGCCACTGGAGAGTTCCCGCTGAGGGAGTGCAGTGGTCAGATCTGGAGTGGCACAGGTGAGCAGTGAGGGTCCTGAGATGATATGGGCCCAGCCTGGGGAGGTGACTATGGGAGCCAGGGTGTCCAGGAGTCGATGAAAACACATTTAGATGTCTAGGAGGAAGGAATTTCAGAGCTGCAAGCTGGCAACTCCAGGAGATCTAAAGTTCTGAGTCTCTGTGACCACCTGGGTGTGGACAGTAAAGTCCAGGCTGGCCGCAGGGCTCTGGCCTGGGTGGCGGGATGGATGTCGGGGCCTGTCATAGGGATCTGTGGAATGCAAGGGGAGGAGCAGCATTAGTGGGGAAACAGGGAGTTTAACTGGGGACATGGCAAGTTTGAGAAGACTCGTATCATGCAGTAGAAGCTGGGAATGAATGCGGGTGTGGATGTGGTGGGACGGTCAGGGCTGGAAGCAGAGTTACTAATGCGAAGGCCGTGGAGGCGCACACCCAGAGTCATACTGGCCATTCACAAGTTTTTATGTTTTTATTTATTTATTTTGGTACCTGGAATCAAACTCAGGACCTTGCGCTTGCCAGGCAGGCGCTTATGCCCTTGACCTACAACCCCGCCCACAGGTTTTTATGTTTACAGCTGAGGAAATCAAGACAAAACGCGTTGGGCTGTGTTATTCCCAGTTCTTCCTTCCACTGTTACCAAGGTCCACGGAGGGAAGAGTGTACTTCCTCATCCCATTGACACTGGTGTTGGTTTTGCGGCTTGCTTGGGAATGGAATGTGGACAGAAGAGAGTACGAATGACGGCTCTGAGCCGAGAACTTCAGAAGCAGCATGTGTTTCCGCGTAGACTCCTTGAAGTTGTGCCATCCTCGTGAGAAAACCACGCTCTGTGTAGCCACTGGTCCCAGAATGAGAGAATGCAGAGCCAACCTGGGCCTGAGAAACAGCCCCATTCAGGGCTGGGGATGTAGCTCAGGGATACAAGCACCTACCTGGCAAGCGCAAGGTCCCGAGTTTGATTCCTGGTACCAAAAACATTTTTTTAAAAAACCCCAATCAGAGCTTTCCCTACCCCTCCAGCCTACCTACAGACCCTGTGATGAGAGGAGGAAGTATTGGCTACTTGTTTCCAGCTGAAATTTCCTTTAGTAAAGGTGACAGCAAACAAAAGGATCTGATGTGATGTGGCAGGTCTGTCTCCCCCACTGAAAAGAGCACTCCTTGGAGGACAGTGTCTGATTTCATTTCACATTTCAGGGTGAGCCCGGGGCAGGGGGTGCTGAGTGCTCAGCAGAGGTTCCCTGAATTCTTAGGGGAAGCCACCAACGGGAGCAGAAGCCATTGCCATGGTGCCGGCTGGTTTGGAGAGTTCTAATTTTCTGCCCTGAACAGCATCACGATTGGCTCTTAAGCACATGACCTTAGGACAAGGTACTATCCCCTCAGTTCTCTTCTTCTGGCCCTCTCCCCAGCTGCTCCTGGAGATAAGAGGCGCCCCTTTGTTCTTAGGGAAACTGACACAGTGAAAAACAATGGCATTTCTTTGCATCTGGGATCTATTGAATCTGTCACTTGCCAGCTCTGTGACTTTACACAAGCTACTTACACTCTGAGCCTCTGTGTCCTTATCTGTGAGTGGGAACAGTGAACCACCTCCTAGGAGGTGTAGGAGTGAAATGCTTGTTGGCACCAACAAAACCATTCAAACATGGGTAAAGGATATGACTAGACATTTCTCCAAAGAATGTATACAGAGGCCAACGAGCACCTAACAAGATGCTTGCTATCACTAATGATAGGGAAAATGCAAATCAAAGCCACAGTGAGAAACTACTTCGCAGTCATCAGGATGGCTATTATCCCCCAAACCAGGAGGTAAGTGTTGATGACGACACAAAGAAACTGGAATCTTGTGCACTGCTGGTGGGAATGCACTATGGCACAGCTGCTGTGGAAAACAGTAGTGGTTCCTCAAAAAGTTAGAAACAGAATTATCCCTAAAGTTCCGCAATTTCTCCTGTGGGTATAGAACCCAAAGAATTGAAAGCAGAGTCTCTAAGGCACTGGTGGTGAACCTATGGCACGCATACCATACCACAGCGGGCTATTTGGATCATTAAAAGCTCTAAAAGGTTCGCCGTCACTGCTTTAAGGAACGTTTACGCATCCATGTTCATAGCAGCATATTCGTAGTGGTCAAGAGGCGAAGCAACCCAAACGCCCACTGGCAGTTGAACGGATCCAGAAAACGTGGTACACACATACAATGGGATGTTAACCTTTAAAAAGCAAAGAATTCTGATCCGTGACAACACAAGTGAAACTTGCGAATATTATATGGAGTGAGATGTCAGTCACAAAAGGACAAATAGTGTATGATTCTTCTTAAGTGAGGAATCTAGAGTAGAGAAATTCAGAAAAAAACAGTGGTTCCCAAGAGTTTTGGGGAGGGAAGAATGGAGGGATATTGTTTGATGGATAGAGTGTCAGGGTCTGTGTAGTTGTTTTGTTTAGGCAGTGCTAGGCTCAGGACTGGACCTTGGCTTCACTCACCCTCGGCAAGTACTGCACCACTGAGCCACATACCCGGCCCTAGAGTTTTAGTTCTGCAAGATGAAAAGAAGTCCTGGAAATGAAAGGTAATGATGGTAGAACAATGACAATATATTTAGTGTGAGTTTCCTGAATAGGAACTTTAAAATAGTTAGAATGTAAATTCTGCTATGTATATTTTAGCACAATTCTTTTTTTTCTTTTTTCTTTCTTTTTTTTTTTTTTGAAAAAGAGCAAACTGCTTGGAGCAGCGCCTTGCATACAAGGCACACAACAGACCCTTTCACCAGAGCCTGCAAGGTCAAAGTTCGTTCTGTGACAGTAGAAAGGCATCACTGGCCTTTGTCACTGGTTGACATTTCCCTGAGGCAAGGGCAGAGGTGGGAACGGCCAGGGAGCCTGAGCACAGATCAGAGCCTCCAGTGCACTGGACATCACCACCACGCCCTCCCCGGAAGCAATGCCAGCAGCGCTCCGGAAAGTCTCTGAGGACGGATAAAAGTTACCCTGCTCCTTGTTTAGTGGGCCCTGAATACATGTCTTTTATTTTGTTGTGGGAGCTGGAGATTGAACCCAGGGACTCACATATGCTAAGCATTCGCTTTGCCATTAGATCTTCCTAAACTGCTGCAGGACAGCCTGGCGGGTCACAAAGCACAGGCCGCAGGGCAATGGCTGTCTCCAGAAAGGCATTTATTTGCACACTGTCTGAACCATGAGTTGAACTAGCCACTTTTTTTTTCAGGAAATACTATTTTTACTTGAAAGAAATACTGACAGATGAATTACAGGGATGCAGAGTTGGGTATCTGGCAGACATTTTCCCAAAAATGAGTAAAATGGCACTGTCACATCCCAAGGTAAATTGACAGTATTTATTACTGATGATAAAATTTGAGCTTTCAAGCGAAAATTAGAATTTCAAAAGCTCCTGTTCACCATCACAGCTTCATAGCTTCTGATACTTAATGACTTCTCCCCTGAGATTGGTGGTGATATTAATGAATGTGATTTTTTCAAAATGTTATATACTGAAATTTGTCAACATTTGGAAGATTTGCCTAACTTGACAAGTCATTTTTCCCCAAACATCCTTTCCCAGCTATCTGTGTAAGCCTAAAGTATGCTTCCTTCCTCTTTCTTTCTTTCTTTGCTTCCTTCTTTCTTTTTTTAAAAGGGTCTCACTACGTGGTCCAGGCCGGCCTTAAAATCAAAATCCTTCTGCCTCAGCCTCCTGAGCTCTGGAATTAAAGACATGTGCCTCTGAGTGCAGCTCCTGTATTCTCTTCATAAACTTCAATCAAAACAACATAGTGAGGGGCTGGGGATTTAGCTCAGCGGCAAAAGCGCCTGCCTGGCAAGCGCAAGGTTGTGAGTTCAGTT
>NW_004955414.1:16315292-16322957 GCF_000276665.1 Chinchilla lanigera
CTTGTCCTCTATTAAGACAAGCACTAAATTTGTAAACTGGGCATAGTGGTACATGCCTGTAATCCCACTACTCTGGGAGGCTGAGGCAGGATGATCACAGTTGGGCAACTTAGTGAGACCCTGTGTCAAAGTAAAGAACACACAGGGGCTGGGGATGTAGCTCAGAGCACAAGTGCCAGGTTCTAATCCCCAGTACCACAAAACAGAAAGAAAGACAAAGAAATTCGTAAACTCATAAAACAATGTTACTCTTCTCTTACTAATTTGTTTTGTTTTGCTTTGGAGAGTATAGTTACTCTTTTCAAAAATATGTTAATATTAGGCTTGTTTATCATCACTTTAAATTACATAAGTAGTTTAATGTATCTATTTTAATTCACAGTGCAACAGCAAGCAGAAACACCAAAATGACACCCAGGATTTGGAGGCAGATTTATTTTACATCAACAGGCACTGATTGGGATCATTCCCAGAACATCAGGCCCCGATCTCTGGTGCTCTACAGCTTATATGGGATAAGCAAGCAGGAAGTGCAGAGGCGGAATGGCTTGTCAACTGGGGACTGGTTTATACAACGTGCCTCACAGTGACCAGCTGTGCATCACCCTGACCGGCCCTTTCTAAGAGACGGGAGCAACTGGAACTGCAACAGGAACTATTAACCGGGCAACTAAAAAACTGAAGGATACTGGCTGGGGGGGGAATTTTCTGTTGCAAGAGCAATGTAAATGTCCAGGCAGTTCTTTAGTGTTCTCAATAATTTTCAGGTGTAAAAATTTTCCTGATACCAAAAATTTCAGAGCCAATGCTATAGCACTAGCTTAGTATTATTCTGCACTAATGAGTATCAGACAGCAGGGGGCAGCAGAGGCAGCCAGAAGAAGGAGTCCCATTACAGTAAAGGTATTGTGTACGGGCAGGGTGTGTCCCACGCTTTGTGCTAGCACACAGATGGAAATCTGACAAGGAGTTCATGGTCCAGGGGTAACAAACCCTGCAGTTAACAGTGGAGGGGATACCCCCTCTGCTGAACGTCCAAAGGCACTGGGAAAGGGTATGCTTAGGTGAGCACTCTACCACTGAAGTACATTCCGTTCTTTTTTTTTTTTTTTTTTTTTGGTACTGGGACTCGAACTCAGGACCTTGTACTTGTTAGGCAGGAGCCTGACACTGAGCTATATCCCAGGCCCCTTGTTCTTTTTTTTTTTTCTTTTCTCTTGGGACTGAACCTAGGGCCTTTGTTCTGAGCTACAGCCCCGTTCCTTTTCTCTTTTTTTATTTTGAGACAGTCTCACTAAATCACTAAATTGCCCAGGCTGAGCTTGAACTTGTGATCCTCCTGCCTCAGCCTCCCAAAGTGCTGGGTTTCTAGGCATGTGCCACTATACCTAGGAAGCTTGGAGTTCCGATCAGTTATTTCCCCTGGCTGGCAGCGGGCTTGGTGGAATGGAGAAAGCCCCCAGGATGGGGGTCAGAGTGGGATTGAGGTTCCCCAACTTTCAAGGCTGGAGCCTGATCCGGGATCCAGGAGAATGAGAAGAGGGGGTCACGCATCACCTTTACTAACTTGACACAGACATTTCCCAAAGCCAGCTGACCCCTGACCCCTGACCCCTGTACCAAATGAGAAGCAGCCACAGAAACCATTCACACCTGTCCCCTCCCCTCGCAGGCCTCTCCTAGCCCCAGAAGCACAGCTCTCCTCAGCGCCAGGCCGGCCTCCCTCCTCCTTCCAGCTCCCACACTTCCAGCTCCAAGGCCTCCTCAGGCCTCCAGCTCCGCCTCCGGCTGTTCCCTGCGGTGCAGCCCTTTCGCAATTGTCCTGGAAAGCCTGTCCACTGTCAGCGTGCTCCCCTGCCCCTGCCTCCCCTTCCACCTACACTGGTCTCCCACGTCACCCATGGCCCAGTTGCTTAAACTGGAGGACATTTCGCCCTGTCCTCCCGGCCCTCCTTAACCTCTCCCCACGCTCCCCTGCCCTCCTGACAAGTTCCCTAGCTCTTCCCCTTCTGCTGGGTTTCCAGCTTCCTCCTGCAGGACCACCCTCCCTCCCTGCGGCCAGTTTGTCCACTCCCAGGCCATGGCTTCAAGCCTTGGTCCCTCTCCTGAGCTCCTGGCCCAAATATCCCACAAATCGCCCCAGGCACCCCCTCCAGCCACACCACAAGACCCCACACCACGCATGCCACTTCAGGCCCCCCTCATCAGCTCCCCACCCCAGCATCCTGTGAATGGAGCTATCACTCTGTCAGGCCCCAAGCTGAGTCCTGAGTGTCACCCCGGGTCATTCTGTCTAGGTCCTGCCTCCTCCCCACAAGTGTTTTCAGATTCCCCCATGTACCAGCACCGTAGCCAGGGCTCAGGTCTCTCCTTGATATCGGGACTCTTAAAACACAGCCACACGTTGCCTCAGTCTCTTTCCCAGCAGTGCCCAGGCCATCTCTGAAAAGCAAGCCTGACCTAGAAATCCCTGCCTAAACCCTCCCATAGCTCCCTCTGCCCGCAGCCCAGAAGCCAAACTTGTAGGACACATCCCCCACCCCCCCACCCCATCTCTTCAGCCTCGGCCTCTGGATCTCCCTGCCTCATGCTACAGAACTGCCCTTGGTCTCCCTCACACACACCATTGCTCAGGTCTCCCTGGGCACTGGATCTCATTTGTTCCTCCTCGCCTATGAGGGAGGCCTCTATTTTCACTTCAGTTTTACCCATGTGGGAGCAGAGGTACAGCGACGGGAGGGGGCTGGGCTGGGACGTCTTCCATCCGAATTGTTCTCCAGTGGCTCTGTCACTGTCCCCCTCCCACCTGCTCCCATCTATTTCCTCTCAACACACCCTCCTGCTCTGATCCTCCAGCCATTAAGCCAGGGTGGGGCTCAGATACCCAACTCAGGTGCTGTGGACCTCTCTTCCCCTCCTTTGGCAATAAATTGGGCCATAGTTTTCCCTGCGTGTGCCAGATGGGTGAGGCTGCGGCCTCCAGTCCCCCTATGCACAGATGGCAGCCACAGGGCCACTGGGGGCAGCAGAAGGCCAGGGAGGCCAAGGGGCAGGCGGGTTGGAGTCCACAGTCTACTTGTATACCTGGCTCCTAGTCCCCTCCTAGTACCGGCATCGGTACTCCAGTGCCCCTGGGATGAAGCCAAAACTCAAGCCCCAGCCCGCATGGTCTCTGCCTGTCCCTCCAGCTCGTCTTATTTATCTGACACTCACGTGGGGCTTAACAAAAATGAATTCATCTAAGTCTTAAAGTACTACATATTGCCTGCAAGTACTCACGTTGTCCCCACCTTACAGATGAGGAAACTCAGGCACAGAGAAAGGATGAGGCGAATACCTGTCAGGATCTGGATCCAGCCCATCTGGCTCTAGAGTCTGCACAAATGACTGTAGCCTGGCCTCAGTTTCACCTTCTTGTGTCAGTCCTGTCCTCAAATGTACCTACCTTCTCACCCATCACTTGCCACACGTTTTTGTGATCAGCGTCCCCTGTGCCTAGAAGACTTGTCCTTCTTTATTACAGCAAGTTTTGCATATTCTTAGATATCCATTCAAGTGTCACCTCCCCTTTAAATCTGCCTTAGGGGCTGGGGATTTAGCTCAGTAGCACAGCGCCTGCCTGGCGAGCGCAAGGTCGTGAGTTCGATTCCTGGTACCAGAGAAAAAAACCAAAAACACCAAAGCTGCCTTGGCCTGCCCTGCCCCAGCTGAAATGGGTGGTCCGTGTCCATACAGCACTTGGCACACAAACCCACGCAGACAGCTGCGGACTAGGGGCTCCTGGCTGTCCAGGATGGATTCGTACCTGACCATCCCAGCCCCAAGTGCCCAATGTCTGGTTTAAGACTTGATTCAGCTCAGGAAATGCTGCGGAGACAGAGTGGCAGGAGGAAATCAGGCGTCACCCTTGCCCTTTGACAGCTCACACTTGGGCAGGAAACCTGAACCACCAGTAAGGGGATCAGAGTTCTGAGACGGGGACAAAAGCTTTGAGGTGAGCAAGCTCCAGAGAGAGATGCACCGCTGGTCACAGGGAGAACCGAGCAGGCTCTCAGAGTCAGCCTGTGCGCTGGGGACCAGAGGATGGAGAAAGTCTCCACTGGCTGCATGGGTGCACGCAGGGGGGGTGGGGGAAGGGAGACAGAGATTGGCAGAGCCTGAGGCAGACAGGTGGAAAACACTAAGCACTGTGAGGCCCTGAGGAGCTCAGCCGAACCAAACAACCCCACCGGTGGCCATGTCCGCCCGCTGCACCACAGCGTCCCCTGCCACAACTTAGCACTCTGCCTACCCAGACTGTGTGCACCGTAAGGATGCGTGGGCAGCAGATCTCACGGAGAAGCCGTACACAATTCACTGGCCTACTTAAGCAAAAGAATGCATAATCACTAATAACTGGAGGCTTGAACGTGTTTACCGTGTTGAGACTAGGAAGGAGCGGCACCTTGCTCAGGGCCCGAAGTGTGGGCTGCAGAGCTCCTATAAATTGCCTCCTCTGGAGTACGCGCGCAGCGGTACAGGCGGAAAAGGCCGGTGCTTCCCACCTGCCTCTAGGCATGGGTTGCAAGCAGCCCGGAGCCCTCAGTCACCCTCCCTGACATGCCACCCGGATCATACTGTTGTCACACTGGGGGCCCTCCCTGGCCACAAAAAGGCCAGATATCACTAGTTCAGAAGGCTCCCTTTCCTCTGGAGGGGCAGCCAGAGGGCAAATATGGCTGTTTGAGACCTGTTTGCCGGTCACCTCTTGGTGACTCTGGGCAGGCCTCACGTCATGGAGGGTCTGTTCTGAAAAGCTTCTTTTCATTCTGACATTCTAGTCCTCTGACCCCGCCGAGGCAGCTCTCCCAGCGGGGCCAGCCAGACAGCTTTGCTCTGAGAACCTCATTCATTCGTCTCTCAGTGATGAGATCTCAAGAGGGCTCCCCGGCACTGGGCTAGGCGGTGGGGGCTGGGAGCACAGTACCACCGAGGTGCTCCCAGCCCAGTAGGGGAAACAAGACACCCATAATCCCAGAACCGTCAAGCCAAGCAAGCCAGACCAAAGGCAGGCGGCCAGAAGGAGTTCCGGAGGGCTTCTCCGAGGAGGCGGCTGTCGACCTGAGAGGACGTGAATAACTACCATTCTTGCCAAGCTCCTACTGTGTGTCAAGCCCTGTGGTAGGCTCTGAGAACACAGCAGCAGTGAGGGCAGATGAGCCTTTGGCCTCCAGCTTCTTCCCTTGAGACCAGCATGGAGGCAGGAATTACCTCAGGAGAGAAGGGCAGCAACAGGAGACCGCATGGGGGAGCTGCACACAGAATGCCTTCTGCTTGCTGACTGCGCTGAGGCAAATGGGATGCAGGGAAGGTTGGGGAGGAAGTGGGGGATTAAGGCTGGTGTGGTTGGCAGACAGGCTGAAACGCTAGAATGGGGACTTAGGGCTTGATCATGCTGGTAAGTGGGAGCCAGAGAAGGTTCTGGGCAAAAGGAGAAAGCACAATGTTTCTTAGCACCATTACAAAGGTCAACACAAAGGTCCAGCTTCCTAGGGCTAACCTTGACTCCCTCGGGGCTTGACTGAGAGGGCATTTCCCACCTCATTCCACCCTTGTCCTTGTTCTTTGGGCCACTACAGCTGGGCTGGTGGACTCTAGTGGGGACTAGGCAGCCTCTGGGCCAGGCCTCCAGGGCGCCTGGGCCTCCTCAGCACTCCCCTTGGACCACCAGTCAGTCCAAACTCAGGGTTCTCCAACCACCCTGCTGGGCTCAGGCCCACGAACAGTTGTGGCCTTCAGAGTATAAGCTCTGAACCCCGCCTGCCCCTCCAGACTCCTCTTCCCTTGGACTCTGGAGCCCCTTCCCTGGAAGCTCCAGCCATCCTTTACTTTTCTGGGTCCTTCAACAGAGCGTAGTGCTCCCTCACCTCCAGGGCTCTACCCAGAGCCCCCTCCTCCGCTAGCCTCCCGAGCCTCTCTGGCCTCGGCCCACCTCTGGTACTCAGAACAGGACAGGGCCCCTCCAGAGCACTCTTTCAGATTCTGTGCCTTTGCACAGGCTGTTTCCTCTGCCAGGAACGCCCCTCCCTCTACCCCTTGAAACCCGCTGCCCTCCTGGTCCTCAGTCTTTCCCCTGTCAAGTCCCAGCATCTTGATCCTTTCTTGAGATGACAAACAGAAGCTCAGAAAGGTAAACTAACCTTTCAGAGCCACGCTGCTCTGCCCTGGAAGGCGATAATGTTGGGTGGATTCAATCTGGGCCAGCTGGGGAGTCGGGGGGAACATCACGTGGCCTCCTCCACCGTGAAGTGGGGCTCCTGCCGGATAAGAATGCTGTGGTGCTTACGGAGAAGCTGTGCGGTGGCACCATTTATTTGCTCCCCAGACCAATTAGTGGCTTTCACATCGCCCCCACACACATTCAACATTCATTCATACATCAAACCCCTCCAACGCCTGCTCTGTGCCCGCCCCTGCGCGAGGGATTCAGGGACACATTAGGGGCAGCTCTGGCACCCTAGGCGCGGGCTGGGGAGGGGCGCGAGCAGACGGCAGACACAGCACGGTTGGAGGTGTGCTGTCCCACACGCTTTTGCTCTTGACTTCATCTTTTCAAAACTGACTCCCTTCCCTGGCGATAAACGATGGAGAAGGGGAAGTGCGGAAAGAGACGTGTTCTTTTACTTTCAAAAACGTATTTTTCGCCGCTTCCTAAAATCAGAACATCTCACAGACCCGAACTTTCACCTCGGCACAGCGAGCCTCGAAGCTGGGGAAGAGGAAGCGGAGGGCGGTGTCGCTCCACCGCCCTACTCCTCAGTCCCTGGGACCCACTCTCCGGCCCGCGTACCCCCCACCCTGCCTCACCCCTGCTACTTTTCTCATCCTCTGTTCCTTCGCCAGGACGCCCTCATCTCCTCACCCCCCCCACGGAAGGGATCACGCCCCCATCCCGGCAACCTGTGCCCGCCTCTCCCTCCTCCATCCGCGTCCCTAGGGAAGTCAGTCCCCAGCCCAGTTTTTTTTTTTTTGGTTTTTCTCCGGTACCGGGAATCGAACTTACGACCTTGAGCTTGCCAGGCAGGCGCGTTTGCCGCTGAGCTAAATCCCCAGCCTCCCAGCCCAGTTCTTTAAGGACCCCAACCCGTGCATTGTCCTCTCTCCGGCCTCACCTCTCCTCAGTTTGCCCCGCCCTTTCCGAGGTAGAGACCAAATTCCGCAGAGATCCGCCCTTTTCCCCAGTGTCCGATTGGCTCCCGCCGCCCGACGGCTCCCAGCCTGCGGAGGACTGCAGGCACGCGCCCCACCCTCGCCCGGGCTCTAGGGGCGGGGCCTCAGAAGACTCCGCCCCCTCCAGACGGGGCCGTGCTCGCTCCCATGCTCTCAGGCGCTGGGCGGGGCTGCCTCGGCTCGGCTCAACTCGGCTCTTCTCGGCTCGTCTCGGCTCCGGCTGCAGCTCTGGTGGGGGTGGGCGGCTAGGATGACAGCGGCGGCGGCAGCGGCTGCGGCTCTGAGCTGAGCGAGCGGAGAGCTAGCCGAGGGAAAAGGAGGAAGTGGAGCCACAGCCCGGAGCTCCAGAGTCAGCAGCCGCGCCGAGGTCTGCCGGTTTTGCAAAGTGATTCTTGTCCAGATCTGGGAAGACTTCCCCGCCGGGCTCCGGCCGCCGCGCCGCGCCGCGCCGCGCCC